>NC_090446.1:912782941-913091211 GCF_031143425.1 Pleurodeles waltl
AATGCCCACCTTGTCATAGGAGACAACTCTCATGGCGAGAGGGGCGTTGCTTTTTTATTTTTAAAAACAAAATCACAATTTGGGATTTTGTTTTTGGAAATAAAAATATGGAACTTTGCCATATGGCTCCAGCATGTTTGATGGAGCCAAATGGTAAATTAACAATGCATTGATAAGAACCACCTTGATGGCGATTCCCGTCAATGTATTAAATGTACACTCGCCCGCATTTATAAGGCAATTTTAAGTTTGGCAGTCGGGACCTGCACCAGGGGGATGAAGTGAAATACTCTACGACTGCCAAGTTATAAATCGAGCTCCTAACTATTATAATGTGATATGTGATTCTGTTTAAGGGGATGCGCTTGTCACTCGTCTAAATTTCAGTTTTCCATCCATCTGCAACTTTTGGTTCTCCAAGAATCGGATTGTCCTCCGAATTTGTAACCAAGAGCATCCAATTTGCTAACCACGAAACAGCAACTCAGTTTCACAGCTCTTCAGCTACCTTCAGCCATTCAGGTCTAACTTCCATATATATTTTACACCCAAGAGATAATCGATAAAGAAATTATTAAAATATTAAACCATCGATTAGCTTTGGGGATGTTGATAAATTGTAAAAACAATGTTCCATGGTCATGGACGTGGTCAGAAGTCAAGCAATGTTAATGGACGGTTGAGTGATAAAATAGAGGTACAAGTTTCAATTTTTATAAAATGCAGCAAGCCAAGGAAGAAAGGGGAGCAGTTTTTACAAATGCACAAAAGGGGAGACGAACAAGAACGAATCCAATGCAGGTATAGTTATGTTAAAGCAATGGATGGAACCTAAGAGTAATTCATTTACATATCGCCAAAGTATTTCTATGTAGATAATGTCAATGGTTCAGCTATAATAAAAGAAATGCACAGAGCTTTTGTGTGAATAGCAGTCAGGAAAACTTTTTTGTCACCAGGAAAAGAATATTTATGCAGCATGTTGTGACACTTGTTCCTAAACTTGGCACATAGTGTCTACTTTTCAGCCCCCTCTAATCTCTCTACCAGATGGTGGTAAGGTAGACATAAATAGCAAGCTCTGGCAAAGCCAAATGCTTTTGCCTACTGGAGTTGTCAATGATTTTTAAAGATGTTGCACAGCAGTGTTGACCGTGACATGGCACTTTTTTCTTTTCTTTAAGCCCGCGGTGCTGTACAGCTTTTTAAAAAAAAACATTGACAACACCAATAGGTCTCACACAGGCGAAACACGTTGACTTTGCCAAAGCTTGTTTTAGTTACAAGAGATTTCGTAGGCACAGCGTAAGCACTGTGTAGGCAACACCTAATCATTGCAAAAGAATTAGCAAGAGCTGTGTAGGTGAAACCTAATGACGAACTTCTGCTTGAAAGAACTGATTTGGTAAACAAATCGTCAAAGTAGCTTCAATTAAATGTGACCAGCAGAGGGGAGACTTGAGCTATTTTCTTTTATTATATGTGTTCTCACTGTACAGTTCATAGACACTAGTCCGAAGAGTATTTGTATGTTTTAATTTAAAGCACTTCTCAATTTATGGAACGTGCTCCACAGGCTGATTAGAGAGCGTGAGATCATGGACATCGATTTACTGAAATGCCAGGGGTAGCAGAAGTGACATCATATGCCCTTGACCTCCTCTACCCATGATGTCACAGGAAGTGACATCACACAACTTCGGATCTGGTAACGTTGTTATCAGACAGTATCTTTAGATACAGAGTGTAGATGATACAGCATTGGTTAAGAATCTTTTAGAACAATGGAAAGTATGCTGGCTTGATTGTAAGCACCCAATATCAAATAAGTGTTATATAATGAACACTAGATAATGAAGGTCGAAGAGTAATTACCACCATTTACCTTCCACTACTCCTACTGAAAGCACTTCTTTAAGTTCACCCCACCATACAATAAGTGGCCGCTGTGCAACTGTACTAGCAGGCGGTGCCTTATGTGAGATGAAAAAGGTGAAGAGTCGCTAATAGGGCCTCGGCCAAAGAAGGGTAACTGAGATCTTTCCAAGAATCATGGCTCATGTAATTGAGGACGTGGGTTAAAATATGTGAAATACAATCCTGTGCTTCACACAGATGCTCACAAATGTACAATTGGCCCATCCAAAACCATAACTCCAGAGAGGCCAAAGATTGGATGGGTATATGATCACAATACCTTTATAACTCATTGAAGGCTCTGACTGAAACACTGCCTTTAGTTTTTACTTCACCCACAGCTTTCACAGGTAGCACAATTCAATGTGTGAACCACACAAAAGCCATGTGTTTCATTGTAAAAACTACAGAAACATAGCATCTGGAAAAAGCAAACCATGTTAGGGAATGCAAGGTGAACAGAAACCAGCGAAGTGTGAAGAAGGACTGCATTTCTGACATTAGTTACCTCAAAGGTTTTTATAACAGTCATTACTGAGAAATCTGTTGATCTGTGCTGTTGCGTCAAGTTAAGGATTTCAAAAAAGGGCCCAATAAGACCTAAATTCCTGCTAGAAGGCACAAGAAACTTTATAACCGTCACGCAACACACCAAATTTCTTATTTCACCACCAGGCCTCTGACATGTAGCGTGCAGCACGATCTCGAATTATGGTAAGTGGCAGGCATGCCTTACGCTTATATATTCGTTTTGAAAGCCACATAGAGTAAAACACAAGTTTATTAGTTAATTAAAACCATAAAACTTTCCTTCCACATAAACATTTAACAGAACAATTTTAGTGCAAGAAGGCAATTACAGTTCTTTAGCTTAGGGTGAAATGGTTAGTGAATTTTCCTTCCACATAAGGATTTTAAGAAAAGAACATACTAGTGCTATAGGTATTAATAATGGGGCAACAGAACAATCTTATTGTGGGTAAGATAAATACAGCGCCAAATAACATCCTGTGTTTAAAATGAAAAGCTATATGAAATGTCCTTCCACCAAGAAATTTAAGGAGAACAGTAGCAGACCAATGAACATTGGTAAAAATAGGACAAAGTGGGAAGAGGCCTTCTATCAATTTTATTTACCCCTACTTAAGTCTCATTGTTGATACCGGACTTTATTACGACACGAGCTAAGCAACCCTGTGGACTACCTAGGACCCTTCCCTTCTTTAAGATGTTCAAAGCGGGTTATAGGGATTTCGCTATCGTTTCCGCCCTCCCTCTGTCTTGGTTATTTCAAACTAATGTCTAAGAGAAGTTTCAACAGTATTATTTTTTTATCATGTTCTTTCCATTCAATCTTGCTCTCGAACTGTGGGACTAGCTGGGTATCATGGACCTGCTAAGAATTTCTAAAATAACAAAATAAAATATAATGTTATATTTCCCTGTCTTGCTGTGAGCTTTCCAGCCCCGCCCTACCTGCGTGTGTGCATTAGCAGGGCGGCGACCAGACCTCCGGGTGTCAGGGTTGAGGGACATCGTTGTGGCATGGGCATACATCCCATTAACTTAAGCATCAGTGTTGACACCGTCCGTCTGTACTATCTCAAGAAAAAGTGACACTGGTGCGGCTGGTGCTGCAAATCATTGATTCTGAGCCTGGGATGAGTTCTGCAGGCCATGTGAGGCACGCTCACTATCTGCCACTGGCAGAAGAACAAGCAGTGTCAAAGCCAATAGGTTTCACCTTTGTTTTTTCATTCTATCTAACTGGATTCTAAAATATTTGAAAACTGTTATAATAATGTTTGTTTTAAATTTGGTAAACCGTTAATGTTTTTTCAAATTTAACATAGACATTATTATAACAGACGGCAGCGAAGAAAGAAGATGTCACAGAAGAAAAAAGATGGCATGCAGAAAGAAAAAAGAAGTACTTGAAGCGTGGTAGCCAGAGGAAGGACACTGGCCAGTGTCAATGGGAAGTGACTGGAAGGAGTACTTGGTCCAGAGGCAACCCGATGACAAGATCAGTGAAGAAGATAAAGAAGACAACAGAAAGTGACGTGCAGATGATGTGCTGGCTAATCAGAAGCACGTAAATCAGAGTGATGTTGAACTAAGCCAATGGTAAGTTCAGGTAATTAAGTGGCGGTTCTAAGCCCATTTTAAGTTTTTTTAATTATCAATAGATTTTGCAAGCAGCACACAAGCTCGTGTGCAGGCAAAACCTAAGAAAGATGAATCACCACTTCCTGTGCCCGACATGAACCCATACATACTTGCAAATGCGCACAACAGTAAGCACATGCTGCTCCAAAAAAACACTGCCCTTGAGATCATGTGCCAACTACAAGTTTTAAGGCAAAAGGAAGGATGAAATCACTGCCGGCCAGTACAGGTGCATAATTCTTATTATTGCCCATAGTTCTTATAATTGTCAGAGGTGAGGAAAGGCCAATAATTTTATTGGTGTTTACTGGCCTGGCAAACGGGGTCACAAACAAATGAGGTCGCAATGAGTTGTCTAGGGATTGAAGTTGTGACCCCTGGCTAACCCTAATTGATGTCCATGCATGTGATGCCATACCCAGATAGCAAAAATAAACAGCAAGCAACACATGCCTTAAGGTATGAAGAAATCCTTTTCTAGTTCAGCAGATGGCAGCAGTTTGTTACAAAGTTTCCTTCAATACATAGCCGCCATACTTCCCAACCACAGAAAAAAACCTTGAAAACAGTTAGTCCAGTATACAACAATGAGCAACAAGCGTGCATGGGGGCTGGTTCAAGCAACAACATTGGGGAAGGATATCTGGTTGCAAATAACTATGCCCCAGGAATGCGAGGGAAGAGTGAAGACTGTCATAAAAGACATGCACTCTTATGGAGTGCTAGAACATAAAAAAGTACTTCAAGAAGCATGCAGCCCCTAGAAGAACACTAGCTGCCAACCATCTAAGCTCCAGGGAACAAGGCTAGAAGAAGTAAAACCTGATGATGTGACCTTGATGCTGCTGACCAGTGAGATGCAAGAAATTGAGACTGACCATGATGCCAACGAATAGTAAGGAATAGGCGGCTGCAAGCCCTTTTTAAGATTTTTGTTTTTTTAACACGAGATTTCAAAAACACAAGAGATTTCAAGATTAAAAGAAATTTACCAAAAAGAACATCAAGATGAGTTTACAAAACAATGGTGTTTGTGATTCCAAATATTTAGAGATTCAAAGCACAGGGGAGTGTCTGCAAAGTCATTCAAGAGGCCACAAAGAGAACTGCAACTCAGATTACCAGAAAATGCAATTGATTTTGTGCAGTTTATGGAACTCAGAAAGATTACACACCAGTTATTGTAATAGCTATTAACTGCCTTTTGAGATAGATCAGGATGTGCTTATTATGGATTTATTATTGTTAGGGTGAGAAAATTACTAATAAAATAGCATGATTGACTAAAAGAAAACCTTGCATTTAAAAGTGCAAGGTTGAAATCAAAATGAGGCCTACACTGATAATTGGCACAGATAGTTATGTTTTACTAACTGAGAGTATTAAAAAAAAAAAAATTACATGCTCAGAAAATAAATAGTTTTATGAAATTTTGTACACTGCACATTTTACAGTGTTTATAAACGGACCTATGTTAAGCTAATTCAGAATTAAATAAATGTGATGTTTAGAAAATGCTGATGGCAATGGAAAGTTTTCTGTTATTTCTGAAACATCCTGTGTGATGATCAAATATCCAAGAGAAATGTTCTTGTGCTGTATTTTGAAACATTTGTTTAGTTCCTGCCATATAGTGTTCCACAGAAAACAATGGCTTTCAGTAGTTTTATGTAGTTTGAAACATTTTATTTCTGCGACGAAAACTGGTGATGGCAGTGAAAGGAGCTGAAACTATGAGGGAGAAAACAACACAAGAAGTGCAACATGAAGAAACATGCGTTAGTTTTACTTGGTTCTGTCCAAAACCACCCTCTAGTCTAACCAATGGCAGAGTATCTAGTTACTTTTTTGGGCCTTTAATATTGGGATGTAAGCTCAGACTTTCAAGAGATTTTGCTTTGTCCTTTGCTGTAATCAGTCTTATGCAGAATTCTTACCTGCTGTTTAGAGTGCAGTTCTTCCCTGTTCCTGGCTGTGTTCAGATGTGCATTATTTCTGCTAGTGAAATAATGTGCTATGTGTCACTGACAGTTCAGATGCATTAAGGCCAAATATTACTGAACTGTTCCCATATATATCTCTGTCCACTGAAGCTGACCATGAAGATGCTCAACTGCTGAAGACTTCGCTGCCTGCTGAACCCATTAAGGAAAGGTAGAACACAAATTGCGCATGTGTCTTTCTTGCAGGTTTTCATGTTTATCTCTTCTAAAAACCCAACTGCTATTTTTGCTAGCGCCATAGATGTTTTCAAAATTACTTTTTGTCTTCTTTTTCTTTCTGCATGAAGGCCAACATGCTTAATCTAATTAGGGTAATAGTTAGAATGTCACATTCTGAATTTGGCTGCGCAAAATAACTGAATAATACATCTGTGTTAAATCAATGTTTTCAATCTCAACTGTGCATCTGATATTGCTGTTATTCTGTGTAGTGATTCTTAAGTGCCTAATGATCCATATTATGTTGAAGCTGAGATTCTTTAGAAGGTTTGGTCAACCTGTGTTATTCATATATCTGTATAATTTGGTTTTGTGTTTGGTTTACATGATGTTAGCATTGTTAATCCAAAGGGCAATAAATGTTTGAACTTTACTAAACTGGTGTGGTGATTCATGGCCAAATAGGTCATGGTGTGTATAAATTACCTACTCCAATGTTGATGAATGATGTTATTGTTAGGTTTTGTTTATTGTTGACTTTGTTTTGTTCAGAGCCAAACACTCACACCTATCTGAGTCCAAAGGTTAATTTGACCTCATGAGGGTAGTTGGTTGGTTATCCTTACGTGTCACCTTATAAAAATAAATTATCAAAACAAATATAAGGTAGGACGTGCCCACATTATATAGCGCTTATTGTTCAGATCACCTTAAGTGCTTGCTTATTTCAAAGGCCTGAACTCATCTGTTCCTGGAAGATTCCAGTTACTAAATTGGAGCTGCTGTCAGGTACAGAGACCTTTACAAAAACACACTTGTAGGTCAGAAATCTGAAGTCGAAATTACATCACAGAATACACATTATGCCCCACAAACTAGCATGGCATTGTTTAAACTTGGAATCATTGTGCTTCTTAGTCTGGAGATTTTTTGCAGATCTAAAAATGCATAGAAATGACCATTTTAAAGATAAAGGTTAGTGTTTTTGTTGGAAAGGTCTTTTCATGCAACTCAGCTAGTTACTGGAGTGTGTCTCTAAAACACATCAAATACGTCTGGGTTCACCTTCTGCCTACATTAGTCTCAGCTCACCGTATTTGTTGCTTTCTGTGACTGTTTTCAAATGTTTCACTTTTACAAACTGTGGTAACATAATTTGCACATGAATGCTTTGAATAAAGTGTAATATTTATTCCACACTATTGAAAGCATGTGTGTGCAGTTCAAGACAATTCAGTTTCAACTTGTAGTGCTACCCTTGATGCAGCTATATTTTGTGTGTGCACATTTCTACATTACCATGAGTGGCAACGTCAACATCCTTCTCACAATAACTACTGTTATGTTGTTCATTTTGTTGTTATTGGCTTTCATTGCTGAGCATCAAGTGCACTACTTGATTAGGATCTAAGTATTTTCCCATGCTGTTGTCAGCTGTGTGGAAATTTAGTCTGCCTATAATTTTGAGGTAGTTTTTTTCAATCAATGACTTCCATTAACCTTCCACCTTGTTCTGTTTGTAGGCATCCCTCCATCACAAAAACTCCAGCCTCCTTTTTTACTCACAGAGGAGCAGATCTTTCCTTCAGAACATGTTTAGTAACTAAGGGCCTGATTTAGAACTCAGAGAGGCAGGTTACTCCGTCACAACGGTGACGGATATCCCGTCCGCCAAAATCTAATTCCCATAGGATAGAATGGGATTTAGATTTTGGCAGATGGGCTATTCGTCACCGTTGTGATGGAGTAACCCATCCACTAAGTTCTAAATCAGATCCTTAGTTCTGTGATTGTCTTAGTGCTTCTAAAAGGAATAGTGGGTGTTGACTGAGACTCACCTCCATAGCTTTCTTCAGCTGCTTGGCGTCAAACTGCGCTGGGGTCATCATCAGCCCAAGGATCAGTTTTCCAAGAGTACCCGAGAGCTCTGACTTGAGATCAGCCATGAGGTCCTTCAAGGGAAGGGAACAAGTTGGTTATGAAAATGAAGGAATGGTTTCTGAATTTAACTAGAGGATTTGATCTACAAGAAGTTAAGTAACGTGGAAAGAGGATGAAATGGGAAGATGAGAGCATGGACCAGAGAAAGGGAGACAGAGGCAGAATAAAAACATGATATACAAGAAACAGAATCAAAGCTGGCAAAGTCTAGAGGAATAAGGGAGAGATGGAGGAGCAATAGTATTCATGGGGATGGAGGAGAAACTATGGACTATGCACTACAGGAATTAGGATAAAGATGGAGGGAAAGATAGGATGCAAAAGAGCTAGCAGTGAGAACATAGATTAGAGTTAGTGTTAGAAGTGGAGGATAGACAGTGCAAAAAAACACACAATGGGGAACAAAGATTAGGGAAAGGGGAGAGGAGGTGGAAGGGAAAGTCATGGGAAAGGTTAAAGAAGAGGAAGGGTGTATCAGAGTGTGAGGAGGAGAGAGCACCATAGAGGCAGAACAAAGGGGGTCATTCTGACCCTGGTGGTCACCGACCGCCAGGGCCAACGACCGCGGAAGCACCGCCAACAGGCTGGCGGTGCTTCCATGGGCATTCTGACCGTGGCGGTACAGCGGCGGTCAGAAACGGGAAACCAGCGGTGTCCCGCCGGTTTCCCGCTGCCCCAGGGAATCCTCCACGGCGGCGCTGCTTGCAGCGCCGCCATGGGGATTCCGACCCCCTTACCGCCATCCTGTTCCTGGCGGTTTTCACTGCCAGGAACAGGATGGCAGTAACGGGTGTTGTGGGGCCCATGGGGGCCCCTGCAGTGCCCATGCCAATGGCATGGGCACTGCAGGGGCCCCCTAACAGGGCCCCACATTGATTTTCAGTGTCTGCCAAGCAGACACTGAAAATCACGACGGGTGCCACTGCACCCGTCGCACGCCTTCAACTCCGCCGGCTCCATTCGGAGCCGGCTTCCTCGTTGAAGGCGCTTTCCCGCTGGGCTGGCGGGCGGCCTTCTGGCGGGCGCCCGCCAGCCCAGCGGGAAAGCCAGAATGGCCGCTGCGGTCATTTGACCGTGGTGCGGTCATTCGGCGGCTCCCGCCAGGCGTGCGGTTATCACCGCCGGTGGGAGTCGGAATGACCCCCAAAGTCTTAGTGAGTATACGTATGGTATAAGTTCAGAGACATTAATCACCTTTGGAAAAAGTGGATGTAGGTGTATGTCTTAAAAAGTCAAGATTGAAGACAAACAGAAAGTGGGACAAATAAAAATTGTAAATCAGAAAACAAAAGGAAAATTGATTTGACACAATGCTGTTCAAGAGCATTTCATGGGAATTCCTAATTAACTTTAAAAAGCCTTGTTGTAAATATATGTCACCCTTTTGTATTGTGCTGCTCAACTGGTCACAGAACCCTTCTTACTAGGTCATTGTGACTCTCCGTGAAGAGGGGATGGTCTAATCTAGTATCCTCTTTGTCACCTTCATCCTGGTCCATGGCCTTTCCTCGTACATGTATGCAGAGTCCCAAACTAAGAGAACCCTTCATGTGAAAAAAAGTGAAAATGGGGTGTACTAACTGAGCACAATAATTAAACTTTATTTTGTAGGTAAATCTCTTAAGATCTGATCACATCATGGAGCACTTTTGATAAACATATTAGTTGTTGTACTGCCAAAACAGCTGAAGACCTTGTGTCTGATAATTACTAATAACAGCATTTGGCTAGTTTCGCCCAAAGAAATGTATGGATTCCAATCTGTTTTGCCCCTTAGAGGGTAGCTCCTTCAAGATATATTCATCTTCTCTTGGAGTGTTGTTCCCCATTTCTGACCTTTGTGGTGACCTCAAAAGGTTCCACTCCAGACTGCCACGAGTCTATGCCATTCCTGTCTGAGTATTAAACCCATCTTCAGAGCAGACAATTAACAGACTGTCTTGGACCCGCAGGGTTCTTCCTCTGGAGGTTTATGATATCTTGCACCCAGTCAATGAGTCTTATATGTTGCAAACATATTCTGCCCCAAGACAGAACATATTAAAATGAAAATCCTTGAAGAGTGATTCAACTACATTCTGAGAAAAATAATTTTGGGATGAAAATTTGTAACAATTTCTGTGTTCTCTCCAGTGGCATAGGTGCATTATACTTAGGTGACTCTGTGCCTGAATAAATGCCTTGATTTTCATATGCCTTCTTTTTCTTCTTGTCCATTTACACTATTGGATAGTAACATGAATAATGACATACAAAAATATCGAGGACAGAATACTGCGGGACAACATTTCAAAAGGTAACTACATACAACGAAGTATAGAGTTACTATTCCTCACTCTATGTACCTTGAAGCTATATGTACCACATAGGTATCTATATATGTGGAATTGGGTACAGTAAATCTAGACCTACGTACCTGTAAATATTTTTTCAATATTCTGTCCTCGATATTTAGTAGCCTTGATATTTTGACTTCGATATTTACAACTTCTTGTATGTGGGTTGTGTTAGAAAGTTTGCAGAAGAAGGCAACAATACAACTGAATGTGTTTTCTTGTGAATGTAAAACGTATTGCTACGTTTTTCTTATCTGTTGATTGAGACTAAAGAATATTTTGAATTTGCTTTCATAATTCCTGAAACCATCAAAACCTCAGGGAATCCTTATACCGAGCATAATGACCCAAAGAGGCGAAACATGCATTTTCTCTCTCCAACAGGGACAGAGGTGTGGGATTTATAATCAGTAACAAGGAGAAGGCAAAGTGGGAGGTATGAAAGAGGAAGGAAGGCAAATACACACAAGAGAAACATGCACAATGGACAGCTAGGGACCAGATAAAACTAAACAAGGGATGAATGAAATGGGAGCAGGAAAGGAGAGGGAGGTAACAGGGGAGGCAAAAAAAATACCGCTAGAAGGGATGAACGATGAGTAGAGGTGGCCCATCAGATACGAAAATTGGAGTTGGTGCCTGTGAGAAGGGGTGATTTCCCAAAAGGCTAGTGCACGTATGAGTATAGGCTGAATGGAAAAGTGAGGTATACAGGTAAAAATACCTTACCCTGCCAAAGTGCTTTTTGAAGGCTTTGAGTATCTCTTGCCTCTGGGCGTTACTGCGCTGGCACACAATGTTGATAATCGCACCTTCATCAGTGCCTGGAACAGACCAACATGAAAGTTAAAGATAAAAATGCAGGATATTTTCACTCTTGGAAGGAATATTCCAATTCATCACTGCATCAGATCCTAAAGATTTTAAGAGGTCAGAGGCGAAGGATTCGAGGGACATTAGAAGAGCTGTTTGCCCACTAGTAAAATCTTACATTTATTTCATAATAATGGAGCTGTACCCTTAGTGCCACCTCCTCCAAATTTCTCACTGTCCCAGGTCAGTTTTCGGCCTCTCATATAAGTGACCCTAAACCACGTCCGGTTAATCTCTTGTCTAAGTCTTCCATGCTTACCTTAAGGTGCCCCTCCTGAACGTTTTGGCCTCTTGTTTATTCCCAATTTTATTTTCTAACAGAAGGACCCTACAGCCTAGATGATTCTTGACTGAGACAACATGCAATGTCCTGCACCACTGCTGAATAAAACCCAGCTTAAGCCACACAAGGAAAATAAATGGAGCACTGAGAGACGCGGTTACCTGCTGATACGCCCTCCGTTAATGAGCAGGGAAGCAAGGCGAAGGAAAGGAGACAAAGCAAACATCTGTCAGCTAAAGGCCACTATAAAGGGTACACAGACTATGCAGTAATGCCAGGACTCCGGCGAGGGCACGGGTCTGGACAGTGTGCGCTGTGGTCTGAGTGAAGGCACAGCTTTTAGGAGCTGGTGTGAGATTGGATATGGGGCAGTATATGGATGAAAGAAGAACTCTAAGACGCTTTCACTGGCTGGGTGTGCCAGGAGAGCAAAATCCGAAGAGATCATACATGGTTTAATATGTGCCATGGTACCTGAGAGGACACCGGTCTGAAGAAATCACACAGGTTCTAATACCAAGAAAACAAAGAGTGGGGGGATGGTCTAAGGGAGTCCCAGCTGGGTACATGCCAGGGTATGACTAAAGGCAAAGGACCAAGGTTGGTGAACACAGGCTCATTAACGCTAGGACATTAATATAGGCAAAGGACATAGGGGTTCAAGCAGTCTTTGATATGTGTCAGAATACTGGTGAATACCAAAGTCTTATGGAAACATGGAGATTCATATTACGAGCCAAGTAATGCTGAAGGTCAAACATCTGATAGGGTCGTCCATGCTCAGATTTATCTAAGTGAGTGAGTAGGCAGAGGATGGGCAGATATGTGAATAGGGATAGAGAACTGATACACACCATGCAATATGCGGGGAGAGGAGAGGGTGCTTACAAAAAACATTCTGCATGATATTTTGCAAATTGGTACCATGTTTTCTACAAGATGGAATGAATGCTATTATGTAGGTAAGTCATAAAAAGGAGGATTTTCTTTCAGAAAAGTCTTTGTACATTTTAGGAAGATTCCTGAAATTATGTAAGTAACCAGTCAGGTACACCGGAACACCCAGCTAGGCATATCCAGATTGCCTCAGTCTTGCATTCAGGTCAGTATAACACTAAAACATACTTTATCCCACTTTTACTAACATCCATCTACCCCCAAGGTCTGGCTCTTCTTGGGCCAGTGCATCCAGTGTCCTTGAAGAATGTTGTGGCCTCCCCTAACTGGGGTTTTATAATCAGGTGCCCAAGAACTGTCTGAGGTCCACCTGGACAAGAGTACACTTCTTCCTGTATAGTGGATGCGGTTTGTGATCCCCCGGTGCTGGAGTACGCTTCATCTCGTATGATGGGGCGGTCTGTGATTCACACGGGCTGGAGCACATATTTAATTGGGAATCATGGAAACAGTCTGTGATCCCCCAAGACTTTAATACATTTCATTTGTTGTTGTGTGAGAAGTCTACCTTGTTAAATAATGGAATACTTGGCCTACTTTACTTCCAAAATTACACAGGACATTTAGGGCCTTATTACAACTTTGGAGGACGGTGTTAATCCGTCCCAAGTGTAACGAATATACCACCTACCGTATTACGAGACCATTATATCCTATGGAACTCGTAATACGGTAGGTGGTATATCCGTCACATTTGGGACGGATTAACACCGTCCTCCAAAGTTGTAATAAGGCCCTTAGTCCCTTGAACTGTTACTGTCTCAAGCATCTCCAAAAACACATACTTACCAAACCCTTTCATTGCTTTTCTGAGGACTTTGGCATCGTCATCTGCAACGAAGTCTGCTGCTGGGCACACAGTTCCTTTAAGCTAGTGAAAAAAACACAAGGTTTAGAGTTATGATGCAATACTGGCCTTCGACGGCCTGGAAGAGAGAAGAAGAGAAGATGTGTTCATCCTCAATCATTCCTCTATACCAAAAAAGTTTGCATCGTCAAGCAAAAGGCAAAGCAGTAAGTGGGTTTTAAGCACTCAGTGTTATGGAGGCACAACTTGGATTGGTGCAGAGGTGAGAATCCGCTACGGCCTTGGACTAGGCAGATGTGGGAGGCTTTGTGATGCTACAGGGGGATGCAGGAAGCTGCAAGAGGAAGCCGAAGGATGGATGAGGCTATATAGAAGGTCACAAGATATCCTAATGCTGAATCAACTTAGTTTCAAATTAAGTCTCTATCTGCGAGCATTGTTCCAATTAACAAGGTACTAGTAGATCCTGACAGAAGACACTACTCCATTACCCACCACAGAAAATCATCAGCGGGCTGCAAGGCATGAATCCCTTTCCCAGGCTTGGGCCTTAGGAGTAAATGTGCCTTCTGAAAAGGTGAAAAGGTCAAGCGGTAAATGTGCTGGTGTCCAAACCTAAAGTATGTGCAGAGCAGAAGACCTCTTCTGCCCACTGCTGCCTAAACCAGAGGCATCAACCAGTATAAGCAGTAAAGCTGGGCGGCTTCCTGGCATTGCTCACAGCACACTTTTCTATGTTTTCTTCTTTTAACATTGGTCTGTCTTGCTTGAGTGTCCTAGCAAGGGTTTTGAGGATGCAGATGTGCACAATTATTCAGGAAAGAAAAGGCAACTTCCATGAAGATGGTGGGTAAACAGCACGCTTGAAGGCATTTATCCATTAAATCCTAACCGTACCTAACATACAACACATAATTTCCTTGCATTCTCAAAAGTGTTCAGGGAGGCTGCTATTCAGTGCGATTTTTGTGATGCATAGTGGGACGTTTTTGAGATAATCTGAGCAAAATGTATGGGGCTGGAAGTTGCATTTGATGTCACTTGCTTCAAGATGGCAGCAAATTTAGATAAATCAGGCATGCCCTTTATGGTAAAAATCATTCCTCTAAACCAGAAAGGTAAGCACTAAATAAATGAGTTGCACCAGAAGGAACTCTATAACAGCTCGTCCTTCCTCGTGGTTTGAAAATGGTAAAGGTGGACTGAATGCATTAGACGACTGGCTATTGAAATAGTGCTTTCTATGAGCATGACTAGTCCAGAATGACTGAGGAGGATGCAATGTATAAATAGCTACTATTTAATCTAAATGACGAGCATTATCATAAATTGTAATGCTGAGGTACACAGGGATTGCAAGTCGTGTGTGATACTGTGTCAATCTCATACCTACTCGCTGATACAGTATCACATATGTGAAGTGGATCAGTTACACGCCCCAAGTCACAAAGGAGGTGATTGGGCCAATTCTATAGTGCACCACGGATGTCAGGACACCTTCGTGGTAATAGAACAAAATGTCCAAATGTTAGGTAAACAGTGGGTCAAGTACAAACTAGATCATTGACCTCCATGTCACAGTCGGATAATGGGGCAGTTACAAACCTGGATTATGCCCACACCACTAGTATAAACCTAAATTAGTTCTATGCCTAGCCTTTGACCCCAGGTGATAAGTGCAATGCTCAAATAGTTCCATACCTGCCGATGGACCATAGTCACGTGTGAGATTGGTCCATAACTGCTTTTTGTCCTCTGGTCTCTTTTGTAGAATTTGGCCAGCAGAAGAGGTATGTGTTTTCTCGTTAGCCAGCACCAAACATAACTGGGAGGACTTAGTTTAAAACAAGACTTCCTCTAATCACTTCAATGAACTGGTACAGCTGGTAGGTTTGTCAAATACACTATTTGAATCTATCCTAGTTGAACTTTGGGACTCTTTGTTAAATACGAAACCTTGAATGGGAAAATGGATAATTGTCAAATATGATATCTTAGATCACTCTAGCTATTCTAGTTTACCTATTGTATCGGCCATCCCGTCATTGTTTCTAATACCTAAATGTGTTTTATTGCTGCACAGAAGACTTTTTATGACAAACCAGTGCTGGCAGCCATGATGGCAATGATCCATATCAAGACATCCAAAAATGTGCCTTCACTCCCCCACCAACCTATTTTTCGGAAAAAAGGCATTCCCATCTATGGAACTGAAAGATGATTCAAGGTACAAAACAAAGTATGTAGAAACCACACAATGTTCTATGTTATCAATTTACTGAGGTTCACGTGGGCTTCAGGTGACCATTCATGGCAATTGCTTATTAGTTCGCTAGGTTCAAGTGACCTGTGTTGACCTTTGCTCATTAGGTCACATGTTTCAGCTCAGTCAGGAGCCTGACTTTTGCCCACTAATTCACACGGTGCATATGACCTGTGTCTGCCCTTTGTTCAGAAGTTCACGTGGCTCAGGTCGGTCTGGAGACTGACTTTTGCCCACTAATTCACATGGTTCATATGACCTGTGTCTGACCTTTGTTCCGACGTTGATCCATGCCTGAGCTTTGCTCTCAAGTGTTTGTTCTTCATGACCAGAGCATGGGTTTTTGTCTTGGAGTCATGCTGGCTTTAGGTACCCTGGTGTGAGCATTCTCGATATCATTACAAAAAATTGACAGGGACATTTGTTCCACTTTGCATATAGCAGTTAATCTGATGGCTAGATTAATGCTAAATTTATCAGAGGGCTTGGCTTTGCGTGAAAAATAGCAACAAGTGTTGGATAATTCAAAGTTAAAAGTTCGCCCTTTTCCATTGTCTTAAAATAGGGACCTTTGTGAGAGGTCGACATGACTGGGTGCTGCTGAACTCAGAAACTATACCACTGGACTACCACTATACTACCACTGGAGGACCCATAAAATTGGTGTTCACCTCAATGCATATATGGATAGTGAAAGCACTGAGGGCATCAGTAAATCCAAGTTAGGACTTCCTGTTCCAGGCCAAAAGAAGAGCGTTAAGGGTAACGACTATTGAGTAAGACCATCTGCAGTGTTCTTTTTTTCTTGTTTATGCTCTATCCTGTGGTGTGACACAAAACTGTGCCCACTCCTACAAAATGTAATGAGGGGGGTCGTATCTCACTGATATTCACTGGCCTGGGGCTGAGAGGGGCCCCTTTAATGATTGGGGGCGCCAAGAATGGCTGGATTCAGCCCCTGCACCATTCTGTATTATTTCCCGCTTCCAATTCATCCCTCGATGCCTTCTTACTTAAATCCTGCAAGCCTGCTATTTCCTTTTCCTTTCTGGTGCATATTTATCCTTACGCCTGCTAGTGTCTCTACCTAGCTTCTTACATTCGAAGGGATTTGGAGAATGGTTTAGTGGACAGAAGTTCTACCTACCGCACTTCGACCTGCTCCAGGCTTTGGTCCCCTCAACTCTGCACCAAAACCCTTGCCTGATAGCTCAGTGTGGGGTTAAGTCAGGGAACACTGGGGAAGAGTTAGTACAAGAGAAGGAAGCAGAAAAGATGTGCTGAGCGCCAAAGCAAACAGAAAATATTTCTTCCTGCAGCCAATCCAGTGCCCTCTGTAATCATTCCATGTGTTAGCAGGATCTGTGAGCACACTATGAGGTTAGGTGTCCTTGAACAAAGTGTATTCAGAAGAGAAGCATCACTCAAAACCAGCAAGTGTTAGTATTAGGACATTCTGGATTCAACCAAACACCTTTCTCCCCACAGGATCTGTGTCGTTCCCTACTGGAAGTACACCTCATCTGCAATTTGTGACCTGCCCCAGTGGCATTTGTATAAACAACAGGTCAAAACGGAACAGTCACCAGAAAGATCAAAATGAGCTACAGTGCCTTCCTCCCGCCCCCCAAACGAGGCTGCTCCCCGCACAGGCTGTCATGAAGAGGACCAGCATGGGACTCCGAGCTGGGCCCTCCTCATTCGTCTGTGGTTGCCTCATCGCTCACGGAGAGGGAGGGTCTCGATGACTGCTATCAGGAGTCCGGTGGCAAAGGAGGATTGTCACACTCAGCAGCCAAGCAGGATAGGGTGGGACAAGGCAGCAGGCACAGCAGCAGAAAGGCAGAGCAAAGAGGGGCTTTTCCAACCTCTACACGAGCCGCTGCACTGAGCTCCCATCTCTGATAGGCCACCTGGGCAGCTTCGGGGAAGAACTCTCCCGCGGCACTGAAATGGGAGTTGATAGGACACATGGATAGTCAGATCTCCAAAAACAGCAATACATTGCAGTCAGGGCACCATCTGCAAGTCCCACTGATAAACGTAACTGAAAATAAAGTAACCATACAGGAGACAAGGGGATGTGCTGCTGGTGTAACTGTGTGAAATGATTGAGGTATTTAACCTACTGAGGCAGCTCAGTGTTTGCTTCTATGTAAGGCAATTAAGAGTCAATTTAACTTCATTCGGAAATGAATGGCAATGAAAGCACATAGATACAAGTTAAGACAATTAAAAAGAATATATATAGTTCTTGTTGTGTTTAAAAACGGAATTATGCAATATTTCATCCTAATACGATCTTATTTTGCAAACAAAACAATAAAAACTTCATACAATCACAGGAGTAGCCTATACCACATACTATAGTCCCACCTCGGTATCTCTTCCTTGTGCTCAGTAGCAGTTTATTTAATGAATTACCGCAAAACAAAATTACTGGCTGTAGAAATAAAAAAGCGTGCTTATAAGGACTACCATCACGGAAAAGCAGGGCTAAAAACACTTCTTATTTGAGAGACAGAGAGTACTTTGCCTAGAGGAATCTTCACAGGGGCACAATGGAAGTTTTGAAAGTCACGGGCCCATAGTAGGAAAGGCTACCGTACAAAGGACCAAGTTGAAGTGCAACCTGGTGAGAAAGAAATGTAGGCCAGGCACCACCTATAAGAATCAAATAAGCAAATGGTGTTGGGGTATATTTAATAGCTGGGGCGATTGGAGGTACACACCATATTGTGATGTTTGTCTCATCTCATATCGTGCCCTCTGGCGTGCATTGTAAAAGCGTCCTTTCTCCATGGCTATTGATTGTGCAGGGGTACTATCCATCTGTGTATACAAATGTCCGATCCCAGTTTACTGAAGGGTGTCTTGATGTATGCCAGCCTCGGACATCTATGGCTGCCCGAAGCTAGGCAATCAGAGATTATTAGCCTGGTGAGTTCAGCTTCAGGGTACTCCATACCCGCAGCCATATGAGGCAGTCATCTAGTGTTCCTTCGGTCACACGCAGCACACTAGATTGTGAGTTGTGAATGCTTACATTCCTAAGGTCAACCCTTCACACTGACTAGATCCTTCACCCAGCTACCCATCTGAGCACCCACCACAAGGGCTCCCATATCTCTTAGCGCCTTGCATTGAAAACACCACTGCTAAAATCACTCACAAGAGAAGCCCGCTAGCTCCCTCAATGTCTTCCTTTTGCTGTATGTGCTTTGGCTGACCCCTGTCTTTTTGCATCACCTTTCAGATAGGCATAGATGGTGCCTTCAGTAACTTACACATTCCCGTTTCCTCACGACTATGTCTGGGCCATCCTTCACTCAACCCCTCACTAGTCACTAGCAACAGAGTCTCAAACATTGAGATTCAATTCCACTCTTGGCTTCATTGGGGAAGGTTGGAACTTTCTAGATTTTTCAGCACTGCTGCCACCTGTCATCTATCAAGATGCAATCTCAAACCCTGAACTGGGCAACAAGCTAGTAGGTGGAAAGCAGGAAACAGAGATCTAGATTCATGCATAGTCTATGGGGCAGATGTATTGACATTTTGCATCTTGGCTGCACCACATTTGTGGCGCAGCCATGATGCATGATGATCTGCTTTCCAGAGATTTACAAAGCCACACAAGGACTAACCCTTCCTGCACAAAAACTGCTCAAAAACAATCCTGATAATAACGCAGGCCCCCTTGCAGCAAGGTGCAAGAGTGCCTGCATTGGTGTCAGGAAGTCTCAAGTGTGCCATATCATAGTAGGTATGGAGCATTTCTGCGCTCTCTTTTTCATGCAACACATTACAGCAACTTTGCTTGCTGCCCTGCATTGGATGAAACTTTAGTAAATCTATGCCGTAGTTTCTATCAGATTTTTTAAGGATACATTTTTATGCCCCAGGAGAGGCCTTACAGATTTGCAAAAACTGCTTACACTGAGCTGAGAGCTGCTTCTGCAGTCCAACTAGCAGTATCAGGTATGAGATGGGATTTTCACAGATCACATCTCAGGGATGGTTTCCAGCAATTTGGTGCTTCTCTAAGATTAAATGCAATGCTCGTCTAATATAAGTGGGGTATAATGATATCCAAACCGGTGAGCATGGATCAAGCTTGGAAATTCTGTTCTAGACCTGTAAGTGTCAGCCCTGGACTAATTGCCATCCACCATTCTGTGGTTGGATCCTTTTCAATAGCATGCAATGCCCCGAAACTGAACATGGGGTGGTAGGTCAATCTGCTCAATATAGTGTGTGTATGTTGCAGTGTCAAAGTGTTGGAATAGCGTAGTGTATACAGGTGCAGTATTAATGCGCTGAAACATAGTGGTGCGTACAGCTACAGTGTCAATGCGCTAGAGTGATGTGTACGGGTGCAGTATGAATGTGCCTGAACAGTAGGTTGTGATATGACAAGAATGTGCTAGAATATTTTGGCACATAGTAATTGGCCCTGTATGGCCTTTGGTGAGCTAAAGCCTGATTTAGATCTTGGCTGACAAGATACTCCGCTACAAACATGGCAGATGTCCTGCCCGCCATGTTATCAGAACGTTATAGCCTTTAACACTTATAATACTATGGGCAGGATGTTTGTCACTTTTTGACAGAGTGTCCTGCCTGCAATCTCTAAATGAGGTCCTTAGTCTATTTCTCACATGACAATGAGACAGTAATGTAAACCTCCACCGTATGCAGTGTATTAACTACACAATCAGATTTTACATTTTAATTCAATGATAATGTATTACATCAGCTCATTGTACTCTGGCCACAGGAATGCTAAAAAAATCAGATTTTGTCCTCCATCATTTCTGCCACATTTTACATGAGATAAAGTACCCTTAGCTGTACATTGTAGGGATATTGCAAGTCACAGAGGAGTTCTGTGATCACATAGAGGCATTAGTCTGAAGGTCTAGTTCCTTCATAGGGTTATGGGTCTCTGAGGTTTCTGTTCATCAGTGTTTGTTTTAGAAAAACAGAAGAAGAGTGAGAAGCCATTTGTTCTTCACTTTGTTTAAACTGCACCTGGAATTATGCTCCGTGACCTGCCTTTCCCTTGGCTGTTGGCTCTAGCAACAGACATTGTGACATCAGATCTCAACTGTACTACATCACTACTTTTGAGCAGCTATTGTCATTTCATTATAACAGGCCATTAAGGACGTCTCAAGTAACCTGTAATAACAAATTAGAGACACATTTTTATATAGGGATTGCAGGCTCCTGTGTTTTATATGAGCCTCTAACAAATCAAGAAGATGCAACATATTGGCCAGCTAGAGTTTTATGACAAAGCAGGTTATTTGCAAATGGTGTTGTTCCACAATATTGAGTTTTCAATATTGACTTACAAGCATGTTGACTGCAGAATAGCGACTACCACCGAATTGTCAAGATAAGCATATGTAGGTAAATATAGATGTACTACTCTTAACTGCACATGTACTTACATTGATGTGTTGTCTAATAAGAAACAGAGCAATGCAAATCATTACAAGACTGTGCAGCCTAGCGGCCACTCCCTCTGCTAAAATTATAATGTCAATTGAGTAGATTTGGATTTAAGAATGCTATATACCACACTTACCTATATATAGGAACGACACGTTTGTAAAACAGTGCATGAAGTTGCAATATCGATCTACAAGAAAATTAGCTGCAATATAGCAACTAACACTTCATTGTCCAGATAAGTATATATCTATATTTATATATATACATAGATATATACTTATCTGGACAATGAAGTGTTAATTGCTATATTGCAGCTAATTTTCTTGTAGATCGATATTGCAACTTCATGCACTGTTTTACAAACGTGCCGTCCCTTAATACACCGACCGTCAAACATACCGCAATCCAAGGGAAGTGCACATGTAACTCTAGGGGGCTTGTAATTAGGGTCTGTGTTACTCTCCATCACAGCAGAAGATTTTATTCAAGACAGTATAACTGACATCCATGCCCCCTTGGAAACTCCTGTGCATACTTTAGACGTGACACAATATAGGATAGCAGAATAGTGCATTCCTAGGCTGTCATGGAAACAGTCTCAGGGGTTCCCTCAGACACCCCTGACCTTCGCAGGCTTAAGCAGCACTGTGGTTGAATCAGGTGTATCTCTATTATGACCAAATAACATTCCCGAACTGAAAAAGTGTGTTG
Source organism: Pleurodeles waltl (assembly GCF_031143425.1). Taxonomy (NCBI): domain Eukaryota; kingdom Metazoa; phylum Chordata; class Amphibia; order Caudata; family Salamandridae; genus Pleurodeles; species Pleurodeles waltl. Next base: position 912,804,825 of record NC_090446.1, read on the forward strand.
AGAAAAGACATACTCATCATCGCCTCCACACAGCTTCAGCAGAGCCTTCTTGTACTCCCCAGATGTGTCGTTCTGAGGAGAAGAGGGAAATGAAGATTATTACAACGTTGTGCAACATAGAGACAGATCCATGAGCCTATAACAAATCAGTGTATGGTGGAGAAGCATGGCCCCAGAACTACAAGTCCAGGCACAAACTCACAGAAGTAACGCTGTGAATACAAAAGGAGATAGCCTTACCTGTAGCATTTTTGCATGACCCAAAGTAATTGAATTAATTCCAGGAAGCTGGGGAATGGTGATAGGTGATAGAAGATGGAATATTTTTTATATGTATGACAGTGAACGTGTGATGTCCTAATGTAGAGTTGGACCATAATGACAAATCCTCCAATTTGTGTGAGAATGCTCTATTTGATGGAGAATCCAATAGCAGAATTCCATTTAGCATATGGTTAATATTTTGGAAGTAATTCCGCTGGTGGGCTGATTACTAGTCATCGCACTTCCATAACCTTGAGGATTTACATTACTAAAGACTTAAATTAAGCCTTAAATGTATGATACTTGATCATTGTCATTATGGTTTGGCCAAAAGCTGTAATAACTCTATGGGGAATTCGTAAATTTGGGCAACCTAGCTCAAACCACATATGGTGATCTGAGACCTCAAACTGGACTTACAGCATCATCAGTTATTTAGCACACAAAAAAACAATTAAAACTTCAACAACGCACTTCAATCCTAACCTGTAACAAACCTTCCTGACCAAATACTAATAACTTATTTGGCTCTGCAAAACCAAAGGTTTGTACTACAATATTGAACCTTGAGACATATATAGGTTCCAAGCCTACCCTTAATCACTAGCAGACCTGATAAATCGTTTGTGACATAAGATGTTGACTCCTTGGTTGGTCACATGATATCCTCTCCCCCCAACTGTCTCATACCCATTGGTTCTCACCTTTATCATGGAATAGAGTGACTTCTCATACTTGGTCCTGAAGGCTTCTCGGATGTCCATCATGTCCAGCTCACTGCGGGAGACCATAATCCGGATCAAGGTGTTATCTGCTGTCCCCATTCCCTGGAAGAGAATAAAAGGACTCAAAGGTGCCCATCAGCTATATTCAGATCCAGTCAGAGGACCACACAAGAGATTTAAGCACATATCATAAATCATCGCCCAGGGTGCCTTAGGACAGGGGACCGGGAACTCTGCAACACTGTTGAGGCACGTTCCTGCAGCTGAGGTACCACCAGGCTTTTTGCAGGGAATTTGAGTTGACACAAGACAATAAAGAATGCATCAGCAGCCACAGTGCAGCCCAGAGAGGGATGATATGTAGAAAGCATTTTGTGGCCGTAGGTAAGTTCAGGGAAAGAGAAACAAGTATTATAGGGGGAAGCTGAACAGACATACCATTTAGCCAATATAATAGAGAAATAGGATACCTCTCCTTTCCGTGTTGAGCATCTCCTGTGGTCAGTACAGCTGAACGTATACATTTAACCACCAATGAGTAAAACTTTAGGGCATTCCTATCAAAGTTAAACCAGTGTCTTGTAGCTACCTCTTCCCAAATATTAGGTTAGGTCCTAGCCGACACATGAAAAACCAGTTGTAGAAGAACAGAAACCAGGCCATCTGCAAGGACCATCATTTTAAAGGGGGTGTGGGAAGTCTCTATGTGCAGCATTTTCCATGCCCTTATAGACATCTGATGTTTCCCTACTCATTCCTATCCGGAAAAAAATTAGATGACGGACATTAACTAGAATTTCAAAAAGATAGAGAACCAGCATCATTCTGAAAGGAAACAATTTAAATAGAAATCAGATCAATGGGCCACAATATTCAATAGCAGATATCGTATGTCCCTGTAATCCTCTCCTTGAACTTAAAACAGACCCCCATGTCTCAGAAGTATGTCTACATGTGTAACGCAAAGTGTGAAAAAAGCTCATATCTCAGGGGCAGTCTCAGAATACATGCGAAGGAGTGGCAGTCCCAGAACAAGGAGAAATGGGACAGTCCTAGCACAGGGTGTTCTCTGGGTGATGGCGTAGTTCACACAGCAGTCATGTGACATGCATTCACATACCATACAGTCAGCTGTGAGGAGGGGAACATCAAGCACACAGTAAACATGAAACATACACGAACATGTAGTGTCACAATCTATGTCCCTGCATCTCCACTGATGTAGGGAAGTCTTCATCATCCAAACTGACATTTCAGTCAATCATGCCATTGAATATCTGTGAAGTTGCCTCCTGAATGCTCATTGCTGGCAGTTGGCTTATTACACTGCAAAAGGAGATATTTTCTTGGCTTGCGGCTAAATGTTGTTGGGGACATAGTCATTTTGGAGTTAATACCTCCAAAGGACTTGAATTGACAAGACAGATGTGACACTGATAACACACAGAAGTGAGACATGCACATCCCTTAGAGAGGAAGCCGCAAAGAAACAGCCAGATCCTTGCCTTATTGTGACAATGAAGTCCATGCTCACCCACCAACACTCACCTTCATTGACTTGTAGAGCCTTTTAGCGAAGTAGTCCTTGGTGCTGCGCATGCACTGGACTGAGGAAGGAAGGGAACCGAGAGACAAGGTGCATCAGAACCAAGCGATTAAGGAATAGTTTGCAGCAAATAGGAACACCTGGGTAAGTGGTCTAGCCAAAGCTGGCATTAAGTTAGAGTGGGTGACAGGAAGAGTTTGCAACAAGAAATAGGAGTTAGGGCAGCCGAGTGCGCCAGGAGCCGGAGGCGTCAAGGAAACCAGCAATGATGGGTTTTAAAAATGTGTATGGATTTAAGTATGTAAGAGTATTTGTAAATCGCAAAACCTTGCTAGAGAGCTACAGAGTAGTGCAAATTGGTGGGAGTCATGTTATGATTCTTCAAAACTGAGTACAATATTAATAGGGTGTGTTTCCTATGATGAAGTAATGTTCTCTGAAGTTGTGTGCTTACAAAAAATAGGAGCTGTAGGAATGATACAGAGCGGAAAGACCATTGAAGATGGCCAATCCCTAAATTAGTACAAGGAAAATTAGGTATGGATGACAAATCACACCATCCACTGGCTGTTTATGACAATGCAGTAACCTATGCTTTTAGAGGACTAGCATGTGTATTTCCACCATGCCATCTCTTCTTACAGTGAAGGAATGTGATCGTGGTTTCCTCTGAGACACTCCAAGCCATCTTGTACCTGCTAAGGAGATCAACTTCCAATCCTCTAGGGCTACCAGGTGGTCTAAAATACATTCTGTTCTTTAAAAAAACATTGTTTTCATTATTTACAGATGTCATTACTTTCATTATTGGAAGGTGCTGTCACATATAGCACAAATTGTTGAGTCACTCTGAAAAAGTGGTCTGTATTTAACCCCTTCCCTTCTTCCCTTCCTCCTTTCATATGGTGGGACAGATGCATTGTCCCTAAGAACCTTCAATGATCTAGAAACAGCCAACTCACACAAGATGGACAGCTGAGCTATCCAACCTGTAAGATAAACCCAAGGCTTTTCTTCTATTCTGACTATTCAGAATTTTAGATTCCAGAAGACAAAAGAGGTGAACGAGGTCCCATATCACACCTTTTCATAGTTCACAAAGGTCCTTGGTCTACCATACATTACATGTGCAGACTGCTCACTTTAGGGGGACATACGGTGAAACTTTCATTTAATTTTTCCTATTAAATTAAGGAAGCATCCCACCACCTCACGACTTGCAGCAGGGTGACCAAGTTCGAATGCAAGAATAATCAGTTTCGAAGATTGTGCTGCTTCAAGAGCCTTTTCTGTGGAGGCTCCCACTTACTGGCATGATCTTCCTATATTATTGCAGACCATCAAATTATGAAAACTATTGAATATATGTTTGTCACTTTCTTCAACATAGGGATGTTGCTTTTTCTCTTCTTAGAGTAACTCAATTTAAGATAATCTATTATCAGGTATTTCAGATCCAAGAAACTACACAGGTGTATTGATACTCTTCAAAGGAGGACATCACATACAACTAATCTCTTTTCCATTATGCATTTCTAAGCATTTCTTGAAAGAAACATTCACATTAAATACGCCTTGAAAGCCCCAATGCCAGATAAGTGCCTCTTCTATGCGGACATCATTAGTTAAAGCACTAGCTCTTGTATGAAGTGATCTCTCTTTCTTGTAAAACCAACCACAGTGGGATTCCACATTATGTTTCCTTTTCCTCTCTATTTATGTTTCCCCGTTTGCACTACCACTGTCTTAAGATCATTGTTATCTTCTGTTGCAACCCCCATAAAAAACCTGATCTGGTATAAAAAGAATGGTGATGCATAAAATAGTGTCAACAGCAGTGGAACACATTTAGTACCCAGCAAAATCCCAATCCCAAGTGCACTCCTGCTATTTGGCACACCAGGGGTTTCCAGACTCTTCTGTGTTGTAACACTTATCTTCGCTTATCTGGCTGCAGATACCACTAAAAATGCAAGGACCTGCTTACCCACAGCCAGCATCAATTTCTGAAAATCCCCCGAGAGCTCGTTCTTGATGCTGTCCTCAATTTCCTTTCCAGCCAGATTCTTGTATGCATCAAACACTGTGAAGAGCAACAGAACAGTGAGACAAACCTCAACCAACAGATTCTAGCAGTAGACACAATGGGGGTTATTCCAACTTTGGAGGAGGTGGTAATCCTTCCCAAATGTGACGGATTTACCACCAGCCGTATTACGAGTTCCATAGGATATAATGGACTCGTAATACGGCTGGTGGTATATCCGTCACTTTACCGTCACTTTTGGGACGGATTACCACTTCCTCCAAAGTTGGAATAACCCCCAATGTCTGCTCCTGAAGCACCAGCATTCTATCCAGGTCCATAACTAACATACACAAACATACTGCCATATCACAAAGAAGACCAGCCTATGCCTGTTACAGCCAAGTCTAAGACTCATTCCCAATTGCCCTTGAGGTGACCCTCAGAGATAACCATGTAGACCAATTACCATTGGAGACAATCAGGATTCAGTGATTCATCAGCAACCAGATCATAGAACCAAGGTGGATAACAGCTTTCAAGTCCCCGAGACAATCAGAGCTCTAGATTTCAAATGTGCAAGGTCTCTGGCTATAAGAAAAGACCAAAAAGACCTGGCCCAAATATATGAATATAATCTGAGGGAAGCAGCTGGCCTGGACAATGTTTAATATTGGGAACAGCCATGCCACTACTAGGTTAGGCAGTGGTTTTCATAAGGTGGAAATAAGTTTGGATCCAGGCTTACTGCTTAATGTTCAGAACATATAAATATTTAGCAGCAGCAGAAAAGGCTGTAAGGTGAAAACTGACTGCCTGACCATCAACAATTAGAAAGATACTGCATCTTTAGCATACACTCACTGTTTCATAATGAGCTGGAAATATTTATGCAATGCTAACTTACCCAGCTGAAGGTGCATCCTACTTCTGTTTCCCAAAATGTATATAAATTGAGCCTCATCGGTACCCCATTTCTGCTCCCCTGCTTCAAACAGTTCCTTGTCAAAAGAAAAGGAGAGTGAAGGTCGATGGTTAAACACAAAGAAATGTTTTCTATCAAAAACATAGATGAACAACCAGCAATATTTACCTTAGGCATTGTATCAGGCAGATCAGATATAGAGTAACCACCAACACAATTCACCCATAGCAACTATACCAGCAAGGTCAGTGGATATCAATTTCTATGGCACGAACACTATCAACAGCAAGATTTATGCTGATAGATGCGAATATTAGTAATGTTACTAAGATCAACCATACCAATAGATCTCACTATACGTGGCAGCCTTCCTAGCACGAGGGGTTGCCTTGTTTAGGCTCTTTTGTACCCTCAATTGAATAACTGTTGTTTAAGTTGGTACTGTCATTTTAATGTATCTTGAAATAAGAAAAAGTCTAGTGGCCGGTATTGCACTTGTTTTAATACTCACTATTTCAGAAGATTAAAACATAATTCAATAGCAGGACTATGTCCTTATTTATTATCATCAAATCTCTTTAGGATTATGTAAGGGGTCATAACAAGACCCACCATGGATTTGCTTCCAGGATGAGGAGCTACCCTACAGGGAAGTACATCACCTTGTATGACGGAGGGTTTGCATCTCTTTCATAGCAATTAACTAACCACTGGACTGTTTTCATTGAAGTGGTAAAGGGACTTGCACTATTTGTCCATGTCTATAGGGTGTATATATTTCTGTATTTGGTTGATAAGTCTAATAAGGCAGGACGACCTTGTGCATCCTTGTATTAAACAACTTCTTTTGTTCTCTCTTGTTGGGCTGCATCTATCAACATCAAGCAATGCCAAGCTGTAACAAATTTTGCCTATGCCATCATTTCTCCATTTAAAACTGGATTAATCACATCCGTTTGATGCACTGCGAATGCTGATGAAACCTAAATCATCTTCCTAACAATATCTACTTAACTGAGTGTATCAGTATAGATCACAAGGAATGTCAGTGCCACTCAGCCTTACAAATGTGCAACCTTCTTGTGCCTCCAACACTTCCACCAGTCTTCTCACCCACCACTACTATACACTAACAGCATCAACTATGTATTATAATTACTGTTGTGAATGCATACACAATCCGTCAGCTACTTTTTGCCAGTCACAATAACATACATTAAGAATTAATTCAAGAGAGTCACGTACAGAGCGCCAACAGGCCTGGTGTGTAGTCTAATAGGATGATACTGTAGGGAGCTCTTTGCTAGAGTTGTTAATACTTGGTGATCAGTAGATGAACACAATGCCAGCAACCACTAGAAAGCAGACCAGCGACATTTAATGAACTAGGTTGTGCCTTTGCCCTTAAATTGACCCCTTCCATGATATGATATTCAATATTGGAGGACAAAAATATAGGATAGAAAGAAAGCAATTGAATATCTGGGTCACGGCATTTAACAAATCAAGACTGAGCTCCTTCCTGGGGTAGCCATGGGGAATCTTATAAGAGGTATTTAAAAGTGAGATTGTTCTTTTGATTTTTTAGGTCTCCTCCACTTTTGTATAAGTTTAGCTGCAATAATTAATTTATCAGTTATTTTGGGAAGCACTATAATGATAATTGCATAAGAAATGTGGAGGAAGTGGGTGAAAGCCAAAATGAAGAGTCCTTGTGGGCAACCATAAGGCTTCCCATTTGCAGAACAGTGCGCAACTCAGACAGTCTTAAGCACAACTGTGGCAGGACCACTAATCGAAGAGGGCAGGCAAACAGAGTAATTAAACTTCCTGAGCCCGTTAATAGGTGGTCGGCATCATTCTGATTAATTTGTCGCAAGAAAAATATCTAGTGTAATATTCAACTAGAGGGAGCTGCCATGGTCTAACCAGGAACCAACAAGGACACTGCTAAGCACTGCAGAAGGTGTAGAATAGAGCAATATTGCCAAAAGAATTTAAGTTGAAAAACATAAACAAAGATAAGACGTCACAGGGGGGGCGTGAAAGTCTGTCTTTGATCCAGTAAACAAGCATTTACGGGGTTCTTACTCGCTTGCTTGCATTCAGTCTTATGCATGTTCTTTGGTGTTAGCTCCGAAGGGAATATTCAACGTGCATTCATTTCAGACACTAGAATTCTATGGGGCTTACCTTGGCATCCTGCTCCACGAGGTCCTCACTGACAACATCATCTTCCTCTCGTTCTCCCTGAACAAATGAGCAGAAATAAAAATGTATTCAGGTATTGTGTGTAGAAATGCTAATGGGACATGGAGAAGCCGTACTGACATGGAAGTATGTCAGAAAGAAATGGATGGTCCTGAGGTTTTGGCAATGGCATGCGGAGGTGGTGGGGGTTCCTAAAAGTCAGATGATGCATTCAAAAGAATATAGTAGGGGGATGGATATTGAACAGCTCTTTACAATGGATGGAGGGTGAAGGACACAGAAATGAAGCAAGTACGCAGGTGTTTATTTAGAGTTGGACATGAAAAATGTAGAAGGATGCTTTGTAAATTGTGCATGGGGTATAAGGAAGCCAACTAACAAAGGTATGTATGAGTGTGAGATGTAGTACTACAGAAGCACCACTTCATATACTCAGAACTGAATTTCTGAACCAGCCCCAAAGGTCTATATGTGAAGGAAATGATTTGGACAGTGAGTGACTTAAGAAAGGAAAATGGCATTATGAAAACAACACAGAAATGGAATACAGAGAGTAGGCTTTAATATGATAGGTGAGCAAGAACGCCCACGATGCACTATGCATGATCACAAAACTCATTCAGACAATGAATTGACATCAATGGATAGACAAGGCACTAGGGTGGTTAGATTAAAATGAGTGATGCTCCAATCATCAAAAAGAATCAATCCGTCAGAGATGGATCTGGTCATGGTAAGGAACACGTAAGAGGCACATAAATGGATGTTGATAGGACAACCCCTGAAGCTATTAACATGAATGAACAAAGATATACATGCCCAGGCATCAAGAAGATGGGACCGGTTAGTTTGTACACAATACATAATTGAAACCAGTTATGGGCTATAAAGCTAGTATAATTACGAGGCTATGAACAGAACTCATTAAGAAGGGATTCTATAACTATTTTATTTAATCCACCCGTGCATACAAATATTGAAAAGGGCATTCACCCAAAGCTCCTGAAAAAACAAAAAGTCATAGTGGAGCACAGACATACTAGAGACCAAAGGAAGGACGAGGAAAGGTTACAGACACATAACTAAAATAGAGGAAGCCAAGAAACGAGGCACATGACACGATTTTAGGATCAGATGTGACATCACATATTTAGAAAGGCAGTTAAAGAACCAATCAGTTATGATTTACAAATACAACATTTAGGAATTGTGGGCCAGATGTAGCATTTTCCGATTTTGCGAATCGGAAATTGCGAGTCGGTGCGACTCGCAATTTCCGATTAGCAAAATCAGATGCAGAACGGTGTCTCAGACACCGTCTGCGAGTCGCTATGGGGTTGCAAAGACCCACCTCATTAATACTAATGAGGTGGGTCGTATTTTGCGACCCCATAGAGAGTCCCTGCACTCACAGGGATGGTGGCCTGCTGAAGACAGCAGACCTCCATGTCTGTGACTGCTTTTTAAATAAAGCAGTTTTTATTTTTATTTTGCAGCCTGTTTTCCTTAAATAAAAACGAGTTGCAAAATAAAAAAAATAACAAAACCATTTGGTTTCGGTTTTTCAGAGCAGGCAGTGGTCCATTGGACCACTGCCTGCTCTGAAAAACCCTTTTTGGCAACATTCACAAAGGGGAAGGGGTCCCATGGGGAATGCGAATGGGTTACCACCAGTGTGACACTGGTGGTAACTGCGAATTGCTTTGAGACCGCATTCGCGGTCACAAAGCAATTTAGCATAGCGATGCAAGTTGCAAATAGGAAGGGGACACCCCTTCCTATTTGCGAGTCGCATTCACAATGTGCGAGTCGGTACCGAGCATCGCAATCGGCATTTTGCATGGCCCAAACTCCGATTTTCGCAGTTTGCCCCATGCAAAATGCTTGCTACATCTAGCCCTGTGTTCTTTAGTCACTAAGAGGATAAATGCACGCCTTGCACATTGGAAGATCCAAATAGCAAGTTAGGATCTTCAAATTTACCATTAAACATACAGTAAAAGAAGTCAAGGTACTCCTAATACAGAAGCTAAATTATACATGGGGTATAACACAGAGCATTGAAGGATGTTCATGGACACTACTCTAGACAGATACTGATAGTCAGACACTCCGCACAGAGAAGGTAGCAATAGGAGAGAAGATTACCCAGACACATCGATGACCGACTTTTTCACCGACTCCTAATAAAGCATACCGGATGCAGGCACGGTGGAAAACACTGCAGCATAGATGTCACATACCTGCAGTAAAACAACCAACATTTTCTTGAAGTGTCCAGTGGTGTCTCCCACAACGTCTGTCTCCAGGTCTCGGTCATATGCTGCAGTTCAATAAAGGGACAAAAGGGCCATGAGCAAACCTTTGGCCGAATGTATGTCGGGTGTTTCAGCAACCGGACATGCATTGTAATACACACATTAAACCTTCCCTGGTGTTATCCCTCAGTGTAAGCCAAAGTTACATACTAAATGCCCAAAATGGATTATTGAGGAATTATATGTGGAGGTACATGGAATTCCTGCGATTACAAGTTAAACACGTTGGTATGGAGATTAACTGTGCAGATCCGGAATTATCAGGCAGAACTCCACATGGTATTTCCTGTTCCAGCGGGTTTAACAAAAATAGTTATCACCTCCTCTTAGTGGGAGCTAATTTCTGCAGGTGTCTTGTGAGGAGCACGTAATAGGGGACAAGGTTGTATGAGAGCAAGGGAGTAAATGGAAAGATATTACCTAGTGGGGTGAGCAGTACATGCTTCCTTCAAGCCTTGACTGGGGATCAGGCAAGGGCTGTACTTCCACTCTTTCCCTACGCAACTTACTAGCTGGATTTTCTGGTCCTATTTTTCAGCACCCAGAAAATACAATTGAAGGAACACAGGACTCCTTATAATTGTGCTTAGTGGAATTCCACATTGAAGATCTTCTCCACACACCTTATAATTAAGGTCTTGGGATGGATGAAAAAAGAAGCAAGGTATGTAAAATTTTTCTCTCTTGTACTTGCCAGAATTTGGCCAATTATGTGGCTTCGAAAGAAACAATTCACATGATGCTCAAACAAAGAAATTCCACTGGAAGAAGACAAACAAATCCGTGTTCGTAAATGTTAGGATCCGAACAATCCTTATATTAGAGCTTCTTCTTATTCAATTAAGACCATACTATCAGCTAATACTGTTTCTTTCTCAAAACTCAGCAAACCTGGAATTAAACACCTTGCACAAGAGGGCAAGGATCACGCCTGCAGGGCAGAACTATGTACAGTGTAAGAATTGGCTTCCTAAAGCAGTATTTGAACGCTGCTTCTTTGAAGATTACTTACCAGCGATGTGCTTCAGTCGGTACTTCACAAAAGAAATTCCCTGTCAAACCTCAAAGTGCCTATTCATATCCTCATGAAAGCTAATAGAAACTCTGCTCCTTTTCTACACAATCGTGCACACCCCGTGAATAAACCCCCACAAGCTTCCATTGACTTGACACCCCCATCTTTGACGATTGACAGGGCATTTATACGACCCCTTACCTTCCTTGTAGGCTGCCACCAGCGCGTGGATCTGCTGATTGGTCCGTGAGGCAAGGATTTCAATTAAGCACTTTTCATCTGTGCCAATGCCCTGTTAAGAAGAAAGGAAATAAAGTGAGGCCCTGGCGTGACCCTATTGCATCAGAGTAATTTTCGAAATCACTTCCAATATAGAAACTCTCCTCTCCATTTGTTGGTGGCCTTCAAGATCCTGCAAAGTAGAATATTTATATGAAAGAGTAGGTTCATACTCATAGTTTGAAAGAGGGCAACAGGATAGAAGGAGCTGAGAGAATAAAACGTCTGTTAATGGTTAGAAACTGATAGATAGATATGCAGGAACACTAGTGGAAACACTGAAAGACCCCGTGAGAGGGACAGAATAATGCAGGTCCACATTAACCCATCACAGTGTACGATCTACATCTGAAAAAGAAGCATCATTTATTTCTGGTCACTCGTTTACCTCAAGTGCTGCCAGGGTTAAGACAGCCTACACAAACGTTCATATATATATATATATAAACTCAACATGTTGTATAATTCAAAGGTTATACTTATGGTTTAGGAAGTACTTGTAAAATTGAGTTCTGTAAAAATGAGGTTAGGGGTGGACCCCACTACGGCCTACTCCTTAAAATTGGTGCCTGTTTGGCAATCCCTGCTGGTGGGTGCCACCCCTAAGCCCACATGAATCAGTTTAATTAAAGAAAAGTGCAGTAATCGCAAATGCATTTATATATTCATTTAATTATAGGTAAAGTACTCACAGTTACAAACGATAGGGGGTATAATAAACAAATGCAAAAACTGATTCCTTTGCATTTTTGTCTTCTTATCATTTACTGTTGCAGTATTTCTTTTTCAGTAGTTCATATGTTCACACCAACAACCAACACTTGGCATAGAGGTGTTAAATAAGCAGCTAAAATAAGAAAATCATGGACCACATGGCACAGAGGTGTTAAATAAGCAGCTGAAACAAGTAAATTAGGGACCATTCAGCACATTTTGCACAGAGATCAGACCATGAATCATTCATGAGAACTTGGCACACTGACAGAACTTACCGCAAGTGAATCCTTTATCTCCTTGGCATCGAAGTATTCTAAGGGTCTCATCAAACCCACAATAAGCCGCTCAAATTTTCCTGTTAACTCATACTTTAGGTCATCAATTAGATCCTAGACCAAGATGAAGACACAAATTGGGGGATTTGTAAGCAATAGAAGCAAGTTACTCATTGGCTTCTTAATATTTGGGTTAACAGTTTGCTTCTCAGGGTATTTAGTGTTTGACTAAGTCTCAGTCACCTGGCCAGCAGTATTCATGGCCACCCTCGAAGGATGGATTACTTGTTATAGATACCAAGGGCCACATTCAGAGATTTGTGGATGGGTTACTCTGTCACAAACGAGATTGTTTTCCCATCCAATTTATTACAAGTGCATTCAATTCTATGATACTTACAATAAGGTGGACGGGACATTCATCACGTAGTGACGGAGTAACCTATCCTCCAAGCTCTATATCAGGTCCTAAATGTCAATATAGTATTTTCAAATTTCCATAAAGATATTATATTAATCAATATTAATAGGTTTCTTTGCTACACAACAGTTGTACCAATCAATGCACAGAGATTATATTCATTAAAAAAATTACATTTCTTAAAACCTTGTAGTCATATTTCCTTTCAGACGATTAATCAATATTCCATGCTTACCGGCTTTCTGGTAAGCATAGTATTAATCAATTTTTCATGCTTACCTTCCCATAGATCAACTTGTATGTCTGAGAGATTTCCTGCCGCTGTCGATTGCTTCTAGAGGTGATCAGGTCAACGATAGCTTCTTTGTCACTTCCTGCAAGACAGATAATAGAGACATGTTCTAAGGAGACAGAGGCAAGAAGAAGAAGAATACATTGATAAGACAAAAAACTATAGTGCAAAAGAATACAAACAAAAAATGGGTGCGGGCATGAAAGAAAGAGCAAGTGTTAACAAGTAAGCAGGACAGTAAAGGGGAAAAAGAAGAGAAAACATGAATAAAAACTAATGAAAAAACAAGGAGAAAGGAAGAAGGACAAAGAGATGAGAAAGAAGTAGGGGATTTAAATTTTTGTAGCAGGTGAAAATACTTCACACAACTCAATCGTCCCCTCCCATACCTATCCCCTTCATGGACTTGTACAGCGCCTCAGCATCCTGGTTTGGATCAAAGTTGGGGAAATCCTTCACCGAACCTCTGTACCTTGCACCCTAACAAAGAGAAAATTGCCATGTTAACGAGTAAAGACAGCGAAACAAAAGCAGTTTCCACAGAATCTCTCTGCAAGTATTATCTGAAGGCATCGCACGCACTGCCTGCGCCTTTCACAAGCTGAACAGAAACAAGAGGCAACACAACCAAAAAACATAGACAGCATCAATCAGAAAAACAAAAAAGGTGAAACGTACACACTGTTGTACACATCGGCGTCATATTGTACGTTTATTAAAAATGACACTAGACTTAAAAGAAGTAAAAATTAAACAGTAAGGTCCCTTTAACAAAAACGCTAACCTCCACACTTGTTTTCAAAGCAGAAACACTGTGAAGGTCTGTGTGTGACTGTGTATGGCTTTCACTCCCTGTCTCTCTCTCCCACCCTTCCACTATATAGTAGGCCTTCTGTTTTAGCAAAGCACCGTCATGAACGTCATTAAGGGGTCCCCAGTGGTCGCTCCTGCGACCCCTGCTTGCCCCTGCAACCCCTGGCACTATCTTTGCGCCCTCTGGCCTCAGAGGTGGCAAAATCAGTGACAGGAACACAGTGAATGCTCGTCCCCATGGACGTCGGTTGGGGCTCCACTATGTTCCCTCTCATCGGTTTCAATACACTTTTAGTGAATAATGTTTCATTACTCATAATTAGTGTATTAAAATGGAGTATAATTAGCTGGAATATAGCCTTCCCAGGCAGCTGAGGTACGTAAAAAAAGTGCTTTTAAATGTATGTTGTGTGCATGCTTGCAGGTGAGTGCGTGTTTTTGTGAAAGAGAGTATGTGTGTATGTGTAAATGTGTGCATCTGTAAGAATGGGTGTGTGTGAAATGGAAGGTATAAGGGTGTGTGATGTCACGTCCGCTACCCCTAGCATTTTGGTGAATTGATGTTCATAGGCACCAATGCTCTTTATCAGGGTAGTCCTTACACCCCAGGTACACTAATCACAAGTGGCCCATTGCCTGTTTATGCAACATGCCATCTATGACCACCACGGGCCATGCATGGTATGTACGAAGTGCATACATAAATCTGTATGTGCTATTTTATCCCAGATGAACAACAGTGAGGCTTCACACAGCAGGCTGCAACTAAGTGGAAAGACAGCTCGAGAGCGTGCGTTTTGAAGCAAGCCTTTAAGGAGTGCACTGAAACAATTTGTAGCCTTTCAAGCACCCGACCGTGCTGGTTGTGTAGGAAACATGTCCTAATCATTCTGGTCATAGTTACCCTTTGCTATAGCATTCCACATCAGCAGGGCCAGTGCTGTTTAGGGAAGTCAACCTCTGTTTATTCCACTGCAATTTAGAAATGATTATAAAATGTAATTAACCCGTTTCAATTCTAACAATACTCAATTCGAAACTAATTTGTCCCTCTATTCTTTAGATTACTTTTCCTCCCTAGCAGGCACACAGTTCACAATCACTAGGCTCACCTGGAGTAATCTATTCCCATGTACCCCTTCCTAATCCTTCACCCAGTGTCACTCATGAATGGGACAAACTAACTAATAATTGATCTGTAGTCAATAAATTCGCACACCAGATGTTATGCCACTATTCGATGAATGGGACACAAAAAAAACAGTTTCGTCACTGATCTATAAATCAATCAATCAGATATTTGTAAAGCGCAACTTATCACCTGGGGGACGTGGATCAGTCGAAGAGCCAGGTCTTTAGGTCCTTCCTGAATTGAGCCAGCGAGGAGGACTGCCAGAGGTGAAGCGCTGGCGTGTTCCAGGTCTGTGCGGAGAAGCAGGAGAATAATTTTTCTCCAGCCGTGTTCATCCGGATACTCTGGGTGGTGGCGAGGGACAGTTGAGCAAAGTGGTGTTGCCTGGGAGATGCGTAGAAGGAGAGGCGGTGGTTGAGGTAGGCAGGTCCGATATTGTGTAGGGCCTTGTAAGCGTGTGTCAGGAGTTTGAAAGTGATGCCTTTGTTGATAGGGAGCCAGTGTAGGCCTCCCAGGTATGAGGAGATGTGGCTGTGGTGGGGGATGTCCAAGATGAGTCTGGCCGCAGCGTTCTGTATTCCCTGGAGTCTTGCTAGGACTTTATTGTTAATGCCCGCATAGAGTGTGTTTCCATAGTTGAGTTTACTGTTGACGAGTGCATGGTTGACTGTTCTTCTCAAGTTAATGAGGATCCACTTGAAAATCTTCTGGAGGAGGTAGAGTGTGTGGAAGTACGAGGATGAGACTGCCTTGACTTCGTGGGCCATAAACTGCGAGGAGTCGAGAATGATGCTGAGGTTGCATGCATGGTCGGTAGGAGATGGGGCAGTTCTCAGGGCAGAGGGCAACCAGGGGTCATCCCCGACAGTGCAGGTGGGGCCCAGGATGAGGTTCTCATTCTTATCTGAGTTGAGCCTGAGGCAGCTGTCTTTCATCCAGTCGGCAACTGCCTTCATTCCATTGTGAAAGTTGCTTTTGGCTGTTGATGGTTCATTGGTGAGGGAAAGAATTAGCTGTGTGCAGTCGGTGTATGATATGATGCTGACCCCGTGGTTTCTGACGATCTTGGTGAGCGGGGTCATGTAGGAATTGAAGACGATGGGGCTCAGAGAGGAGCCCTGGGGTATTCCACAGCTGGTTTCTGATGGTTTCAAGGTGAAAGGTGGGAGCCTCCAGGTGAAATGTGGGTGCCTGACTTTCTGGGTTCGGCCAGTGAAGAAGGAGAGGATACACTCCAGGGCTTTGCCCACGGATGCCTGGGTTGTGCAGTCTAGTGCACAAGATGGTACGGGAGATGGTGTCAAATGAGGCAGAGTGGTCGAGGAGCATGAGAGCAGCTGTTTTGCGATGGTCTAATAGGGTGCTGACGTCATTCGTGGCTGCTGGGAGTGCAGTTTCAGTGCTGTGGTTGCTCCTGAATCCAGATTGCTAGGGATCTAGGATGTGGATTATAAATGGAACAGAGCAGGTAATGCCTGATAAAAAAAGAAAAGCCACAGCTGGCCAATATTTAAAAACATTTGAATACCTCTCTGGCAGGTACAGTGGTGGATGGAATGATGGAGGTTGAGAAAAAAGGAGACAGAGCCTGACTTGTAGACTTCTCCAACCTAAACTACCTTTCAGATGCACTGGTCCGTCATGAGAACTGAAATAAAATGCTTCAACTCTGCAAGTGCTGCTCTTTGGGGAAACATTATGAGGCAGATGTGCTAGGTTTTCATGCAACATAGTGCAGTAATGACAGTTGCAGCACTGCACTGTGTGTTGCATGAGAGGGAGAAGGCAGAACAGAACCATATGAGCAAAGAAATGCTGCTGTTTCTCACTCTCTGGTACACTATAGGCATCTGGGCACCAATCCACAAACTTCTGCACCATAGTGCAGGAATGCATGTACATTTTGTTTCCACTACAAAATACTATGCTCAAACATTTCTCACTCTGTATGTTTGATGTACATTGCAGCATACAGTCAAAGTTGTAAACATTTTGAGAAAAGAAAAAAACTTTTCTCAAACTTTACACCTGCCTTAAAAATGTTTTCATTTTTGTGAACAGTCTTGCCTATCTTTTTCTTTTTAGCAGATAGGGTTTTGCATCACAATTCATTGGGTGGTTGAATGGGAGTGCCCCTTTACCCATAGAACACCTTCCTATTGCAAAGTAACATATACACTAATTTGTGTTATTTTCAAGCTCCTTTCCACAGTAAATCAGGATTTGCACTGGAAAGTAAATCCAAAAAAAAGCACTTTGCAGCAGTGTTTGTCACTTTTATGATGCAAACCCAGAGTGTTGGTAAATATGCCCCTACATTGCTGTTGAAAACCTCCGTGTGGTCCAGCCCGCTGGTTGATTCGAGGTTTTAGATTCATAGCTTCCACCAGAAGCCTGACTGAAAAGCCTCCTTCCCTTCCCCCATGCATCCACTGAGGAATTGCAGCAGAAAGTCCATCATGCTATAAAAAGCTCTGTCTGCATGGGTCACATTCCATGAATGTCTCCCACGCTTTCGATCCACACCGCTGCCTTGAAAGAAACCTACTTGACCCAAGGGTTTTCAGTCCTCCTGCGCCCACTCGATCCAAACAAGACCACGGTGGGAGACCTACAGATCTATCTCAATGTGACCCAGCGGGTCCCTGCCTCTTAGCAGGCCCAGAGATTTCCTCACAGGGTTTCTCTCTCTCTCTCTCTCTCGCTTGTTCGCTCTCCCTTTGGAGGCCCCCAACCTTGCTTCGTGGATTTCATGCTTCGCCTCCGCTGGTGGGGAACAGTAGCTTTTCTTTGTATCCTCACACTGTAGGCTTTGTGCTCTGACACTGCTCAGCTACCCAGTCCGTTAGCCCCGCCTGGGAGCCGGCTGCTCCGTGTCCAGTGTGAACTCCACCTGTTCGAAGCTTCAGGAATCAGAGCTTAGGCTGGAACTAAGTAGATGCTGTCCGTCCTAGCCTTCCGCAGTGTGTCCGCTAGCCAAACGCAATCGACCACTAGCCCATTGATAAAATACAACAATCAGATTAAAGCATTGGCTGAAATTAAACATGCTAGTTCAGATGTTTTTAAGGGAGAGATATTTAAGGATGCCAGACTGGGTTCTGCGTCTGTGCTGGACTTGGAGTCATATTTCTATATGCCACTCTCGCCAGTGTGCCCATGGGCACAAAGTCGTTCTATACAGTCAGATTTTTTTTACAGTTGAGGTCTCAGATGGCAGGCGTCTAATTTAATCTGTGCGTAGCAATCACTAGTTGCAAGGCATGGGTGTGGGAAGCAGCAATGGGCAGGAGCGAAGGTTGGCACGGGTGGGCACGGGTGGGGGAAGCAACATTGAGGGCGCAGTTAGCAGAAACAATGGGAAGAAGTGGACGAGCACAGCATGGATGGGGCGTGGAGAAGCAGTTGTGCAATGGAGTAACATGTAGTGCAAGAGCGAGTCGGGGAGAGGAGTACCCGGAGGAGATAACTCGAAAATACACGCACTCTCATGGAGTGTTTCAAATAAAAGAGAAACATAACTTCTTGATAACAAGCACTGGAAGCACCGAAGACAACCAATCAAGAGAGATGCAAAGCGACAGGGACAAACACAAGCTTGAAAAGCTGGCACATGAATAAGATGCAGGCAAAGGATAGTGACAAGGAAATCCAACCAGTGCTAAGCAAAGGGAAGGCTCCAAACCCCCCTGTGTTCTTGATATGCCACAATAATAATAATAGTAATAATAATAATAACAATAATTATAATAATTAAAAAAAGCAAAACAAGAAGGCACATGTTTCAGATATCTGACCAAGAAGATCAAGTTTTAGTTTATACTAAGTTTTTCTTTTATGTGTCCCTTTCTGAACCCCCTGCACAGGGCCAGGGGTGAGGCAGGAGCTACTGAGACCAACTGTGGGGTTTGAGGCTTTATACTTCTGATTTCCAGGGGCCCAGTCTACTATGGAAACTGATCAACTGTGCTAAGTACCCCTTCAGCACTTGCATCTCAGCGGAAACACGGTCGAGCAATCCAAGGCTTCTCAGGGGAGGTAGACACTTGGGGGAGAACAGAGGCTCACAACTCAAATTACGCTCAGCAGGAATAAACTATTGTCCAGTCAAATACTTGCTTTTATAACAAGAAGGAGTATTTTGATGAAAACACAGAGTTAAATACAACATTCACAAACACAGCACATAGTTCTCTGAGGTCAAGGCTCTAGTGTTTTATAGATGGAACCCTGAGTTCAACTCCCCTCTCACTAGCGGTAGTCACTATTCTTCATTCACTATAGGCAACATTCAGGTTAAGACTCACTACTAATCCAAGCCTCAGGGGTCCCACTCAGATTCTTTATTAAAGGGAAGAGTTTTCCAGTGCCAAAGAGCTATAAGGCAGGCAAGCACCCTTGGGACCATCTGGCCTGTAAATCAGTCATATCCGCACCAGCAGGACCTGAGCAACCCGAGTCCCCGAGCACCCCTTTGGTAGGCACCTAAGATACATTGGTTCATTTCTCACACACGGTCCGGGAGGGCCAGTGGTCAAGTGTCCTAGAGTTCCTTACAATCAGTCCTGTGTAGGCAGTGGCAGGAGGGGTGCTCAATGCTTCTTCAGTGCTTGGCAAGCCTCTTGGGATGCTCCCCACAGATGGGAGTGTTGCAACACTCCTGGTGATGGTCTTGAGTTGGGGCTTGGGCCCATTTGTGTCACAATGGTTGCCTCTTCCTCATGACTGCGTTCTTGACCAGACCACACTCCATGCTTCTCCCTAGTGTCCCCATCTGGCTTACATGGTCACCGACTCGTCTCCGTATAAGGCTATGGCCCAATCGGCACCGTGGTCCTCTTCACGGGGGCCCCAACTGGAACACGGAATACTGACTTAGTTCTGCGCGTGAGCAATAGCCCGATCTAAGCAGCAGCAGTCTTCACGACTGCCACCCTGCATACTGGGTCGCCTACATAGTTCCGTACATGGGTCACAGACAAATCCCAGGGTCGCAGACTTACAGCATGCACGCGGACAATAACCCGATCGGTGTAGCACTGATCATGGCCCACTTCACAGAGGCCCGCCTCTGATATCTGGGGGTTGCCAACGTTTCCCTGCACATAGACAAAGACTCAATCAGTGCAGCAGTCACCTCCTTACACCTCGTTACAAGTTTCCAATCAAACGCATCACCCACTGCACCACGCTCCCTCCATCACTCTTCTTTATCTCACAGAGCAGACTGGTTTTGGCAAACGGGAAGCACTAGTGCTCCAGGCCCCAGGGGCAGGTGGCGTTGGAGTCCCTTGGTGATGTTCCCTCACCCAGCTAGAAAACTGGCAGACTTTGGCCACAAGTACTGTCATAGGCAGAAGTCTTGCAGAGCTTCTCCTCCTTACACAGCCCAGTCTGACAGGCTGCTGGACAGTTGACAGCTTTGTGAGCCTCAAACTCACTTTCCTATAGTTAATTTCCAGGCACCAAATATGAAGTAGTCTGTGAGGCTTTAAAGTTGTGTTGGGGGTTAGCTTCATTTTGAAGCACCCTCTCCTTTGCCCCATTCTTCCTCCAAATTGCACTCTGAGTGATAACAGGAGCGACTTCAAATCTGATAGCCCCACAGCACAGGCTATGGGAGTGACTAGATGTTCGCACCTGTGTATCAGCCTGGGTTACCCCAGGGCCGCAGGCCTACTCTTTATGATTTATGATTCTTTTATCAGTCCTATTTCCTTCCTGAGGTATGCCTATACCCCTTCAAAAATGTCCTTTCTATGAATCAAAGAGCACTCCTTGGAGTGTACTGAAGAGCCTGGCTTTCCCTTCCTCCTTTAAGTCCCACCCAGCTCACAGGAATGCAGCAATCCACAAATTTGTCTGAGAGGTTTCCTCTACCTCCTCATTTTCCTCCAGTTAGCTCTGGGTCTCCCAAAATGGAACCCACCACCTTTCATGTAGTGGACCATTCCCAGGACAACATACACCCAATACATGCATATAGCATACATGCACTGCACATCACTGCACCATCCCTGTATTTTGTTGTTGAGAGGCACAAATACATCCTGCACATATATAGCACGAATGCCCTGCACTGCACACCAAACCAATGTAGGTCAAGGGACATACAGCAGCGGAACTTTAATTGAGTGAGGATGTCGGCCTCACTTCAATGACACTGGTAAAATGGCCTGTTCTTCCTACTGATTACTATATGGTATACTAACACCACCGCGCTGCTGCTTAACTCCTGGTAGGGCAGGAAGTATCCTTTCACCACTTTTGGCGTCCCTCCCTGTGTAAGAAGATTGCAATCTGCGAGACAGGCCGATGTCATGGTGAGCACGCATGATCCATGTCCGCCCATGGGTTAGCTTGTTTAAACAAGCATTTGCAGTACAATGGGTCTCGCATTTGCTCGAGCTAGAGCTATTAGCATTGTAAGCTCCTAACCGGACTTTTCTTGCCACATAAATTAAAAGAAAAAAAACCAAGCACTATTGAGCTATGTAAAACCCAGCGTGATTGCGCTGCATGGAAAATAAAAAGATAAAGTAGTGCAGAAACCAGGCTGAAAACATGGAGCCCTGTATGTTTTCAGTAGTTTACCAGTATTGTGTAGGTGGGCTAACCACCAGAAAAGGCATGATGTATGCATGCCTTTCTCTAATGAAAGCAAGAGGATTCTAAAAGGCAAGCCCACGAACCAATGAAAGTGACAGAAGAAACATGGGCGTGGTTAAAAGCCCAAACAGAGATTACAACAGGGAAAGAGAACTTGTGCGCTCAACCCTAAAAATGTGCAAATATGCAAATACTGTGAAAGTTATTTTAAAAAGCTAATGGTTTTGATGATGCATAGAGTTGTAGCTGATGAATTAATAATGTTGCACTTAAAACGAATTTGTTGTGTCCTTTAGGAGTGTAATTAATAATGTGAAGTTGTTATACCACATTTTTGTGTGAGACACCATTTATTTTAAAATAGATGCAGTTTCTGGTGTTCTGGTCATTTTGCTCCTGCTCTACCCCCTCCCAGTCGGCATCCTGCAGAATTTTTTTTATTTAAGTTTTGGACTTTTTTTGGCAGAATACTTGCTGGCTCGGTTTTGTCCTCTTTTCCAGTGAGTGTAGCTTTGGAGATCAGACATGACTTTATTGCACTATTGACTCAGCTTACATCTCTATTTTATCGAGTAGGCCTCTTGATTAAAGCAGATTGATGACCACTTTCTGTTCTGTTGAGCAGTCATGGTTTTTGGTCTGATCAACCACATATTGCAATACGCAAGTTTCTGGTTTTCCTCGAACTACATCTTATAAGTTTGCTTCCTTGTCAATGCAATAGCAGCCATGGTTGCAAGGTGAGGGAGGAAGCAAGCAGAAGCCACATGGGTCGTGTGGCCCAGAATCAGGCTTGGACTGGTAGTAGGGGGCCATTTATTGTTACTGGGGGTTGATTTGTCACCGGACCACCACTCATTTTCCAGCTTCCTGAAGTATTCGTCTTCAGAGTCAACTTTACTAGGACAGCACCAGTTCCACTCTAAGTCAGTCTGAGAGACGACTCTCCTTCTACACCCCGACCCAGCATATCCGCTCCACCGACCTCGCCCTCGCAACTGTCCCAGCCGTCGGCAGAACTACAACCGGCGGTGGATCATTCTCGCACCTCGTCGCCAAAACTTGGAACACTCTTCCCACCCACCTGCGCCAGACCAAAGACCTCCTTCCCTTCAGGAAACTTCTCAAGACCTGGCTGTTCGAGCAGTAGCAGCACCTCCCCCTCCACTCCTCGGTGCCTTGAGACCCTCACGGGTGAGTAGTGCGCTTTACAAATGCCCTGATTCAGTGGTTCCCAACCTGTGGGCCGGGGACCCCTGTGGGTCCGCGAAGCCTCCTTAGGGGGTCCGCGACTGCTTAGAAAATGTAATAATATTAGGTTCCAACTATCAGTACTGGCTCAGTGGGGGTCCACGGAGTCCAATAATGAGTCAGTGGGGGTCCCTGGGCTCCAGTATTGATAAAATGGGGGTCCACAGAAGTCAAAAGGTTGGGAACCACTGCCCTGATTGATTGATTGATTGATTGATTGATTGAGCTTTAATCTCCATGACATTAGTCATAGTGGAAGTAAAAGACATCCAGCAGCGCTCTGCACTCATGCAGTCTCTGATGCAATCAGAAATCCTGCAGCAGGCGCGAGGGATTGAAAGGCAAGGCCTAGTCCAGAACCAATGCAAGCAGCTACTTAAAGCGTATAGACTAGAGAGGGAAGGCGTGCACTTTTCTGTCTGCAAGAAAAAGAAGCAGTCGGTACAAAACGGCATTCAGGCATGCAACACCCATTAGATTGAAAGGGCCTCCAGCTCCCCATGCCGCCTCCCCACCAGTGGTGTTCCATAGCCCAGACTGCAAGCATGCAGCTGTTTGGGTGTCTGTCCCAGTGAAGGCCTGGGTGAGGTAAGGCTGGAGAACAGAGTGCCAGAACATTTTCTTTTCTTTGACAAACACCTTCAGGTTATCTTGTTTTCGCAGTGTCCTCACAACATCAGAGAGAAAATAAACTCACAGTGGGGGTTCAAATTGTACAAGGCAATGTGCTTTACTGATCACTGTAGTTGTAATGCTTTTCCATTAACGCCGTATAGTGCTCACTACCCATATGATGGGTAAAGAGCACTGAATAAATGATAAAAAGTGAAGAAAGAGTTTTTGTGTTTTTTAAATGCAGTGACCAGACTTTTCTAACAATAGCATCTTTAATTGGGGATGGGCATTTTATATAAACACCAGATTATATTACACAAAATATTTTTTTATTTGTAGGCCTGGGGAGATTAAATGATTTGCTGAGGATCACAGGATGTTGAGCTGACGCTGGGATTCAAACCTTGTTCCCCAGTTTCAAAGTCAGCAGTTTAGCCTGTTAGGCCACTCCTCACCAGATAGTATTTGCATCAGTGTCTGCTGGTGATCTATGAAAATGGTGGGGTGTAATACTACCCAGGAGTTCACCCCATTTTTTTCTTTTTTCTTTGACTCACTGATACTCACTCCCTCTCACATTTAGGCACAGATTAACACACATTTTATGCTGGGTTTGGGTCACAAAAGTGACACAAACATGCACAACAAGTGTTTTTTAATTTTGTTTGCAGTGCAAAATGTATTTTGTACAGAAAAGTTGACTGAAAATAACACAAAGCAGTTCAAAGCGCTGCTTTGCATTACTCTATGTCAAGGGGTTGTTCCATGGGTGGTACATTAGCGTTCCCATGCAGCCACCCATGGTTTGTGGCACAAGCCCCTATCTACTAACAATACCAGTCTGTGTTTTGTGCCAAAAAATAAATGTCATTTGAAAACAGATGTTAAAATGGAGTATTGCTTTTATTTCTCCTAACTTTTCCCACTTTGCATGTCTACTACACCGTCCATCAACTGTTCTTTTTGCATATGTCGCCCCGAGTGGGAAGAGAATGCCCAGACGTGGGTTCCGTGCTCACTATGCCACCAGATTCAAGCTAGCCTGGCTGAAGAGGTGTGATACCCCGAAACCGGTCCCAGGATGCTTGCTTCTGGTCCAGGGAAGACCTGGTCTGGCAGTTCGGGCTGGACTGTTCCCAGGGAGGAACAGGATCAAGACTGATTTGCATATGACGGGGTCCAAACTGGAATGGAATGGTGAGCAAAAAAACTGATGAGTTAAACCCAGATCTGTGACTGGGGGTGAATGTTTGATTTGTTCTGCATTCCGTCCATCAACTGTTCTTTTTGCGTTTGTCACCCTGAGTGGGAAGGGTATGCCCAGACGTGGGTCCCGTGCTCACTATGCCACCAGATTCAAGCTAGCCTGGCTGATGAGGGGTGATACCCCGAAACCGGTCCCAGGATGCTTGTTTCTGGTACAGGGAGGACCTGGTGTGGCAGTTCGGGCTGGACTGTTCCCAGGGGGAAAAGGATCAAGAATGATTTGCATATGACTGGGTCCAAATTGGAATGGCATGGTGAGCAAAAAAACTGATGGATTAAACCCAGATTTGTGACTGGGGGTGAATGTTTGATTTGTTCTATATTCCGTCCATCAACTGTTCTTTTTGCGTACTACACTGTACAGCACACATCCGAAGTAGGAAAAGTTTTAAAGTTAGACAAAGCATATTATTTTGTGCTGGAAGCTTTGCAGCCCAATTGTGTGCCAGCACCAGGGAGAGAGGACAGTACCATTTATTTGTGGAACTTTCTGGCTCTCTCCCTCTCATGAATGCAGCAACTGTGGGTGCTGCGCTGTGTTGTGTGAAAATGTTGATAATCTGGGCCTTAGACTCTTTCCCCTCACTCACTGTAACTTACATTCTCTTACTTGCTCATTTTCACTCATACTTATTCCCCCTCACTGTTACTCATACACAAACATACTCATACTCACTCGTTCTCATTTTACACTTACTAACACACTTAAACACACTAACTCTAAACCCTGGGGAAACGGCACCTGCTGATAGCTAAACCAACAACTCACTTCCCCTCCCTCTCACAACCTCCAATCAATCACTCGTTCACTAACTCTAACACATTCATTCTCCTTCACTCACTCCCCCTACTCACTTTCACTTATTCATACACACTCTCAAATACAGACTCTCACTTTCACTCTCATTGAAACAACCAAGAGAGAAGTAGGTTCTTGTGCGAACAGAGAAAGTGGAGCTCTGCCACAAACAGACCTTATCAACTAGTACAGCTGAACTCACTCTTCTGCAGATAGAGCTGTGCTCCAGCCCTGATGCAGCCAAGTCCCTGCATACATAGTGCTGAACCCATGCACAGATAGAACAAAGACCGTGAATCCGTAAGTAATTTCTTTCATTGAGCTGGAGTTGAGTTCTTGCATATATAGCACTGCGGCCCTGGGCAGGTAGAGCTGAGCATTTCCAAGTATGCAGCTGAGCTCCATTTCACACAGGGCTGAGTCCCTGCGCAAACACAGATCGAGGTGAGCCAGTTCACAGTCAAGGTTGAGCTCTTTGTGCCTTCATTCCTATAATGTAAATCCTGAGGTTCTGTGGGAACTGAGAAACCGGTCCCAGCTTATATTCTGAGGAAGTATTGTACGCCTCTCACCCAGGTTAAACTTGCACATGGTCTGTTTCTGAAAGGGAGTGAGAAGAAGGTGGGGGGTGATGACAGTGAGAGAAAAAGGATGCTGAGAAGCAACTGAAGAGAGAGAGAGAGAGCAAGAAGCTAGACAGGAGTGAAAGAAAGTTAAGCATATGGGAGAATACGAACAGAAAAGTCAGAATGAAATGAGAGGGGACTGTGACTGAGGTGGAAAAGAAAAGCGACTACGTGTGAAACAGGAGATTCCAGAGAAATGTTTGAACAACAGCTCAAAAATATTGCTAAGGCAAACTTGGTGCTAAAAGAGCAGGGGCTATTTCGGCTGTGACTGGGCCTTGTCCAGGTGCAGAGACAAGTTTTCAGTCGTTCCATTCTTTGATCATGAGGTAGGAAAAAGCAAGAAGGCTGTGTGTGCAGGGGATGTGTGCAAGCAGGTGTCTGGCTGAGCGGAGTTGTCTGTGGGTGTGTTATAGATGATGCGACTATTGAGGTAGGTGGGACAGAGGTTGCACAGGACTTTACATGTGTGTGAGAGCAACTTTAAAAGTATGGGTTAGTGAATGGACGCCCAGTGGAGGTCTTCGAGGTGCAGAGTGATGTGAACACGGGGGAAAGCCTGAGTGTGTGTCTGGCCGCTGGGTTTTGCATGGGCTGGAGTCTTATAGAAGTTAGAGGGTGATTCCAAAAATGTGCATTGCCACAGTCCATCTTGCTGATGATCAGGGCCCTAGTGACTAGTCTGCATATGTTGACTGGGAACCATTTGAAGATTTCATCGAACATTTTGAGTAGGTGGAAGAAGGAGGCGTGACTATGTTGACTAATGTAACTTTACAGCACATTCCCCCCCTTTCTTTTGCTCCCTTCATCAGAAGTCTACCTTTCACTGTGTAACCAGGCAGTGCTGGTGCTGCAAGTAGATGATGCCGATATCAATCCCCAAAGAAACATTTTGGTCACCAGCATACTTTCTTTAAGGCAAATGAATCACTGGGTTAGAGTGAAGGTGTTGAGCATGAGGCAGATCCATTTGGAAGCTATATTTTAGAATTGTAAAGGGTGATCTAGTTCAATTCAAATTTGTGTTTTACATGGAATATCAAACGGCCTAAGACGGCTGGCTAAACACTCCCCCCTCTAACCCCACCCCTCCCGGCACATGCTGACCGAGCCAGCAGCTGAAAAATAAAACAATAGTAAAATATTGTTTTATTTTTCAGCTACTGGCTTAGCCAGTGGAGCGATGCTCCAACCATTTTGCAGCCGTCTGATGCCTGCAGGTCTGGTGTACACTTTCTGAGATCCAGCAGTGCTCAGTGTGTCAAGGGAATTAAATGGCAAAGATAAAGGATCTGGCTTTAATGTGCTAAAGCAATAAATAAAAGGCATGCACATATGCCCTTTCCATGCGTTTGCACATTAAATCCTGACCTATTGGACTTCCAAATGTGCGCTGCCCCCAGTGTGCGAAATTGTAGCCCCACTACCGCTGTTTAGTACGAGCCCTCCCCCCGAAGTTCAGGTCTAGTTGCTCCCCTGCAAGGAGGTAAGTATTACAGACCATAAATGAACTACACTAAGTTAAAAAGTGTACTTGAAACTATTATCCAAATATGTGCTAATGTGCAGAATGGTATCACACGTGTACCCAAAGTCTCCACCTCACATTTTTTCATCACACGTTTACACCAGTAAAGTCCTGTGAGCTTATAAATCATGCTAGCTGTACAGTCATTCAGTGAGGTGAGTGCTAGCCCAAGCTGGAAACTTAAAGCAAAATTACAGAGGCGCTGTCAAACCGATACACAGCATGTGTAAAGGTTCACATATAGTGCAGTGTAGCAGAGCAGCATTGAGCCATAGGGAGGTAGGATAGCACATTCCCTGTCCCAGTGGTGTGTCATTGGTCCCCGCGGTGCAGGAGAGGGGGAAGTCGAGCTTTAGGGGGCCTCCTCTGCAAAAATGGTAGGTGGTGGGTCGGGAATGGGGGCATCTTCCATCTACTTTGCAGGTAGCCCCCTCAAGTTTCGTTACACCACTGCCCTGTTCATGTGCAGTATATATGCTTGTGCAGACTGCTACCACTTTCACTCAGGTGCAGGGTGCAGTTTCAAAGCTGTTCTACCTCAGAGCCCTTTATGTCGCTGACCATCATGTTTATCCTCCTCAAATGTGGGGCAGAAATCTCAGCTGAACGCCAGTCAGATACAGTGCCGAGAGTTATTCCAGACAGTGTTGTTTTAAGGATTTTCAGAGCCCCGGGCAAGATATATTTTAAAGCCATCTATTCATAATTTTACTGACCGTTTTCTGCAAATTGAAGCACACATGATACCAAAACAGACGTTCAGAAACGGGGTTCACACATAAACAGTTGGTCTCCAGAAATTCTTCATATGCCACTGGCCAAAGCAAGAGAGACTCGTAGGTAGATGTAGGCAGAGGGGAAAGAGTCTGAGAAAGAAAAATAGACTTTGCCAAGAGCCCTGTGCAAGATAGTGGCACCTCGGCAATTGCCCACTTTGCACATGCCTTAAAACATCACTGAGTCCAAAATCATACCAACTTTAGATGACGAACAGATACAAACATGTAGTCCTTGCCGAGGTGCGCACAGTAGGACGGACAGATCCAAGACAGAGCAACGCGAGGTGGGAGGGAGGCTGAGCTTTATAACTGCTCTGTCCAAGGATCAAATGTGGCAGAACATGTGGGAAAACACTGGGGTGCATCGGAGGTACCCTCAATGAGGGAATGAAAGGCGGGCATGGACCTCTATATGGCAGCTGAAAAAGTCACATATAAAGCCAGAGGATGTCTGGAATGTTAAAAAAGACCTGGCGAACATGGAGGGATTCTTATGACATTTTGGAAGGGGTGGCTAGAAGGAGAAGAACAGGCCCGCCAGGTGGGAGAGACTGATATACTGGTGGTGAATGGGATATGCCTTTCCCAGGAAGGGGAGAGCTCATTGGTTGTGAACTTTAATAATGTTGTATCGTCAATCTCCAGCTGAACACGCACAATTCATTTTGTGTCATTTTCAGATTTGTGCCAGAATGGGCGTTTTGTTATGTTTGAATAAAATGTTAAATAATTATTTTTTTTAAATGTGGCAGGACATGACTAGCTTTTTAAAAAAAAAATCTTTTCTACTACAGCAGCCATATTCTACTTTAGGTTACATTTCCAAAAAGAAGGGATTTCAGAATTATTTATTAGGGTCAAGCCTGCGAGTGAACGCGTTAGTGCATGCATCTTGCTTGCAAGACTCTGTTGTGTACAGTAAAAGGCTTGGAGCCAGCCTGCCGCTCAACATATGTTCGCTTGCATGAGACTCTTCTTTACAGCATCATAATTCATCCACTCCAGGTCTGGAATAATTTCCGTTCCTCTCTGTGGTGCAGGGACCAAGTACTGGTTGATTCAACTTAATCAGTGCCTGTCCACTGCTCCCAACGTGATCAAGGAAGTATTTTGGTTCTTTTTAACTTCATGTGCCCTGCAAACAGAAGGCTTGTGACTGGCAAAGACATGCCCAGCAGGACAAACAAAATTGCAAAGTTTTCTTTTTTATAGCTAACTTTCTTTGATTTTTCCAAGTCTTCTTTTCTCGCTTTCCACTCATGCTTTATTTTGTTTTTGCTCATGGGCACTCTTCCCAAAAGATGACAAATTTCTTGTTCAGAATATTGCAGTTGGACGTTGTTTCTTTATTATGTGTTATTTATGTAATGATGTTTTAACACCCCAATTAACATAAGTCGGAACAACGAATGCTGGAACCACGCATGCCTAAACTATGCAATCGGAACAATGACCACATTGTTACCACAAATGCCCTAACAATGATTTTTCATTGTAAAGGCATTCCTGGTAAAGGCATGCGTGGAACAGTATGTTTGGTTCTGGCATGCGAGCCCCCCCACCCTGGTCCCCGACGCCTAAAACAATTGTACCCCAACTCCTCACCCCCACCCCTAAAAACAATTCTACTCCTACCCTACTACCCCGACCCCCACCCCTAAAACTTAAACTAACCCCAACCCCTGAAACTACCACGACCATCGACCCCCTAAAAAACGTAAACTACCCGACCCCCCACCCCGCCCCCAAAAACCAAAAATACCCTGACCCCCTACCCCGCCCCTAAAACTACTGCGACATCCCACCCCCCAAAACCTAAACTAACCTGACCCCCTCCCCCGCCCCTAAAAACTAAAAATACCCTGATCCCCCACCCCGCCCCAAAACTACTGGGACCCCTCACCTCCTAAAACCTAAACTACCCAACCCCGAGCCCCCTAAAAAACGAAAAGTACCCCACCCATAAATCTACCCCCACCCCCTTTAAAACTTAAACTAGCCCGACCCCCCACTGCTGCCCCTAAAAAATAAAAATACCCTGACCTCCCACCCCACCCCTAAAACGAAAGTGACCCCTCACACCCCTTAAAAACAAAACAATCCCGACCCCACACCCCGCCCATAAAAACTAAAAAATACCCGACCCCCCATCCCCACCCCTAAAACTACCATGACCCTCAACCCCCTAAAACCTAAACCACCCCAACCCCTTACACACCCCTAAAATCTAAAGATATCCGACCCCGCCACCCCACCCCTAAAATTACCACGTCCCGACCGCCCAAAACCTAAACTACCCCAATCCCCCTCCCCTAAACACTAAAAATACCCCGACCCCCCACCCCACCCCTAAAAAACTAAAAGTACCCCGCCCCTAAAATTACCCTCAACCCTGCCCCAGCCCCACTTACCTGACTACTGCGACCCCCCACCCCTCTAAAACTTGACCTAGCCCGACTCCCCACCCCACCCCTAAAAACTAAAAATACCTCGATCCCCCATCCTGCCCCTAAAACTACTGCGACCCCTCACACCCCGTAAAACCTAAACTACCCCGACCCCACATCCCACCCCTAAAAACTAAAAATACCCTGACCAAGCCCCTAAAACTACCGCGACCCGCACCCCCATAAAACCTAAACTACCCCAACCCACACCTAAAATAAAAAAATACCCCAACCCCCCACTCCCACCACTAAAACTACAGCGACCCCCCATAAAATCTAAACTATGCCTACCCCCGCCCCACAAAACTAAAAATACCCTGATCCCCCACCCTGCCCCTAAAACGGCCCCAGCCCCACTTACCCGACCGCGTCCTCCTCCGAAGCCAACTCCCTTCTTCTGTGCCTTAACCTAGCATGTGCCTTGTTCAGCACATGCGTGACTAAGGCACAGAACAACAAAGTTGTGGTTAACGAAAGCGTTGTTCCGCTTTCGTTGTTCACAACTTCGTTCTTCCGGAGTCGTGGTTCGGGATGTTTCCCCACATCAGTCCACCCCTCTCCATCCAATCCGACTCACTACAGTGCACCCCAGTCCACCCCACTTTGCCCCACACCCAACCACCCCACTCCAATCCAAACCACTCATCCCACTCCGGCCTAACCCACCCCACCGCAATCCTCCCAACCCACTCCAAACCTATCTGCACCACTCCAAAACAATCTGCACCACTCCAAAAGAAAAGAATCTGCCCAGTCCACCTCACTCAATCTGCCCCACTTTAATCCAAAACAATCCGCTCCACTCCTATCTGCCCCACTCTCATCTGCCCACTCCAATCTAAAACAATCTGCTCCACTCCAATCTGCCCCAACCCAAAAAATGTCTGCCCTACGGCTATCTGCTGCACCCCAATCCAAAACAACATGCAATCTGTCCTACTGCAATTCAAAACAATCTGCCCCACTCCAATCCAAAGCAATATGCCCCACCCCAGTCCACCTCACTCAATCTGCCCCACTTCAATCCAAAACAATCTGCCCCACTCTCATCTGCCCCACTCCAATCTAAAACAATCTGTCCAACTGAAATTTGCCCCACTCCAGTCTGCCCCACTCCAGTCCAAAAGAATATTAGCCACACCAATCCAAAACAATTTGCCCCACTCACACCTACCCTACTCTATTTTGTCCCACTCCAATCCAAAACAATCTGCCTGCTCCAATCTAAAAAAATCTGCTCCACTCCAATCTGCCCCAACCCAAATAAAGTCTGCCCTACTGCTATCTACTGCACCCCAATCCAAAACAACATGCAATATGTCCCACTGCAATTCAAAACAATCTGCCCCACTCTAATCCACCTCACTCAATCTGCCCGACTTTATTCCAAAACAATCTGCTCCACTCCAATCTGCCCCACTCTCATCTGCCCCACTCCAATCTAAAACAATCTGTCCAACTGAAATCTGCCCCTCTCCAGTCTGCCCCACTCCAGTCCAAAAGAATATGAGCCACACCAATCCAAAACAATATGCCCCACTCAAATCTACCCTACTCCATTTTGCCCCACTCCAATCCAAAACAATCTGCCCGCTCCAATCTAAAACAATCTGCTCCACTCCAATCTGCCCCAACCCAAAAAAGTCTGCCCTACTGCAATCTGCTGCACCCCAATCCAAAATAACATGCAATCTGTCCCACTGCAATTCAAAACAATCTGCCCCACTCCAATCCAAACCAATCTGCCCCACTCCAATCCAAAGCAATCTGCCCCACTCCAGTCCAACTCACTCAATCTGCCCCACTTCAATCCAAAACAATCTGCTCCACTCCAATCTGCACAATTCTGCCCTGCTCCACTCTAATCTCAAACAACCCACTCAAATCCAAAACAATCTACCCCACTCCAATCCAATCGATCTCACCTCACCTCAATCCAATCCACCCCACTCAATCCCAATTCACCCCACTCCAATCCACCACAAACCTCCCCACTACAATCTGGTCTGCCCTACACCAATCCAGTCCACCCCACTCCAGTCCAACCCACCCCAATCCAGCCCAGTCCAAACTACCATGCTCCAATCCATCATACCCCACTCCAATCCATCCCACCCCAATCCAACCCACCTTACTCCGATCCAACCCTCTACTTCAAACCAACCCACTCCGATCCAACCCATCCCACTTCAGTCCATCCCACCCTACTCCAATCATACTCACCCTAGTCCAATCTAATCCACCTAATTCCAGTTCAATTCCCCCCACTACAGCCTGATCCAACCCACTCCAGTCCAATCCACCCCACTCCAGTCCATCCCACCCCTCGACTATCTGACCCATCCCAATCCACCCCACCGTACTCCAATCCAACCCACCCTACTCCAATCTAACCCACTTCAATCCAACCCACCCCACTCAAGCCCATCCCACCCTACTCCAATCAAACCCAGCCTACTCCAATACAATACAATCCACCTCACTCCTCCAGTCCAATCCACCCACACCACCGAGTTCATCCCACCCCAATACAATCCACAATAATCCACTATATTCCATTCCAATCAACCCCACTCCAAACCACCTTAATCTACCCCACTTCAATTCAATCCACCCCTCTCCAATCAACCCACCCCACACCAATCCAATCCAACCCACACCAATCCAATCCAATCCCCCTAACATAAATCCAATCCACCCCACACCTATCCAATCCAGTCCAGCCCACTCAAATCCAATCCAATCAATCCACTCCAATCTGATCTACCCCACTCCGGCCCAGTACACCTCAATCCACTCCACTCCAATCCAGCCCACACCACTGCAACCCACTTGAACCACAATCCAGCGCCACCCCACCCCCACAGTCCACCCAACCCCAATCCAATCCACCCCTATCCAGTCCACCACTCTCAATCTAATCCACCCCATCCCACCCTAATCCATC
The DNA here is from genome assembly GCF_031143425.1 of Pleurodeles waltl. Lineage (NCBI taxonomy): Eukaryota > Metazoa > Chordata > Amphibia > Caudata > Salamandridae > Pleurodeles > Pleurodeles waltl. Next base: position 912,838,654 of record NC_090446.1, read on the forward strand.
CCACACAATCCAATCCACCTAACTCCAATCTACTCCACTTCACATCACCCCAATCAGATACTCCTCGATCCGACCCACCCCAGTCCATTTCACCCCAGTCCAATCCACCTCACCTCAATACATCAACGCCACTCCAGGCTACCCCTTCCCAAACCAATCCACCCCCTCCAGCCCACCCCACCCCATTTCAATCCAACCCACCCCAATCTATTCCACCCTCTCCACTCCACCCCACCCCATTCCAAACCAATCCACTCTACACCACCCAAACTACCCACTCCACTCCAATCCACCCCACTCTACCCTAATCTACCCATCCTATCCCAGTTCAGTCCAATGCACTCCAATCCTGCCAGCGTACCCTACTGCAATCCACCCCACTCCAGCCTAATCCATTCTGCTCCAATCCACCCCACACCAATCCTCCCCATCCCAATCCAATCTGCTCCATCCCAGTACACTCTAATCCCATCTCAATGCAATCCACCCCAATCCAATCCACCCCAAACCAATCTAACACACCATACCCCTTTTCAATCCACCCCACAACAATCCAATCTACCCCACCCCAATCCATCCCATTCAATTTTACCCCACTCACTCCAATTCACCACACTCTACTCCATTCTATCCACTCTAGCCCAGTCCAGTCCACCCACTCCAATCCACCAGCCATCCCACTCCAATCCATCCAGCCCACCCCACTCTAATCCACCCCATTCCAATCCAATCCAATCAAATCAAATCCACCCCAATCCAGCCAAACCACTCCAATCTAATCACCCCACTACAGTCCAATCTAATAGATCCCACTCCACCTGACTCAATCCAATCCACCCCACCTCAATCCAATCCACCACCAGCCATACCATTCCAATCCAAACCACACACTTCACTTCAATCTAATACAGCCCACTCAAATCCACCCCAGTCCAATTTACATCAATCCACCCCACTCCACTAAATCCACCCCACTCAACCCAATCCAATCCACCCCACTCTACTCCAATCCAATCCGCTCCGCCTGACTACCTTAATTCACTCCAAACCACTCCACCCTATTCCATCTCACTCCACTCTACAACACTCTACTCCCCTACTGTGACACTCTGCACCACTAACTTTTAGCTATGCTGAACAGCAACCACACTGGTGTACAACATTGCGAAACACATTGCCAAAGCCAATAGCTCTTGTATGGGTGAAACCTATTGGCTTTCCCAATACTTGTATTTTACTGCCACGTGACCAGCACACTGGGTTAATGATACAGAGTTATTAAACTGATGCGGGCATGCTCCCTCACTGCCTGGCATATAAGACATCAAAAAAAGCTAAGATTGTATCTGTAATTGTAGTTATATAGCAGGTACTACCCCTGACAAGGTAGAAAACTGTGTTTCGGCAAGTTGCACTCTATTCCAGGGCCCAAAGGTGGATTACAATCACACAGTGCATTTTGGTCATTCTGTTTCTCAGCCAAACTGCTTGCCAACTAGACCAAATCTCCTATCAGAAGCTACTGAGGGCAGGAAAGGGGCAGGATATCTAAAGCTAGTGGTTTACTCCTTGTGTATGTTTCTGTTTTCTTTAATATTTTAGGAAATATTTATTCCTTTTATTTTCCCTCAGGCGGTTCAGGTTAACTCTGACTGAATATCAGCTCTGTGTGGCCCAAAAGTTGATGTTTATTTGCCTCATCATTGTTTTACTTGTGCTATTCCTATATTAGCACATTTTCACAAACTAAGGCCCACATTTACGTCAAAGTGGCACAGCGTCGTGCTGTGCCAAAAATAGCAGCACGGCCTGTGCCATTTTTTAAACACAGGAGTGCGCCATATTTACAGGAATACGGCGCACCCCTGTGTTTTCCCCTGCACCAGCGCAAAATTTAGCTGCCTCCACCAACGCAGGTACCCTTGCACCATAGTGCAAGGGTACCTGCGTTGGGAGGATATTAGATTGTTTATGTGCAGGAAGGTGGCCCTTCCTTCACATAAGCAATCTACAATGCCGGTTTGGCACCTCTATGTGTGCTGCAGAATGCAGAATGCAGCACACATAGAAGTACCAAAGCGTCATTTTTGGAATGATTGTTTATGTGCAGGAAGGGATACCTTCCTGCATCTAAACAATCATTCATGAGCTTTTGCTCCTTCTATGTGTGTTGCAAAAATGTAGAACACATATAAAGAGCAAAAAACGTGGAGGAACACAAATATTCCTCTTTGTTGTGCCATTCTGGGGTGGCATTAGTTTTTGGTGCTGCCTCAGATTTATGCCTTATTGTAAGTCTGGGGCAGCATCAAAAGCAATGGGTGTTGCGGTGAAATGTCCACAGCAACACCCATTACATGCCCCTCTGATGCAGAAAACTGCGACGGGGACATATTTAGAAGGAGATGTTAAGCCACAAAAAGTAACTTAGGCCCAGATTTATACTTTTTTTGCGCTGCATTTGTGTCATTTTTTGACGCAAAAGCAGGGCAAACTTACAAAACATAATTGTACTTTGTAAGTTTGCGCCGCTTTCGCATAAAAAAATAACACAAATGCGGTGCAAAAGAAGTATAAATATGGGCCTTAATGCCTCTTGTAAATATGGTGCTGTGTAAAGCGCCACCGGAGCATCACTGAAAGTGATGCTTCAGTGGCGCTAGGGCCTTGTAAATCTGGCCCTAACAGTTCTTCTGGAAGCAATCAATTGGAGTTGATCTCATAATATCTACTGAAATATACCACCAGAGGTTGTCCTTAGCCAAGCTGCCTGCCATGGAACATGTTATAGGCAATGTACTGTATTTACAAACAGCATGTGGGTATTGCACAAATGTAACTCACAAACTCATAGACAATGGATTTTACTATATTAGTGCACAGTAATATCATCATTTACTATGTTCTAAACGTTAATGTATTTGAATATATAATGACAAATGTTTGTAAAATGCACCATTTATTCCATTTTTTGTCCGAATTTTTTTGGGGGGGAAGATACACCTTCCAAGCTCCCCACACCCCCTTGCAGTAGTCAGGCTTTCTCACTCAGAGTGCTTGCTAGTCATGGTATGGAGGCTGGTCTGTCTAGTTTCACTGTTTTCTATTCTCTGTTCTCTCTTTTTTGTGACCTCTATCAGAGTGTCGGTGGGTGTGACTGGGTATCCTAGCGCACAGTAAAGTCATCACTTACTATGCTTTAAAAGTTAATACATGTTTATATATGATGAAAAATGTGTTACAGAATGCATCCTTTTTGCCATTTGTTTCCAAATGTTCTTACCGATGAGGATGGTGATGGACAGGTTGATCTAATGAAGGGGACTGCTACTTTTGAATCATGGATGCCCCTCAAACACTGGGACACAGTTGCTGCATGTTCAGTCAGTGATCAGTGCATAAAGAGGGCCTGATGCCCTCTTCTCCCTTCTTAACTCCAGGTCAGGCAGCCTTGGCCATCACACAAAAACAAAGGGAGGGGTTTCAGCAGAGGTATTCTTAACCAAACACAGATAAAAGATGGTGCCTTCACCGACCCCCCAACCGTCTACAGGACTACAGGGGCACGGGCTAGCTGAACAGAACAGATACCAGCTCAGTTTACACTAAAAAATAAGGGCTCACCACCCTCACCCAGTACACCCACCGGTTCTCACAAAAGACATCCCACACAGGATAGGGGCAGAATGAACCCATGTAAGGAATACTGTACAGACCTTTAGCAGGAGGGAGGCTGACGTAATCTCTTCTAAGGGGTACATGTACCCCTTAATGCTGCCACCACTGTCAATCTATGAAAGTGGGAGGCACTATACATGCCCCATCGACCTCAGTGCAAAGCTCTAGTGTCTCTATCCTTGTAAACTGGGAGACACACAGTAGACACATATGATTTATATGTTCAGAGATGTAAAAATCAAGAAAACCTACTGTAACGTTCCAGTGACTTGTCAGGAGACCAATATAGGGCAGAGAAGTACACATTCTAGAGCCATACAGAGCACCTCCTGTTCTAACACCAAAAAAGCTACAGTCCCTCCGCACACCCAATCTCAAAGATTGAGTATGCAAACAGCCTATAACTCAGCACCAGCTTTATCGCGAAATACGTACTCTTAATACAACTAATTGAAAACATTGCCTGAATACTCTTCTCCTCATTCATTCTAGAGAAAACATGACTCCAGCCCTGCAATCACTCCACTGGGCCCCTGTAGCTAGTAAGCAATGTTCAAGGCACTCTGTATGGTCCACAGAGACTCCTAAGGATAAGGACAACTACACCTACAAGTAAAATTCAAACAATGTAAACAAAATTAAACACTGGACTTCAGGCTTGCACCAGAGACCATCATATCACCATACTAGAACAACTCGATTGGAGACACTGCTTTCCCAGTACAGGCAGGCAGGCCCAGGGGCACTTACATTTCAGAAGTGAGTTGGAAACATGACTCTTTCCTAAGTAAGTACACCAAATGTAACCCTAAGATAGAACCCAGAAAAATCATGTTTACCATAAATGCAATCTATCATCCTCATTTATGGAACAGCCGGAACAGCACATGCCAAGTGAGCTGCGGGAAGCAACGGGATTAGGTGGAGGATGAGGAAGCAAAGATGGCAAGCAAAAACACTTTTTGCGGACTGGACAGGCAGCAAATGGCAGCTGCTAGGACCTTCAAAAGTTATAATGACAACATGTTCAGAGAACCATGAGCGTTAGGAGAAAAATAGAGGAATGGCAGGTAGGTGGCTGAAAAGGAAGAAAAAGGGGGGCAAGTATTTCTGGGCGGTGCTTAATGAAAACAGTTGTTCCTTAAATGTGAGCAGTAGAAGGATATAAGTCAACCACTCAAAAGGATGATACATGGTATATGCTTTAGAGGGAGGGACAAACACAAGAAGAAGAAGGCAAACCATCGAATAAGAAGTGAACAAACGAAAGTGACAATAAAACTGGCCAATTGTAAACAGTGGGTAGGCTTTAAGCCCCCTATATATTTGTGATATAGTTCAAAAGATGCTTTCACCTACATACAGCTAAAAGCTGTCTACAGGCGAGACCTAAAAGTCATAGAATGGATAACTCTGTGCGGTAACCAGCTTAGCGGACTGTGACCAAATGAAACACCACAAAGGAACCTGCAGAGCTGACCTGAGCTTCCAGCTTACTGAAAACAATATACTCTCTGTTTTCTGTCTTACAGCTTCATCCATCCATCACACTGCTAACCACGGCATCCCATAATCAGCTAACCACACAGAAAGACCCACATAGAAACCCTTTCTTCTTAGGATCAAAACAAAGACAACACCCTTCCAACAACACCCGTATGTGGTGTATCATGCTACTCACGTAGGGAGGCTCTCCAGTGACCCACAGAAGGGTAGAAAGTACAACATAAATGTTTCAATACAATATATCACAATACAATAAATATTGAATGAAATGCCTCCTACCTCCTCTCAGCTACCTCTATTGAACACTGCACACATATTGGCACTATCAAGTTCATAGCAGCAAAACCAGACCATGTGTCAGGACCTAGTACACCTCACCTTTCCGCAATACTCATGCTAGAAGCACACACCTCTTCAGCTAAACATGCAGGTCACACAAAACAGTTGTACACTGCCTCCATCACCATGACCGTCTACAGGTCCCTGCCTTTTCTCAGAAACATTAACAGGCATACATGGGTACATGGGGTGCACCCATTAGCAACACACAACCAAGGCACATTTTGCTTAACGTCTACAGCACATGTAAGGAAATAACCAGCAACATGCATATAGAGATACTAATGTATTTATTTAATATTAGTACCAATAACACTATACCGCCGCCAGCGCTGCCAGCACACTACCAGGAGGATCACATTGAACCCAGCCAACAGCAATACACAGCAGAGACCCTCCACTGACTACACCAACAACAAATAGCCAGAGACACTGAATTGCGTCCTCCACCAAAATCACAATCAAGGACACTAAACTGTATATATCAACAGCATTACAGAAACAAGCCCCTTCGACAACTGCCACCATCTTCACCAAGGGTTTGCAAGCAACGACACTGTACTGCATCCTCCAGTAACACTAAACCAGTATCACTTCACTGCACCCACGACAGTAAAACAATCCAGGACAGACTCTGGTATGGTCTCTCTTTTCCTGGGTTACCTGTAATAAATGTTCCAGAGAACTTCCTCCGCTATGGGGAGCTCATTGAGGAGGGCTTCTCCAGGCATTGCAGGCAGGTGCAGCTACTTGCTTGGGGGTTATGTTATCTTTAAAGGTGGCCGGTTAGCAACTCCTCCGGGAGCCCTATTATGAGTTACTTTGAGATACCGGGGCAGGAGATTATGGAAAGCAGTGGGCCCAAATTTGCAATCGTTTACCGCGTGCCAAGAGAAGGTGGTAAGTTCTTGGGGGCTTATTCTCTAGCCGGTGAATGGGAGGAAAGGAGGCAGGGGCAGCGGGATGAAAGCATTCTTTTGCCCTCATTGGTGGGAACTCCTTTTGCTCCTCCCCAAATGTTGAAATATCTAGGATGGTGATGGGGGCCGGGCAGAGCAGATGTCTGCACCCACAGCTCAGCTGATGGTACTGAGTCTGGTGTCCCTGTTGTTACTGGATCCGGAGCCGTTAACTGTGGTCCGGAGAAATTGTAAAACTTATACTTACTGGGAACTGTGTCCCCCCCCCCCCCTTGAAGGTACCACCCCAGCAAAATATAACAGGGTCTTCAAGGTACAAAGAATTTCCTCTTCCCTGACACAACAAAAATCGCCATGGGATGACTCCTGAAAAGGGCAGTCGTATAATTATAAATCTATGTTATACCAGAACAGGAGGCACAGGTGTGGGAAATCTAAGCCTTATAAAATCAAACAGGTTCATGTGACGTTGTTTGTTAGTTACTTCAGTATGGCACCAGACATGCTTGATCTTAAGAGGCGATGGCATGCTGGGTGCCCAGTAACGCCACAGCCCCGTGGGAATACTTCTTCACTAAGGAGGTAAAATTCTACAACAGACGGATGTGCTCAATGCAGAACAATACTGCTGACACCTATCAAGAAACGCATTGGAATGTATCCACACACTTCTTTGTATATATCTTTTCTGTGCATTGTTCTGTTTTGCAGCACCTGCTTCTGTGCATGATTTAGTGGTGTGACCATTGTTGGTATAGTGGGGAGTTTGATCTCCTGGTCCTATGTTGTCCTTATGAACATGATGATCCTCTTGCCACCCCATGACCACAGGCACAATGTCTCCCTTACATGAGCTGTCATGGTTCACTGATGTTATTGTACCTGTAATGGCGCCATGCTGCCTCTGGGTCTGGCTCAGGAGAAGGTCGAGGGAGCTGTGGAAGTAAAGAGAGTGATTAGAAAATCTAATTTTATCTCATCTCATTTAATATCATCCGACAGAAGGATTAACACTTTTGTTTATATAAGTAATCCAAATATACCTGACCTGTACAGCCATGTTCGTTTGCTCTTTCATATTCATTCTTTGAAGGCATCCGATATTGCTCCCACTACTCCACCCAACAAGGCTCCCCTAATTCTGCCACCCCCTGAGGCTGCTCTCTTTACTCCTGCAGCCTAGGAATGCTGGGACAAATGTCGGGCGAGGATGCGGTTATCATGTAATGTACAGCTATTCTCTTCGATCCCATTTTATCCACCCTTGAAAGGCTCTTCTCTTTGTCCCTCCATATTCAGCCAACAAGCCTTAACCCCTTGTTGCTCTGTTATAGCTCCTACATGGTCCTTCTCCTTGCGCCCCTCTTCGTGCCTCTATGTCTAGCCCAATATGGCTACTCTGTGTCTCGGGAAGCAGCGCAACGTGCCGCCTGTAGCCGTCCCTCGCTTGTTGAGATATAGGTAGCTGCTCTCTTTACTCCTTCTTTATACATCCTCAAGACCTTCCTGCTCCTCCATGTACAGCCCAAAGTAGCTGTTCCTTTAGTTCCTGTAGCCCTGTTGGCTCTTATCTTTGCACCCCCACGTCTATCCCTAGAAGGCTTCTTGTTATTGAGTCATGCATGACATCTTTCTTTGCTTGACTCCTTTCTTTGCACAGGTATCCCTTCTCACCAGCAATGCTTCCCTTTCAAGGAGCCTCCATTCTTCCTTGAAAACATCTCTCCCTGAGCTCTAAGCTCTGGCCAAGGCCTCTTTCCATCGGTCTCTCTTTCACCTCCAGAAATACATTTCTCCTCACTTGTCTGTTCTACGCTGAAAGGTCCCTCTTTACTCATCACGGTGTGCTCCTCTGAAAGCTCTTGCGCCTCTATCCTTCCAGAAAGGCCCTCTCCTTCCACCTCTCTGCCCTCTTAGGGAGGCCTCTTTCTTTACATCTTTGTCTCATTCTGTAAGATTACGCTCTCTGTACCTCTCTATCCTCCCCTGAATGTTCCCTTGTTATGTCCCTGCATTTTCCTTTTGCGTTCACCTTCTCTACATCATTCTGCCCTTTGCTTCTTACACCTAGCTATCCCCCACTGAGAGGCCTCTCCGTACACCTCTCTATCCTCCCACGATTGGCCTCTCTCCTCCCACCTCTCTACCCTACTAGGGAGACCTCTCTCTTTACACCCTTGTCTTGTACTGCAAGATGCATCTCCTTTCAGCCTGCTTTCCTCTCTTGTTACACTGCTGTGTCCTCTCCTGGAGTGCATCCCCTCTCACACCTCAAAGTCCTCTAGCAAAAGATCCTTCCCTCTATGGATTGCTGTCCACCCAGGAAAATATCTCTTCCACCTCAGATTCCCCCTATGGTCAGTGGTTTGTTACCTTAATGAGTTCATGCCCACCCAGCCGAAGGCCCCCTTCCTTCAGGTAGGAACAGCATGCAATGCTTATTTTTCCGCTAAGTATCCCTTGTAGGCCTACCCTTCTGACTTCTCTCCCCTCCGCCCACCCTCCCACTGCCCTGAGGGTGGGAGCAGGGCACAGAACACTGCTGAGTCTGTCCAGGCCTTCATTTATTGGATTATTTACAGGCATTGCCCGTGGTCATTAGCAGGGAATCAAATCTCGCGTGCTGCCCTGGAAAATATAAGTACACGAAGGCGGTGGATAGGGAGGTGGGGAGCCGAAAGTAAGGAAACAGTTTGTGCTGGTAGGGTGTATAGGCAGCTGCCTCAGCAGCTCCTCACACTTTTTGCCGCTATAAAATACATGATTTATAGATTATGCACACACAATATCTTGGAGACGTGAAATAAATGGACTCAGGAATATGTAAAGATGCTGCCCCATTGGTTTCGATTTAAAGTAACCCATCGGCGTGAAGAAAAAAATATTCTATTCTCCCCGTCCTGCATCTCAAACGTAGAGGCCAAGTTTCCCAGGTCTATGCGTGATGTGCTGCTCCAGTCCAGAATTATTTCCTTTGAATTCCGGGAGTTGTAGTCCAGTTTTATAATGGAATAAACAAAACTGCAAGTCCCAGAATTCAAAGAAAAAAACTGGGCCGGAGCAGCACATCACACATGGAGCTGGGAAACTTGACAGGGCTGTTTTAACAATCACCAGCAAAAGGCACTGTAGAATGTTGCTTTTTTGACGACCTTAGCTCGAGTTTTGTGATGTATTCTGACATTATTCACCAGCTGATCCCTTTCAAATTGGAGACAACCTGTAATTGGAATATTTACATGTTATCCTAACGGAAAAGCCTGCTGACTGACGTACACCCGATACACCTGACACCACGGTATCTGGCAAGAGGTTGGCCTGGGGAGTTTTAGTCCATGGCAGGTCAACCCCACCCTTTTGATTTGGTGAAGATTCTAACACACCCCTCTCCATGATCCTTTCTGGTACGCTGCTTGTATCCAACACTGTCAACGAAATAGCTAAAAGGGTGACCCCTTGACCTATCAACTTTCAATGATTCTAGATGGCCTGTATCTCCCCTCCCCCAATGTTGCATTATTTGAGACTGCGGGGCTTGCCAAAGACATGTCAGAGTGGCTCCAGCCCAGAAATATTTCCTTTGAATTCAGGGAGTTGTAGTCCCGTTTTATAATGGAATAAACAAGACTAAAAGTCCCAGAATTCAAAGAAAAAAACTGGTCTGGAGCAATACATCACACATAAACCAAAGGCATGTCATAGTGGCTCCAGCCCTCAGCTTAGGGGATCCTTTACCACTGATCCATGGTGCTCGATGGTGGTCCTCAGGTTCGACAAAAGCAGAATCAGCACATGTCCTCCATTGTTCTCTGTGGTGGACACTGGATCGGATGCTCAATTGGATCTCTGCTTATGAGCTTGGTTTCTCAAGGTTGGGAGACCTTTCAATTCATGTAAGTTAGCTACGCACGGACTGTCTTGGCACTTTGCTTCTTCTGGAACACTCCTCTCCCCAGACTCATTAGCTGGGTGTCTCCTTCTCAGCAAACGGCTCCTGCAGGACAAGGCACTCCCTTCTCCTTTCTCAGCAGGCAGGTAAGCTCCCAGATTTCAGGAAGACACACACGGACTCATTACGACTTCAGCGGTCCTTTCACAGGACCGCTGAAGCTCCTGCAGGCAAAAGACTGCCAGTACTGGAGGTCTTTTGCCTGCCACATTAGGAGTGTTCCGCTGGGCCAGCGGGGGAAAACAGCATTTTCGCCCACCGGCCCAGCGGAACACTCACCACAAAATTGAAGCCGGCTCGTAATTCAGCCGGTGGCAATGTTGTGGTGCGTGTGGTGCGTCAGGTGAAATGTGCCATGGGGCTGTGCATGGGGGCCCCTGTCCTCCCCATGTCAAGTGCATGGGCAGTGCAGGGGCCCCCAAATGCCCCCATTCCACCAGCCTTTCCATGGATGGGGACTCGTAATCCCCAGGGCAGTGCTGCCCTGGCGGATTACAACCGCCGGGATCACCAGGCTGCAGGCTGGCTGCAGCCTGGCTGCAGCCTGGCGGTATCAGCGGTTTGACATTGGCGGCTCTGCCACGGGCATAATGGGGTGGTCAGACTGCCCTGTCTGCGGCGGTCCGACCGCCTTCACGAGGCTGGCAATAATGAGGCCCGCAGTCTTTCCAGCAAGATATGTAGATTTCAAACTCACTTCTGGGAGTCAGGCTGTCAGTATTGGTTGTGTGTTTGTGATTTCATAGAAAATGATTTTATGGAATACCATTATTGAGAAAACATTTCACCCAAAATGTCCAATGGGGGAATGGCATTTACCATTTAATAGAAGCCAATTTACAAATTGTATTTTTTTCTCAAAACTGGCTTTTGCATGCTATTTTTATGGTGGTAATGCATAGTTACAAATCTTACGTTCAAAAACATTTTTGCTGGAGGTATTTATTTCAGTGCTTTACTTCAGGAGACATTAATTCAGATTTAAAACTTTTACATAGTAAAACATTTATGTCTGGTGCTTTTAATTTGCTGCCTCCTCACTGCCCTAAACACCATCTATCCCTAACCCCTTGCAACCCTTAAACACCACCCACCCTTGTCCCGTAAAATCACCTCACCATTGGTTAATTTGTGCCGGAAGGAGTGGAGGTGCCCAAAGCTCTGCTCTGAAGCCTACGGCCAGTGTTTTTAAACATTCCCATGCCAAATACCGAGGTTGCTTTGTCTTGAATGAACCTCAAGGCTCTTCTATCCTCTATCAGACACTCCTTGCACCTTTATCTGACTGGTGCAACTTCCTGCTTTCTCCCTTTGCTACATTTTCACTCTTTCTAACTTTCTATTTTTCCCAATTGTGCATTTTTACCTTTCTTGCTAGCCAGCAATATCTGATGAGGAGAAATAACTGCCCATCCCCAAAAGTAAGAGCCGGTCGGTCCCACTTGCAGCCACTGGCTCAAATGAAGCACTGCCTCTCACTCCATCCATCCCTGGCCTCTAAACTCCAACCATCCCTGAAACCTAAAAAACATTTCTACTCCTAAACTCCACCGATCCCTGATTGCTAAAAACCCTCACTATCCCTAAACTTCACCCATTCATGATCCCTAAAAAAAAACTTTCCTCTCCTAAGTCCTACCCATTCCTGAACCCTTAAAACCCCTCACCACAACTAAGCTACACCCATCCTGAACCTTATAAAAAATTCCTATCCATAAACACCATCCATCCCTGTCCCTTAAAACACCTAGCCACTCTAAGCAGCACTCATCTCTGACCCCTAAACCCCTCTCCTACCCTAAACTCCACCCGTTCCTGAACCCCTAAAAACCTTTCCCCACCCGTAAACTCTACCCATAACAAAACCTTAAAAGCGCTTATCAGTCCTAAACTTCGCCCATCCATGAACCCTAGAACGTTTCAACAACCAACACTCCACCCATCCCTGAACCCTACAAAACCCTCACCACCACTTAACATCACCCATCCAAGAACCTTAAAACTTAGTTTCTACACCAGAACTCCATCCATCCCTGGCCTCTAAAATCCTCATCACCCCTGAACATCACCCAACCTTGAACCCAAAGAAACCCCTACAATCCCAAACCTCCACCCATACCAGATCTCTAAAAAAATCCTCACTACCCCTAAACTCCACTAATTCAGAACCCTAAAAGCCACTTTATACTCCTGAATTCAACTGATTCCTGAATCAAAAAAACTCCCTTACTAAGCCTAAACCCAACCAATGTTTAATCTAATGTTGAATTTTACCTTACAGATATCTTTCCTGGAAAATGCTTCCTTTAATTTTTTATTTCTTTGTATTGCCTTCAGATTGTCTTTTCTTTAAGTTGTTTTTCCATGATTTGGTTTCCTCCTATGTGGTTTGTCAGTTTTGTTTTTTCCATTATTTCACATACAGCAGCCTGCCATACTAGCCTTGCATCATGGTAGCTCTTCAAGTTCTCTGTGGAGTACACCCTTTGTTGGTCACTGAGGCAGATTTGAACTGGAACAAAGTCCGCCAAAGCCGCAGACCCCAGGAGACTGCCAGTGCTGGTGGTCTCCTGTCTGCCATACTGCTGGATTTGCGCCACAATTTGGGTGGAAATCGGGCAGTAGTCATGCTGGCGGGTGGAGGCGCTCTGGCGGTTCCACCACCAGCCCTGCCCCAAAGGTAGGACAACACCTGCCATATTATGGGCCTTAACCCCTTCGCTGCCAGACCTTTTCCCCCTCCTGTGCCGAGCCTTTTTTTCGCTATTTGGGGCAGTTCGCGCTTAGGCCCTCATAACTTTTTGTTCACAAAAGCTACCCATGCCAAATTTGCATACTTTTTTTTACAACATCCTAGGGATTCTAGAGGTACCCAGACTTTGTGGTCAAGACGCCAAGAAATTAGCCAAAATACAGTGAAAATTTCGTTTTTTTCTCAATAAAATGGGAAAAAGGGGCTGCAGAAGAAGGCTTGTGTTTTTTTCCCTGAAAATGGCATCAACAAAGGGTTTGCAGTGCTAAAATCACCAGCTTCCCAGCTTTCAGGAACAGGCAGACTTGAATCAGAAAGCCCAATTTTTCAACACAATTTTGCCATTTTACTGGGACATACCCCATTTTTACGATTTTTTGTGCTTTCAGCCTCCTTCCAGTCAGTGACAGAAATGGGCATGAAACCAATGCTGGATCCCAGAAACCGAAAAGTTTCTGAAAAGTAGACAAAATACTGAATTCAGCAAAGGGCAATTTGTGTAGATCCTACAAGGGTTTCCAACAGAAAATAACAACTGAAAAAAACAAATATTGAAATTGAGGTGAAAAAGTCTGCAATTTTTCTCTATGTTTTGCTCTGTAACTTTTTCCTGCAATGTCAGATTTTTTAAAGCAATATACTGTTACGTCTGCTGGACTCTACTGGTTGCGAGGATATATAGGGCTTGTAGGTTCATCAAGAACTCTAGGTACCAAGAGCCAATAAATGACCTGCACCCTGCCTTGGGGTTTCATTCTATACCGGGTATACAGCAATTCATTTGCTGAAATATAAAGAGTAAAACATAGCTATCAAGAAAACCTTGGTATTTCCAAAATGGGCACAAGGTAAGGTGTTGAGGAGCAGTGATTATTTGCACATCTCTGAATTCCGGGGTGCCCATACTAGCATGTGAATTACACAGCATTTCTCAAATAGACGCCTTTTTTACACACTCTCTTATATTTGGAAGGAACAAATGTAGAGAAAGACAAGGGGCAATAACACTTGTTTTGCTATTCTATGTTCCCCCAAGTCTCCCGATAAAAATGATACCACACTTGTGTGGGTAGGCCTAGCGCCCGCGACAGGAAATGCCCCAAAACACAACGTGGACACATCCCATTTTTTGACAGAAAACAGAGGTGTTTTTTGCAAAGTGCCTACCTGTAGATTTTTGGCCTCTAGCTCAGCCGGCACCTAGGGAAACCTACCAAACCTGTGCATTTTTTAAAACTAAAGACCTAGAGGAATCCAAGATGGGATGACTTGTGGGGCTCTGACCAGGTTCTGTTACCCAGAATCCTTTGCAAACCTCAAAATTTGGCTACAAAAACACATTTTCCTCACATTTCGGTGACAGAAAGTTCTGGAATCTTAGAGGAGCCACAAATTTCCTTCCACCCAGCGTTCCCCCAAGTCTCCCGATAAAAATGCTACCTCACTTGTGTGGGTAGGCCTAGCACCCACGAAAGGAAATGGCCCAAAACACAACGTGGACACATCCTAATTTTTTTTTACAGAAAACAGAGGTGTTTTTTGCAAAGTGCCTACCTGTAGATTTTGGCCGTAAGCTCAGCCGGCACCTAGGGAAACCTACCAAACCTGTGCATTTTTTAAACCTAGAGACCTAGGGGAATCTAAGATGGGGTGACTTGTGGGGCTCTGACCAGGTTCTGTTACCCAGAATCCTTTGCAAACCTCCAAATTTGGCTAAAAAAACACATTTTCCTCAAATTTCGGTGACAGAAAGTTCTGGAATCTGAGAGGAGCCACAAATTTCCTTCCACCCAGCGTTCCCCCAAGTCTCCTGATAAAAATGATACCTCACTTGTGTGGGTAGGCCTAGCGCCCGCAACAGGAAATGCCCCAAACACAATGTGGACACATCCCATTTTTTCACAGAAAACAGAGGTGTTTTTTGTAAAGTGCCTACCTGTGGATTTTGGCCTCTAGCTCAGCCAGCCCCAGGGGGAGCAGAAATGGCCTAAAATAAATTTGTCCCCCCGCCACCCCGGGGAGCGACCCTTGCCTACGGGGTCGCTCCCCTTGCGTGGCGGTGCAAAAAAAAAGATCCCCAGTGCCTAGTGGTTTCTGCTCCCCTTGGGGGCAGATTCACCTAAAATCGGCCGATTTGCCCCCAAGGGGGGCAGAAATGGTCTAAATACAATTTGCCCCTCCAGGGGAGCGACCCTTGCCTAAGGGGTCGCTCCCCATCTCTTAAAAAAAAAAAAAAACACACACAAAAAAAATTAGCCCTGGCGCCTAGAGGTTTCAGATTGGCCTAATAACAATAGGCCGATCTGCCCCCGAGGAGGCCAAAATGGCCTAAAATAAATTTGCCCCCCCCCACCCCCTCCCGGGGAGCGACCCTTGCCTACAAGGTCGCTCCCCTTGCATTTGGCGCAAAAAAAAATATCCCTGGTACCTAGTGGTTTCTGCCCCCCTTAGACAGAAATGGTCTAAATACAATTTGCCCCTCCAGGGGAGCGACCCTTGCCTAAGGGGTCACTCCCCATCTCTTAAAAAAAAAAAAAAAACACACACACAAAAAAATTAGCCCTGGCGCCTAGAGGTTTCTACCCCCGTGGGCAGATCGGCCCAATAACAATAGGCCGATCTGCCCCCCGGGGGGGGGAAGAAATGGCCTGAAATATATGTGCCCCCCTGCCCACCCCCACTCCGGGGAGCGACCCTTGCCTACGGGGTCGCTCCCCTTGCCTGACGGCGCAAAAAAAAGATCCCTGGTGCCTAGTGGTTTCTGTCCCCTTTGGGGGCAGATTGACCTAAAATCGGCCGATCTGCCCCCAAAGTGGGCAGAAATGGCCTAAATACAATTTTCCCCTCCAGGGGAGCGACCCTTGGCTAAGGGGACGCTTCCCATCTGTAAAACAACAACAAAAATCCCCGGTGCCTAGTGGTTTCTGCCCCCCTTGGGGGCAGATCGGCCTAATTAAAATAGGCTGATCTGCCCCCCTGGGGGGCAGAAATGGCCTAAAATAAATTTGCCCCACAGGGGAACGACCCTTGCCTAAGGGGTCGCTCCCCTTACGTGAAATTCATGAACAAAAAAAAAAAAACTCCCTGGTGTCTAGTGGTTTCTGTCCCCCTTGGGGGCAGATTGGCCTCATAAAAGTAGGCCAATCGGTCCCCAAGGGGGGCAGAAATGGCCCAAATATAATTTGCCCCCTATGGGAGCGACCCTTGCCTAAGGGGTCGCTCCCCAACTCAAAAAACAAAACAAAAACAAAACAAAAAAAAAAACAAATTATCCCTGGTGCCTAGAGGTTTCTGCCCCCCCCCCACCGGGGGCAGATCGGCCTAATAACAATAGGCCGATCTGCCCCCAGGGGGGGCAGAAATGGCATAAATATAATTTGCCCCCTATGGGAGCGACCCTTGCCTAAGGAGTCGCTCCCCACCTCAAAATCGGCCTAGTAATAGGCCGATCTGCCCCCGGGGGGGCAGAAAAGGCCTTAAAAAAATAATGCCCCCCCTGGGAGCGACCCTTGCCCAAGGGGTCGCTCCCTTATGTCAATTTCATTTTTTTTAAAACATCCCTGGTGTCTAGTGGGCGTTTTGACAGCCGGATTGCTTTCAATCGTTGCCAAAACGCAGAGAGAGACTTCAAAGGGAAGGAAATAACTTTCCACAGGACGTAACCATTACGTCCGCGGCACAGAAGGGGATAATATGGCTGGTGGTGTCCTGCTGGTGGGGTGCTGCCAAGGGTGGAAGCACCCCTTCCCGTTCCCTGCCGGACGACCTTCTCCCTGTAACAGGTAAGGTGATCGTCCAACAGGGGAGGTGGGAGGTGAGTGGGGGGTGTTGTGTGTGTAAGTATGTGGTGTCTGCGTGTGTGTATGAATGTGTGTATGCCTGGTTGTATGCGTGTCTGAATGTGAGTGTGTATGCGTGAATGCATGTGTGAATGCATGTATGAATGTAGTTGTGAATGCGTGTATGAATGTAGTTGTGAATAAGTGCATGGATGTGTGTGAGTAGATGCGTGTATATAAGTGTAGGTGAATGGGTGTATGCATGGTGCGTGTGGGTGTCTGTGTGCATGTGAGAGGGGTGAGGGTGCTATGTCAGAAGGGGTGGAGGGTGTTATGTCAGAAGGGGACTGAGGGGGCGCTATGGCTGGAAGGGGGTCTAGTGCTTTCTGGAGGGGGTGGGGGAGCCATCTACCGGTGACAGGGAAGGACTTCCCTGTCACTGGTAGCCCTTCAGCCATGGTTATCGTGGCGGTGCTACCGCTGCGGAAACCGTCAGAAGACCGGCTCCAAATAACGCCGGCGGTCTTCTGTGGAGCGCCAGGTCAGAGATGATCATCTCCGACCCAGAGGTTCAGACAGCCATGGTGGTATGAGTGGAGATGTGGTGGGTTGGCAGACGCCAACCCGCCACACTCAGAATGTGGTGATCTGCACAGCCAGCCTGTTGGTGGTGGGACCGCCACATTTACCCTGGCAGTCAGAAGACCGCCAGGGTCAAAATGACCCCTTATGTATGAGTTCCCACAAAAAGGTTTTTGAGAAATAGATAGCATATTGATATCGTTGCTGTGAGCAATTAGATGCAAGAGGGTGAGCCTTAGAGTGGGATGGGGGAATGGAAATACCTGACCTGGAACTTTATTACCTGGCATCACACTTGCAACACACAATCCACTGGCTAGTCGGAGAACACAACTGGGAGAGATCCTTGTTGGATGGCACCCATAATGGTTAACAACTTGGGGTGTCGATGCGCAGTGGAGCGATCCCAGATATGCTCTTGCATCTAATTAGGCTGTTGGACCGGTTGTGGGAGAGAACAGTGAGATGGGTGCTGGGTAGGGCACCATATGCCCCTGACCTAGACCCGGGGATGGTACGGCCTTTTGAGCAAAGGTCCCAAACAATGGCAGTAGACTGATGGCAAGAAGGAGGTTGTATCATGCTATCGTATCTGTATCTGGAGGGTCGCTTTATCACCCTGGCTGACACAATACAGACATTTGCACTGGGGAGGGGATAGTTCCTTCAGTATGCAAAAATAGCAGCTACTGCACAGCAGCTCTGGCCATCCTTCTCTGAGGCCCCTGACCCCCTCGCACACACTAGTGATAATTCTATCCATGGCAGGAAGTCATAGGCTTATCACACACATATACTGTCCACTTCGTGTGGATTGATGACTGGTCCCACTCCGTATAGAGGAAACATGGCAGCGTGTCAGTGTGGAATCATTTACATCCAAAGACTGGACCAAAATACATGCAGTAACATGCAAGTTCTCCATTAATGCGTGTTTTAAATTGATCCAAAATAATATGATACACATGAGATATCTCTCTCCAAATCGGCTACATGCCATTTACCCATCCAAGTCACCGGACTGTCATCGATGCGCGAATATAGGGGCTGACTTCCTCCATGTGATGTGGAGATGACCGAAAATCATACCAAACCGGACCAGGATATTACATTGCATACGAGAGGTGAAGGGTTGGGACATGTCATTTACGATTAAGCAATGTATCCTAGGACTACTCCCCGATAACCCAAAACAAATACAGAGTCGCCGCTTCACAATGTTGGGACTGGTGGTGGCTAAATGGTGCATATCAAATGGCTGGGCTATCCCTAGGCCCCATGGACGGGAGGATTGACTCCGAGACCTAATAGAGTGGGCCAGAACAAAAGAGGTATACATGCGGAAAGTCCACACAGACAATAAGGTACTTGATGATCTTCTTGCTTAGGGGAACATGTTAAAAGTACTGCTGGACTGCACAGGAGGAGTACGGGAGGTGGAGTCAGACCAAGTGTGAGTGGAAATAAGAGATGGAACAGTGGCGCGGCCCCATATATGACACAAAAGGCAATAAAGACCTTTGACGAAGACTGCAGCCCAGGGCACTGATAGTATCATATCACATACATGATGGAAATGCAGGTTTTTGGAAACAATGGGGTGGGTGCGCTGTTGGGGGATGGGGGTGGTTGAATATGTTGAGCACTGTTTGGACTTACCTGTTTGGTCCATACAGCATTTTTTTATACGCTAGAATGGTGAAGTGGTGTACTCTAATATCCCTTTTCAAGCTGAAAGAGACTTACTTGCAGGGGACTGTACTAAATTTGGTGTGTAGCTGTGTCAATATAATGCATTGAATCTTGGATTCGTACAGTAAAAGAGAAGTTGCCATGTTGTGACTTCAGAAATGGACAAAAACGCACTATGACGGCGGCTGTGTCGAGCATTTGGGATATACCACTCATTGCTGTTGAACAAGATGGACCTGGTTGTTTGCACATTCAAAAAATGAATGAAGAAATTTGCACACAAAAAAAAGATTCCACTAGGCCCTCGTGCTGTGCTGGATGCTCAAGTGATCTTGCTGGGTTTTAGGGCTCAACTAGACAGACCTGTCTCTTCAAGGCATGTTGTTTACAATCAGTGGGCTGCTGCCAGCCCAGAGGCTTTCAATTTATTTACCTCAACGTCGCTCTTGTTTCCTTCATTCCCATAAGTCCATGTCATGCGCACGGCATCCTCTTCTTGTGTTTGGCCACCCCTAAAGAAACTACCAAGTACTTGTGTCCATTCACGATTCCTGTTTTTGGATCTACTTTTTTATATTTGTTAAGCACTCTATATGAGTGATTGTGTTTTCACTCACTCCGTTCCCTCACCCCTGCCCTCCATTCTAGTTACTTTTTTCCCTTTCCAACCAATCTCAATGCCTGTTGCTAGTTTCCCCCGAGCCTGATAGCATTAATGCAGAGAGGATGTGGCATAATAGCCATAGCTACCAACTTTGGAGTAGGGGAACCAGGTTTGAGTCTCGGCTTTGGGTCAACATCCTGTGCATCTGAGCAAATTACCAAATCTTACAGTACCTACCAAAAATGATTGTGTTCTTGTGTAATGTAATGGTGCTCAGCTAAAGCGGTCCAATACCTTTAGGTGAAGTTTGTGCTTCACAAAACTACAAAAGTGTTAAGTTCATTGTCCTGACACACAAAAAAGTGCTATGATGTGGTAGGTGCTGGCTGCATCACAGCACTTTTTTCTGTGACTTTCATCCATGCTGAACAGCAGATGTGCCGCAATACAACATGACTAAAAGACATTCACATTGGCAGCACGAATAGCTCGGGCATTGTTAAGACCTATTTGCTTTGCCAATGCTTGTTTCTACTTGATGTGGGAGTGCCCACCTATTGGACAGATATGCACCGAACCACTGGGGAGATAGGGACCATGCACGTAGAGTGTACCCCTAGATTGATGCTATTAGGCTATGTCAAGCCCCTCGCTAAACAATGAGACGATTACTCACAGCGCTGATAATATTGGCAAAGCTCAGCCTACTCCACTCATGGATGAGGGGCCCGCCTACTCAAGAAGAAAGATGGATTAAAGATGCCTCGTTTAGTAGTGAGACAGCAGGAACATACGCCGACCTGCAGAAACCGCAGGCTAGACCTGAGATACTTGGACCCCTCTTAGACACTAAATAGAGACATCACAGATCCAGTTTAATGGCAAGGAAGGTTTAGATAGTGTTCCTCTAGCTTATGCCTGCTTTTCATTGCTGTTCAAGTTTGAGCTGTGCATCGGCATGATTTTCGGAAGCATACACAGATAAAGTCTTACGGGTCTCCACATGTTGTCATAAAATGATACCAGGGCCAACCTCCGCACATAACCTTCCCGATATGAACATCTTATTTGTGTAAGGCTTAAAAATCCTCCTGTGAGCAACTGTCGGATTTACAGCAGTGATGCATGCTGCGAAACGCTGTAATTCGTTTTCTGTTTGGAAACCAATTAAGAAAGCCGTAAAAAGCTTAAGCAAGGAAAACTGAAGATGCTGTCCAAGCAAACCCTGGCCGACCTGCCACAGCCCTTCTCAGCATTGTCTTAGTCCAGCACTGACCCTACAGCTTGTTATAATGTGTGAAGCCTGAACTCTCAGCCACTCCTCTTGTGGCTGGCACCTGCATGGCATACGTCGCTGTGCCCTAATCGCAGGAACATTCGGGCCATTCGATGGGGCGCAGGTGGGCACGTCCCTCCCTGCACACTGCTGCAGGTTATGGAATACGGAGCAGGTATGACGTGGACGTGTCTCATTTGGGTTCCATGGTGCTTTGTTATCGCGACAAATGCCACAATTGCCTACCACTTATTTCCGATTTAGCTGCCTTTGGTCAGCCTTGTGTCCCCAGGGTTACAAGCTCCAGCTTGCAAGTATGGTTGGAAGGTCCTCGGGTTGGTGATGTCCCATAAAAGAGCTGAGTGCGCGTGTGAGGCTCGGTAATGTGCTGTGATCACTTTGCGGTGACCCTGATGCTCCCACTGAAAGTATTAGATGACCAAGAGCCATGCCTTCGTACATCAGTTTGGTCCTAAGGACAGTATTGTTCAAGAACACTTTTCATTGATAATTCCCCAGCATTACCCTTTTGTAATGTCCTTTCAATTTGAAAATCCACTGCCCTTCTTTGCCTGTCTTCCATGAGCTCCTTTTCCTTGCTCTCCACCAATGTTCCTATCATTTCTTCCATTTAGGCGCCTGTGAATAGGTATAAATGGTATAGGTCGGTATACAAATGAATAAATACATACACCAGCCAGACCTGAGAGGTCAGGCTGTACTGAGAGCTAAATATTCTTTGTGGGAAAGTAGCCATGTTGCAGGATTGTGCGTCATACGACGACTGCCTTTTCAAGGTTGTAAAAACTCAAATAGAAAACCAGTGTTCTGTGTGGCGTTCTATTGACGTTCACGTTTAGTCACCAATGCACACTCCATTAATGTAAATCAGCTGTCTCTGTACACATCATTGTGTTCACCGCTGGCAGGTGTGCGCCATGGTCTACAACCTGAATATTAATGGCAACCTTCACTTATATCGATGGCAAACGTCCAATTGTGTAATTGGTACATTACCCCCTTATGTGATTGGGGGACTCGAATTCACAATTTAAAAAAAAGAGGACCGTGGACCGTTCACTTAGTAGCTATTCAATAAATGACACGTATCACTTAAGGAATGTGACATTCGTATTCTCACAGACTGATACTGAGAGAATAATTTTTATCCCATACTTAATCAATATGGAATATGACAGCCGCATTGTTAGCATAGTTATACAAAGAACATTTGCTGCCGACTCAATGCATGCCGTATCAGCAACATTATTTGTTAACCTTGCACATACTGGTGTTGGAGTAGAAGTGATGGCGAACACCAGTCCTGGCAAACAAGAATCCCCAAGTCTACATTCGACCTCAAAAAATATCTCTTCTTGTCTTTCTTAAACTCCATTCAAGTCCTAGGCTTTTTGATCCAGGCATACAAGAAGTTTTGCGGTGTTCCAGTCAACATTTCTTTTCAGGGCTCACGTAGCATGAGCACCGGTTTTAAGTTAAAAAAAAGGAAATAGCTATATGCTTCAGGCAGGGTAAAAGAAAATACAGCAGCCCCTGTATCCGGTTCCATCTAGTTGTATGGTTTTGCTAACGTCCTCAACAACAATAAACATGATAGCCTTGCTCTAAAGTCTATAAATACATTCTGCTTCACTTGTATGGGACCATGAAAAGATGGGGCCCTGTGTAATTATTCATATTCTGACCATCTTCTAATGGCCCTGCTATGATCATTCAAGCCCCTCACTTTCCCTCACATAAAGAGGGAGGCAGGTCCCGCCTTTTTTTAGGTCGAGCATAGCAGCGTGCTAGCGTTGCTTTTCCAACTTGTTATCTATTTTGGCTTTAAACCACGCCCACCTCACGCCTTTCATTATCGCTCGTTCATGGGCTTGCCCTTCAAAGATCCTTTCTTATCACTGGTAAATGCTTTACATTAGGGGCGGTTTGGTTACCACCTTGGACATCGACCCTGTTACATGGCTAATTGCACGTTTGCCAATACGTTTGACTGCGAGCGAACTTCTCTTTCCTTTTGTGTGTCTCCTTCGCGCTCATGCTGTGACGCTTTGAATTGGCTCACTTATGTGAAACTGTTTCACTTTTCATTTTCAATTTATGTGGCAAGAAAAGTCCGGTTAGGATAACTCTAACTCAAGCAAATGTGAGACCCATTGTATTGCAAATGCTTGTTCTGTCCTTGTAGACATTTTGATTTCAGTTTTGCCAAACAAATATATTTAATTGAAAGAAAATATACATAGTTTATCAATGGTCAACAAATTATGGAATCAGCTAGAAGGTGCTTATTCGGATTTATGTGTAACTGGGAAGGACATTAGCACTGAAATAAATTACCAGAACACTGGCTGCCATTTTCACTCATAACCCACTTGTTCCCTAACAGTAGTTAATATACTTTTTAGCATTTCTAAGCTTGACCACCACACCTCTGCTGGGACAGTATCAGCATTCATTAACCTGATTGGCATAATGTTCGTGGGGCTATATAAGCACTAATCAAAACTAATGTTCTTCTAGCACAGTGGTTCCAACCCTTGGGTCGGTGACTGGTTGGAAATCAAATAATATTAACAGATTAATAGAGTTTATATATTTAAAGTGGCTAAAAGTACAACTGAAAATTTTAAAGCGTACTGTAAATGTCAAAGAGTTTGAAATCGGAGGCTAAAAATTAAATTAGTACCCTCTGATTCGTGGAGCAGTGCAGGTGCATCACATAGAATATAGTAAGGGTAATGTGTGGCTTCAATTGAATTTAGAAAAGCTCCAATCTTCCTATTAAAATTACACGTTTTATGTTTTTATTTATATTTGCAAAAAAAATTAAATGTGTTATCATTTGTGTATGTGCTTGTTTCTCTATTTTTTTGTGTATTTTATTGCGGTTCCAATCAGCAACAATGATTAAGTTGGGGTCTCTGGCTTTCAATAATGACTCAGTGGGGGTCCATGGATTCCAATAATGATTCAGTGGGGTCCCGGGGTTCCAGTAATGATGACGTGGGGGTCCACAGAAGTCAAAATGTTGAGAACCACTATTCCCTGCAGTTCTCCGAGGGCTGCATCCTTCTAGTTGGCAGAACTTTGCTGTTCTCACTATGACTACCATATTTTATTGTGACAGCACAGACATTTGTCCAAAGGGCTGCAATTCCTTTATTCGGTTCTAAGCAGGGTTGGTGCTCTCCCAATAGGTCAATATAGCACTTTTCAGTGAGCTACTTTCCTTTTGATGGGGCAGCACCAGGGCTTCTCAAGTAGATGCATCAATTTCTAATGGGACAGTGACACTTATCAGCAAAAGCTCTGCACTCTAGATTGTAATTAAAAGAAGTGGTGACTGTTCCGTGGTTGTTCAACCATCCTAGATAAACATCAGAGATTGTTTAATCTAGAGTCGTTAATCATCTTGGCTCCACAAAGCTGCTGCAGTGTTAATAATTTACCACTGCTAAATAACTCACCAGTTTGTGTTATACCTGCCTTTAGCACGCTATTTAGAACCCCATTGTCCAACTTGTCCATAGATGGAGAAAGGGCAGGGTTGATTGGCAGCTTAAGGACTGCCGAGTTCTCTCTACTTCTACCGCTCTAACCATGGTCCACACTGACCAGTCCACACATCGCACCATTTGTATTTGCTGGATGTGTTTTGTTAATCTGACCGTCACAGTAGTGCTCAACTACCCCGCATCCACCTGGCTCCTCTCAATATGGAGGTGGGTGCATGGCACTTTGGGTCACACCACAATGTTGCATAGTGAGACCGCGCGACATGAAAACACTGTTTTTTTTTTTTTTTTAAGGATTAGCATTTTTCTTTAAAGTTTGTTCAAATTTTGTAATACAAATATTTTTCTGTTAATTGGCACTTTGTGAAGTGAGCATTTTCATGTATTTACAATGGTAGGTATGCTATAGATACCGTCATCTAGAAATCCTACCATCACATGGCATAACTAAAAAACAAGCAGCCTGAATATGGATCTAGAGGTTCAAATATGTGACAAAGTATTCAAAAAGATGGTTCAACAGAACACCATTAATAGCAAATATGACAAAGATACTTCAGTGCCTGGTTCAGTAAAGATATGAACTTAATGAAGTGGTATGCAAATGTGACGAACAAAACATTTTTTCATCACAATGTAAATGTACAGCTAATTTTGATAGGTTTCTATGCATTACCAAGAAAACGTTTTTTATCTGTAAAATGAATGGGGCCTGGGTTGAACGATCCGTAGTAGTATTAATGAGATGCAATGTATTACCTATCACATTTCAATTAGACTTATCGAAGAGTGAAATTCAGTATTTATTCCCTGTGAAATTTTCCATAATTCCAGGAAAAAAAATATAAAATTATGGTTTTATTGCGAAGTGTGCTTTCACTTTATCTTGTTTGGCTTTTTTACATGAAGGCACACTTTCAGTTAAAAAAAAGCATTGTGAGATACTTGTAGAAGATAGTTTTGCACAAAAATATCACTTGGTGAGAAATTTTAAGAGTGAACGAATCTCTTACTAGTAATTCTTTAAATTTTGCCAGCATAATTGAATTTCTCATAGGCCGATTAAAAAGTCCTCACAGGCCTAATAGTTTTTCACAGTCTTAAATCTACTTTGACCGACACTATTTCCCTGCCTACATAAAACTGGGGTTTTCCAAAAATAATGTAAATGCATTTGTGTAAGAAGTGCGTTTCTGCAAATTACATGACATTTTGCACAATTATATGAAGTATAAACCCATCATTGTGCATTATATTTTAGCACAAAATGTGTTCTCACATTAATTTTGAATGCAAGCTCGCATATTATGTTAGAAAATAGTCTATGAGAAACAAAAGCACCATGAATAACAGCTACTCATTTTCTGTTGTCCTCGTATGTTCATGTCAAATTTTTAGCATGAACGGCACATGCATGATAAACTTTTAAAACAAATGGCAAATTGGTTTAATGGCGTAGTTTGGGAATTTTGCATAATAAGCATGTAACAAGCATAATGCAAAAATTCCCCAAATTATGCAAAATTACGTTGGTGTTATTTAAATTTTGACCAAGCCTACATTATAAAAGGGCAGTTCCAAGCACTAAAGAAATATCATGTACCTGTAGGAAAGTAGCCTCTTTCTAGAATGGTTACCCCCATTTTTGGCCTTTTTTTGAGTGTGTGTCAGTGTGTTTTTACTGTGTCGCTGGGATCCTGCTGGCCAGGACCCTAGTGTTCATAGATAAAAACCTATATGTCAGTGTGTTTTGATTGTCTCACTGAGATCCTGCTAGCCAGGACCCCAGTGCTCAAAGTTTATGACCTTATATGTATGCCTGTGTAGTGCCTGTGTCACTGAGGCTCTACTGATCAGAACCTCAGTGCTTATGCTCTCTCTGCTTTAAAATTTGTCACTGTAGGCTAGTGACTTCATTTACCAATTTCAATTGGCACACTGGACCCCCCTTATAAGTCCCTAGTATATGGTAACTAGGTTCCCAGGGCATTGGGGTTCCAGGAGATCCATATGGGCTGCAGCATTTCTTTTGCCACCCATAAGAAGCTCAGACAAACCCTTACACAGGACTGTCATTGCAGCCTGCGTGAAATAGTGCACACACTATTTCACAGCCATTTTCACTGCACTTAGGTAACTTATAATTCACCTATATGTCTAACCTTCACTTGCTGTAGGTTAGGTGCGAAGTTACTAAGTGTGAGGGCACCCTTGCACTAGCAAAGGTGCCCCCACCTAGTTCAGGGCCATTTCCCCGGACTTTGTGAGTGTGGGCACGCCATTACACGCGTGCACTACATATAGGTCAAAACCTACATGTAGCTTCACAATGGTAACTTTGAATATGGCCATGTAACACATCTAAGATCATGGAATTGTCCCCCAATTCTAAATCTGGTATTGGGGAGCCAATCCCATGCATCCTGGGGCTCCACCATGGACCCCCAGTACTGCCAAACCAGCTCTCTGAGGCTTGCACTGCAGCTACAGCTGCTGCCACCTTGCAGACAGGGATCTGCCCTCCTGGGGTCTGGGCAGCCCAGTCCCAGGAAGGCAGAACAAAGGATTTCCTCTGAGAGCAGGGTGTTACACGCTCTCCCTTTGGAAATAGGTGTTACAGGCTGGGGAGGGGTAGCCTCCCCCAGCCTCTGGGAATGCTTTGAAGGGCACAGATGGTGCCCTCCTTGCATAAACCACTCTACACTGGTTCAGGGACCCTTCTCCCCGGCTCTGGCGGGAAACTGGACAAAGGAAAGGGGAGTGACCACTCCCCTATCCATCACCACCCCAGGGGTGGTGCCCAGAGCTCCTCCAGTGTGTCCCAGACTTCAGCCATCTTGCTTTGCAAGGTGTGGGGGCACTCTGGAGGCCTCTGAGTGGCCAGTGCCAGCAGGTGACGTCAGAGACCCCTCCTGATAGGTCCATACCTGATATGGTAGCCAATCCCCCTCTTAAGGCTATTTAGGGTCTCTCCTGTGGGTTCTCTTCAGATTCTGCTTGCAAGCTTCCTTCATGAATCCTCTGCAACAACTTCAGACTCTTCTGACCTCTGATCAACCGCAGCCTGCTCTAAGAAACTCTGTAACTGCAACAAAGTGTCTACAAGAGACACTTTTCTTCAGCAACCTAAGCTCCAAGTCAGCAACTGCAACAGTTTCCACAGTGTGCACACTCTGGGTACGCCCTGTCTTCATCCTGCACCAGAAGGACCGGAGAAATCTTCCGTGGAGTGACAAAGTCACTCCCCTGCTCCAAGCAAGCACCTTCCAAGATGACGACCGGTACCCTGGGACTCCTCTAACAGTGCCGAGCGTGCTCCTAAGGACACAGAGGATGGACATCATCAACAGACTGTCCTGAGGTCCTGCTGATGCAATTTGGAGGAGGTAAGACCTTGCCTTCCACGAGAGCGACAGTACCCCTGTGTCCTGCGTCTTCTTCGCCTCCTGAGGCCTTTGTGCACTCTTTGCAAAATTATTTCGTACATAGCCTGGCCCAGGTCCCCAGCACGTCATCCTGCGACGCTCAACTCACTGAGTTGTTCTCTGGCGGTGTGGGACCTTCTTTTGTTGTGCTGCATCAACTGCATTTTGCACCTCCTTTAAACCTGGATCCTGCGACTCCTGGGGGTGCTGGCTGACATCCTGAGGGCCCTCTAAACTGCTGAGAGACCCCTCTTCCTCCTCACACAGGGTTGAGGCCCCCAAGTCCCTCCTGGGTCCATCCAGTGCCATTTTGACACAAAATGCACTTTTCTCATAGCCAAGGCTTGTTGGTGACTTCCAACACGAAATCTCATCTGCAGTGATCTTCGTGCCGTGGGACATCTTTTGCATTTACACAGGAACCCACTGGCATCTTCCTAGGGTGCAATACTGCAGTCTTCGACTAACCGTGGACTCTTCTTTTGCACCCTCTTCTGGGGTTGGCAGGGGATCCTGTCCTTCTTGGAACTTCTTTCAACTTCTGGACTTGGTCCCCTTCCTTTGCAGGTCTTCAGGTCCAATAATCCAGCAGTTGTTCTTTGCAGACTTGGTTGGTTGCTGCAAAATCCCAAAAACGAGGTGTAGTGTGTCCTAAGGAGACTTGCAGTACTTTACTCCTGCTTTTCTGGGCTCTGGGGTGGGGTAATTTACTTACCTTTACTGTATTCTTACTCTCCCTGCGATTCTGCACACACTACACTTGTCTAGGGGGGAATTCATGATTCGCATTCCACTTTCTTAGTATACGGTTTGAGTTGCCCCTAGACCTATTTTCTCCTATTACATTCTATAGGATTTCCTACTGTTTGCAATGTTCTACGACTATTTACTTGTCTAATTTTGGTGTCTAGTGTATATATTGTGTATAATACTTACCTCAAGAAGGAGTATTGTCTCTAAGATATTTTTTGTACTGTGTCACCCAAATACATACCTTTATTTTTGGTAACACTGAGTATTGCCTTTACTTGTGTATAAGTACTCTGTAACTATAAGTGGTATTGCATGAGCGTTGCATGTCTCCTAGTTCAGCCTACGCTGCTCTGCTATAGCTACCTCTATCAGCCTAAGCTGCTAGAACACTACTACTTCACTAATAAGGGATAACTGGACCTGGTATAAGGTGTAAGTACCGAAGGTACCCACTACAAACCAGGCCAGCCCCCTACAGTACCAAGGTGCAGGCACAGGTCAAAAGAGAACCATTATATGCTAGGGACATCTCCTGGTAAGCCTCTATTACTGCCAACATATGCTCAGCTACAGCTAGGAGCTTTTAGTTTTTGCAGTGTATGGGGTGATATATTGGGGGTTGGTAAGCATTTATGTTCTAGGGCCCATAGAGTCATCCCTATAGAACCATAGGTTTTCCCCAGCAATACCAACCATTGTCTTTGACACCTTCTACAACAGGAGACATACATAAATTGAAGAGTGTATGCAGTAGAGCTGGAACAATTTTGAGAGTGGGGGTGTTTCCATTAATGTTATATAACTGAAGTCATAGGGACTGTGAAAAATCAAAGCATCACACAAAAACAAGTATAGCAAATGTGCCACACCTTTTCATCAGGAGAGTGGTAAGGGTGTGGTATGGAGCTGGGGGTGCATTTCGGAGTCCTATGTGGTAGGGAACTGCAATTTACTAACAGTACATTTTCCATTCAAATGACCACAAAATTTGCATAGACATGCAATTTTACTGGTAAAACTATATAGCATAGAACCAACAATGTGTAGACATCCGGTTTTAGTGAATATTTATAATTTATGCATCACCAAGGGGCAATTTTTTTTTCTTGCACCCCCTAACATCACAATTGTAGCGCCGTATCTAAAATATGGTGCACCATAGCGTACGTTAGCACAATAGCATCAAAATCTCACCAAATTATGGCGCTAGTCCAGTAATGCATGGGGAGGCCCATAGGCCCATTGGAAACAAGGGAAGCATCACTTTAACACCTGCCAAAATGATGGGAAAAATGGTGCAGTGAAAACTCATAAATTTCACTGCACCATTTTTCTGGGCCTCCTAACGAGGGAACGCTTCCCTTGCATACCTTATGCTTGGTGCAGGCATAATGTGATGCAAGCGGTCACAAAGTGGCGCAATACAAGCATTGCGCCACTTTGTAAATCTGGCATGGGGCAAAGGCCTCCGTGACGCCACCTTAAAGTAAAAAAAAAGTGATGCTAGGGTGGCGCAAGGGGCTGGTAAATATCCTCCAAAGTGTTTTTATTTGTCGATCCTCTTAAAATCTTTGTTTACATCACACTTATGCATTATTAAAAAGTGCTTCATATGTGCTTTCCTAATTGCTGATGTTCTTAGAAATGTGTATATAATTCATTTACAATTACTCATATAATGTGTTTTAGAAAACTAACGTATATCTTACATCCTTTCCTTTTGCTTCATTTCCCCAGCAAGATTATTACCTACCGCACTTTTATCAAATCCTCTCATTCTGCAGTCAGAGAAATTAACATAATCACTATAAGACATAGCCCCCACACTTGACCTTTGTAGTTGCACAGCAAATGTGACAAGATAAAAAGAAAAATTAAAGGCATCTTTATTACTCATTCATCTTATGAACTGAAACATGGGTATTTTGGGGGGTGCTTCAGCACCCCTGCATCCATACTTCCAGCGCCTACGCGTGTATGAGAAACTGCACCTGCAGGTGAGTGGGAAGAAGTCGTACGAGGAGAGAAATTCGAAGGCCCCAAAACAAAGAGATGCAAATAAGTTTAATATTGTGAAAGTAAAATCTACTTGTACTAGAGCGTTTTTCGCTTCTTAGGTCCACTTTTTTTCAAACGCAGTATATTCATACACGACAATGTTTTAGGAGAGGTGAGTGGGTGTTTTAAAGAAAACAATCGGAAGAATGTATTTTTCCTGTTGAGTTCTATTGCAGACGCAATTTCTGTCGGGAGCAGTCTCGGCCTGACTCGAGTCTGGAGTATGTATATTTGTTCTTCTCTGTGCTCAGTGTAACCTCGGTGGTCAACTATTTATAGAGCAAATTAGTTTTCGTTAACGCGCTGGCGAAGAGACTTGCTTTTAGTCAACCAATCACTGCGGAGAGATCACCGCGGAGAGGTGGGGGTTGGGGAGGCAGGTCAGCCAGGAGGAGGGAGGAAGGCTTTAGAGAGGGAGGTGAGGGAAACAGAGGGCCAAGGAGACGCTGGACTCGCGAAATAGACAAGAGGAAAGACCAAAGCAGTTGTAGTAAACGACCGGATAGCCGTGCCTGACCGGAAACCAAAATCAGCCCAGCCAACTCTGAAAGCAGCCCACTCGACTGGAGCCCTCTGCAGAACGTCAAAGAGGCCTATTGGCCACAAAGGCAGAACAGAAGGGGGAGAGAGGGGAGAAAAGAAGAAAATTCAGGTGCCAGGGCCATGTAGGATGACTCAACAGAAAAGATAGGGAAAGATAGCTGATGCGAGGGCGCTGAGGCACAGGAGAGATCTTTTGATGGATGCCAGACGCGCAAACCCTCTTTAGAAATATGCCCAGGAACAGCCACCAACCAGCCTTGAGATCTGAGGTGCTCGAGTAGAAGCAATATGCAGTTTAAAGGTTTCAAGTCATCATCTTGCTTCACTCTTTGGTGCTGCTTGGTAGCTCAGTGATTAGAGAGGGTTGCTGCTAAAATGTTTAGGAAGACAGAGGCACGGCTGCACCCATGCTGCCGATGGCCTTACAGAGGCTGGAAGGTTCTTAAATGATAATACTATGGGTAGAGTCAGCCATACCAGAGATAAGCGCTTACAAATAGGTAAGCAGTCTAACAATGTACTACTGACTACTTTCACTGACAAAGGGGGCGGTCCCTTATCTGTTCCTAATAATAATACATAGATAAATACAGGGAGTGCAGAATTATTAGGCAAGTTGTATTTTTGAGGATTAATTTTATTATTGAACAACAACCATGTTCTCAATGAACCCAAAAAACTCATTAATATCAAAGCTGAATATTTTTGGAAGTAGTTTTTAGTTTGTTTTTAGCTTTAGCTATGTTAGGGGGATATCTGTGTGTGCAGGTGACTATTACTGTGCATAATTATTAGGCAACTTAACAAAAAACAAATATATACCCATTTCAATTATTTATTATTACCAGTGAAACCAATATAACATCTCAACATTCACAAATATACATTTCTGACATTCAAAAACAAAACAAAAACAAATCAGTGACCAATATAGCCACCTTTCTTTGCAAGGACACTCAAAAGCCTGCCATCCATGCATTCTGTCAGTGTTTTGATCTGTTCACCATCAACATTGCGTGCAGCAGCAACCACAGCCTCCCAGACACTGTTCAGAGAGGTGTACTGTTTTCCCTCCTTGTAAATCTCACATTTGATGATGGACCACAGGTTCTCAATGGGGTTTAGATCAGGTGAACAAGGAGGCCATGTCATTAGATTTCCTTCTTTTATACCCTTTCTTGCCAGCCACGCTGTGGAGTACTTGGACGCGTGTGATGGAGCATTGTCTGGCATGAAAATCATGTTTTTCTTGAAGGATGCAGACTTCTTCCTGTACCACTGCTTGAAGAAGGTGTCTTCCAGGAACTGGCAGTAGGACTGGGAGTTGAGCTTGACTCCATCCTCAACCCGAAAAGGCCCCACAAGCTCATCTTTGATGATACCAGCCCAAACCAGTACTCCACCTCCACCTTGCTGGCGTCTGAGTCGGACTGGAGCTCTCTGCCCTTTACCAATTCAGCCACGGGCCCATCCATCTGGCCCATCAAGACTCACTCTCATTTCATCAGTCCATAAAACCTTAGAAAAATCAGTCTTGAGATATTTCTTGGCCCAGTCTTGACGTTTCAGCTTGTGTGTCTTGTTCAGTGGTGGTCGTCTTTCAGCCTTTCTTACCTTGGCCATGTCTCTGAGTATTGCACACCTTGTGCTTTTGGGCACTCCAGTGATGTTGCAGCTCTGAAATATGGCCAAACTGGTGGCAAGTGGCATCGTGGCAGCTGCACACTTGACTTTTCTCAGTTCATGGGCAGTTATTTTGCGCCTTGGTTTTTCCACACGCTTCTTGCGACCCTGTTGACTATTTTGAATGAAACGCTTGATTGTTCGATGATCACGCTTCAGAAGCTTTGCAATTTTAAGAGTGCTGCATCCCTCTGCAAGATATCTCACTATTTTTGACTTTTCTGAGCCTGTCAAGTCCTTCTTTTGACCCATTTTGCCAAAGGAAAGGAAGTTGCCTAATAATTATGCACACCTGATATAGGGTGTTGATGTCATTAGACCACACCCCTTCTCATTACAGAGATGCACATCACCTAATATGCTTAATTGGTAGTAGGCTTACGAGCCTATACAGCTTGGAGTAAGACAACATGCATAAAGAGGATGATGTGGTCAAAATACTCATTTGCCTAATAATTCTGCACTCCCTGTATGTTGTTAGAAACTCACGAATGGGACATACTGTTTATAATGGAACCTGGACCTCTCATGACTCACCTATAGACTAGGGGAGGCATGTCCACTGGGGTACAAAATTTTGCACAGGCTGCGAAGCAAAAGAGGGGTGGATATAATTTTTAAAGAAAAGTTTAATTTTACTACTCTCACCATGGAAGAGTTGATAGGCCTTGAGTTATTGGGCTTTACAGTGACATCTGGGAAAGGTTGTATCTTTTCAGGAATTCTCTGCTATTCACCTCTAGGCCCGGTAACACCTTACTTGCAGGCATCTCAAATCTAGCGTTAACACATCCCAATTTTTTCATATTGGGAGATTTTAACTTGTGGGCCTAAGGGGACTCATCACTTTCATTTAGAGAATTGCAGGATTCCAGTGAAATCCTAGGGATGTGACAGTTAGTGCAGGGCCCCACTCACCAAGGTGGTCACACCCTGGACCTTATTGTTGCTCTACAGGAAATAATTGCTGTGGACAACATCGTACCTATATTCTGGACTGACCACACGTTAGTGGCTTTCCACATTAACATCATGAAGCTAAATTCTCAGAGTACAGAGCCGACAAGATGAGACAGGGAGGA
Organism: Pleurodeles waltl; assembly: GCF_031143425.1. Taxonomy (NCBI): domain Eukaryota; kingdom Metazoa; phylum Chordata; class Amphibia; order Caudata; family Salamandridae; genus Pleurodeles; species Pleurodeles waltl. Next base: position 912,872,811 of record NC_090446.1, read on the forward strand.
GAGCAGCATACATGAACCGGAACAATAACAGGAAAACTGTTTAGAGACAATTTTTGACTATGAGAGATCAGTCAGAGACAACTATGAAGCAATGATGAATAATATTGGCACTACCTTTTTATTTTGAATTTCTGTAAAAGGTTTCCTGAATTATAATTATTTGAAAGCAAACCATGTCATTTATATAAAGACCGAAAATATTCAATCTAATGTACATTTATGAGATCCCATAAAATAAGTGTTTGGTTTACTCCTTTTTATTGCAAAATGTTTTTCTCTTACTTTATTTAAACACACTTTATAGATAAACATTGGCAAAGCCAACAGTTCTGCAGTTGCTTTAGATCGGCAAGACTTATTGACTTTGCCAATGCTTGTTCTGAAATGTAATTAAATATTGCAGCCACTTTCGAGGGTCACTCTACTATACAGAAGATCTTGCCACTTTTGGGAACTAGGTTAAGTCTCTGCTTTATAGTTCATGTGTTCTTCACAGATACCTTCTGGTCTCTTGAGCACTATAAAGCCCTCCAAAGATTGAGTCTGAGCCTTGTCAATGAAAACGTGATGTTTATTATGATTTCATTCAATATAATATTGCTTACATTGCATATGTGAACATATTTCAAGTCTTTGTTTGGCATTATATTCTCACTGAGTGTTGTTAATCTCACAGCAAGTTTAAACATCTCCCATGTTTCCCATCAGGAGTCTTCTCTTCCCTTCCCTAGTGAGGTCCACTGTAATCCACGTTCCTTTCACAGTCTTTCTGTAGTTCCAAGGTCCTCTCAATTTTAACTATTTTAGGCCTGAGATTCTCCTATATTAGGGTTGGTATTAGATTTAGGAATCTGGAAAGTTGAATGGACGAGATCAGGAGCGATCATGGTATTCAGCCTGTGTGCGATCTGAAAAGTGAAAACAATCCTTCTGTAGGAAAGGCTTCTCCACCTTCTGTCCCTCGCTTTTTCCCCTGAACACCGATTGACCGGGATACAACTCAACCAGTCCACACCTCCCTTTGGACATTAACTCTCAATTCCATGGACCACATCCCTTCCACAAGCCTTGATTCTGCCCTTCGCCCTCCGTGGCAGAATCATGGTGTGGCCACAGCTTCTCAAATTTCAAGCAGCCTTGTATGTTCTGTTTGCAAAGCCCAACCACTAAAGACTCTTCAGAATATCAGTGAAAGCACCTCAGACGGGAGGATATTGTACTTCATATGGGAGTTTTTTCTCTCTACTGTTTTAGTCGTACACCAAAATACAAATGGGCAAGGAACTCTTCCTATGGCTCTTGGATTAGTTCTCTGGTGGTGATGCTCTAACCTCTCAACAGGATCCACCGTATCAACCACAGAGGTCACTTGTGAGCATAACCCTACAAAGAGCGTACTGGGTACAGCTGGCTCCAGTAGTGCTTGTAAACTTGCATCCTAGGCAGAAGACACTGTACCCTGGTCTACCTCTTTACGTGCACTCTGCAAATGTTATTGGATTGAATCTAACTTTTAGATTTACAGGAAGCCACTGCTGACTAAATAGAGTGGGAGGCAATGCACTCAAATATAGAGTCTTGTCTTTCGATTAGAGCAGCCACATTTTGCACCACCCGGAAAAGTCAGCATACAGGGTATCCTATAACCAAGCTGTGCTGATAAAAAAATATGAGTTAGTGTTTAAGTGTTGTTAATATGCGACCACAAGTGTAAGTCATGAACAATATAAGGTGCTCGTCCAAATGTAAGCACATAGCACACACAACTGTATGTATCTGGAGGACAACCTCAGGTGCTTGGAAAGTATCACCAGAAGCTGGGACAATGTCGCTCTCCAAAAAAGATAAAGTTTCCTCTCCCTAATTGGAGGCAAGTCTGAGATCATACTAATTTTAGTGTTAGACCGCCACCCTACCCTCATTGAGCTGGTCACAAGCCTGGGTACCACACCTGCAATCCCCTCAAATGTCAAGACATTTTCCACACAGAGCTCTCAATTATAATATACCTCAAATTGCACTTTATTCTCGGGTATCCAAATGCAACTTTCCCCATGCAGGAGATTCCTCCAACTACTGTGTACTGCACAAAAGTGTGATAATTGCCTACCTGGATTAGTGCCCTGCCATTTACACAATCTAGTTACGCTTGCAGACTTGCTGCATAGAATTTAAAACCACGCTGCCAGAATGTGCTTGAAACTTTAGAAAGTATATCACCTTACAACAGTCCTCAAACCCTCCACTGCCTCCCTATTGGAAATAAGGACATAATATTAAATGCCATGCATAAGGCAAATAGTCTACTGGAATGGAGTCCTTTGGTTCCTGCATAAGCTGACACTTAATAACAGACATGTTCAACCACTATTTACTTGATCCAGCAAACATTTAATCAGCTAAAGCAGGGTGGCTGCTGATAAGGAGTACAAGGCCCAACTGTCTTGAGCGCCCTTGACTTTCCCCTAATTACAGGGCCAAACAACATGTTTTCTTAAAGATACTACTCAAAACAGACCTGTCTAGATGACCCTTTGAGTGAAGTGATGATGCAGGGAAGTAATAGAAGAATGTACAATAAAAGATTCTCCTCTCTTACCCAATGGACCTCAGCTATCATGAACTTTGCTCTCTTCCTAAAGTCTGACACATGATTGTGCTCTGAAAATACCATAATGGCACCTGCTTTACGTGGCAAAACTAATACTACATAGTTGAATTGTACTTTCAGGTCTGAAGTACAGAGAATGGGCTATTTGCCCTAACTGCTTTTAGATGGTAAAAAGACACTTTGAACTATTTCCTCCTATAGTAAGGGCCTCTTTCAGAAATAGGCAGCAACATAGCATCTGCTAAGAATATGTGACTTCCCTACTTTGTTTAGGGGTAGCAGAACTCCTTTGTTTCCATTGGCAGAGAACTAGAAGGCTATGCCGGTGAAAACATGTTTGAACCTGGCCAGCCATCTGAAGGCTGTAGGATTTGTGGCATCTGGAGCCTCGCCATGTTTGGATACATGCACAGCATGGTGGTCATGATTAGGAAACAATCATCAACGTCCAACACGCACTAGAAGAAAATTCCCAGCGAGTCAAAGACATTGATTTTTATTTTTCAAAAACAAACTCCTGCTTTGGGAGTTTGCTTTTAAAAAACAAAAAAAATGCTTCTGGTCCACTGTGCCCCAACGACATGGAGCACTCAATGACCTTCAGCAGTTTGACAAGAGTTTTTCGAGCATGCTAGCAAAAGTACATTCAGCTTAAATTTCCACTCATATAGAAGGGCCCAACAAAGAATCAAATTAAATACCCTAAGTCTACAGTCAAAGAGGACCAATAGGCTGCAAACTTCAGAGTGAGAGGGAGAGAGGGGGCCGACGACATGCACTAAAAGGAGCATCAGCCCCTCTGCTCCATCCCCAAATGAAACTTACAGACCATACCTCTGTCTCATAGTGTAGCAAGAAAACTGCTGGAAATACTCCTGAAGTTGATACAAAAGGCATCATAAACAAGCAACTGATTCAGGAAATTGAAAGATTAAAAGTTGTAAATATAGCAGACAAAAAGGTATTGAGCTGCTCCCCCTCCTACTCCACCCCCCCCCCCATTAGGCACCTCAAGGTCGCTACAGAAGATGCTTCTGTAAGGGATAAGCAAGGAGTTCCTCTCTTCAGCAAGGCGCTGGGAGAGGGGAACCAAAGACAGCTCGTGTTAAGTGTAATGCGCACTTGAGGTGTGCACATGTGTGACAGACTTATTGAAGGAGGGGTTGGCACATTTTGGTGGCATTTCACACTGACCTTTTCTTGTCTTAATTATATCAACCCCAGGTGGCCATTAACAGAGTCAGAGAAGGAGAACCACTTACGCCAGGAGTGCAGATGTATTCAGAGAAGAAGAAACAAGAAACGGCAAATGCTTAAATCATGGCAACTGCTAATATAATATAGTTATAACAACGATGGATGCAAAGGATTCTGCTGTGTAGAGAGCACCAGGCCAATCAAGAAGCAAACAGTCTATAGGTCCATATTAGGTAACTAAAAGGACCGAAATGAGCCCCGTTGGGAGCAGCATCAGAAGTACCAGAGAAATACGAAGTTGCACAAATTACAAAGACAGAGGCGCAACAGAATGTAGGAAAGTGGATGCCTATTTATTAAATGTGATGGGTGAGCAACTACAAGCGGAGACAATGCAATGCAAACCACTCCCAATCAAGCCATAAGAAGGACAAAATATTGATTCCAGGAGAGATTTAGGATTGTCTGCCAGAGGAGCTTCTTTTTGCGTCTGAACTAGATACATCAATGAGGATGAGATTCTTGACGGAAGCACTGGATCATACAGTAGCCCCAATGATGGGAGTTGAACACTTCTGAGGAGAAGATAAATAGCAACGCCATTCACCAGTTTCACATTACAGTACGGCACACAGATGGCCACCATCCAAGTGACCAACAGTTCCTTACAGATCAACAACATGCTGAAATGTTGCTTGAATTGTCAGCAGCCTTTCATACCACCAACTAACAAAATCCTTTAGAATTTTGTTTATATTTTTTTAAGTTAGGTATCATACAGTGAAACTGGCCTATCCCCTCCTTCTACCATCCATAATACATTAAGATGGAATCCCTTGAGTCGATCTGGGACTAGCAAGCATTCCACAGAGAAAACCGCCTCTGGTACCAAGCAGTCTATCCCTGCCTGCAAACGTGCCTGTCCCTACAAGTCCAGTAGTCTGTTTGGCAAATAGCAGTAGCGTTAGGACTATTTTCTTTGCATCTTTTCTGGATCCTCACTTCTTCACTGGCTTCAAGCCCAGCAGGATCCTCGATGCTGAGGACCGTGACATTAATCCTGTAAGCTAGTTAATATTGAGTATTCCGTCTCTGAATCCACGACTCTTAGGTAAATACCAGGAGATGGGGTTAAGGAACTCCTCTTCCTTCAGCCTCTCCAGAACTTCTCTGAGTGAGAGAGACTAAAGGTGTGTATACTAGCAGAAGTATAATGGCACTTATATAAGAGCCTCGAACTCCTTTCCAACCCACTTATGCTAACAGCCCTCCTCTGTGAGTTGTATAGGAGCGCCGCACATTCGTCCTCAGTGAGTGAAATTTCCATCTCTCTCTCCCAGGATGTTTGAGAGTCTCATCTAAGGTTCACACCACATGCCGCTAGTCTCTTAGGTTTGTCAGATGTTGGTAGGAGTATCTAGAAAGAGGTTAATTCCCTCATGGCCCAGGTCGTAAAAGTGATGTAGGAAACCCAATGTCACAGCTGTGTATATTGATATTGCTTGTTCTCCCTGAGATTGAAGCCCCATTGACTTGTTTAAATTGTTTTATATGTCCCTCATGCAGACTTTTACTCTCCAATATTAATGCCTCCCTACCTAGCCCACTTTTGGAAGTCTGAATTCCCAAAAAGAGGAAAGAAGGGAGATGAGGTTCTTGATAGCTTCTTTGTGGTATTGATAGTGTCCGATACTCTTAGCACTGCCCCAAAGTCACTGAATCTGTGCCGGTCCTATTTTTTTAACCCACTGGAGCTCCCCTAAAGAGCACCTGTCGAACATGTGGTCAAGGAAGCATGACAATTTCTCTGAGTCTGCTGTGAAGGAGTCGGCACATATACTTCAATAGTGCTGCTCCACAGTAGAGCACAAAGTCAGGGACTCGCAGCCGGATCCAATTCAGGAGGGAGAAAAATCCATCTATTCAATATTTGTGTCCTTTTCCACCCCCTACACAGTTAGTTCATGCCCTCTGAATCTTATTCGGAGTTTGGCTGAAGGGCTTGCAAGAGGAACTGGACCCTCTGCAGGATCATACGTTTTACTGAAGATATAAACCCCTGCCCTGCCATATGTAGGTTTTCCATTTTTGTGGGTCTCTTTTGAAGGAAACTAACAGCGGACAAATGTTGAAAATTTGCTGTGTGAATGTCCAGGGACGTAGCTTGGTCAGTAAGATTAAGGGGGGGGTGACTTCAGATTTTCCGACAATCAGGCTCCAATGTAATGTTTAAATATATTATATGACAAGCCTGGTGTATTGGAGGGGCCTAAGGGGCAGTGAAAATCAAGAGGAATGTGGATTGGTAGGGGTACTAAGTGAGGAAAAATACAATATTTTGTAAAATTACCAATATTCTTGATGACTTCTGAAAACTGAGAAGGAGAGAGTGTGTGTGCGTTTGTGTCTGAATGTATATAAAAATTCATGGTGAAATCCAGCAGACATCTCACCATACCTGGCTGAAAGCATCTGTACCCAACTATTCATCAGAAAATTCATTTATTAGGGGGTGTAGCACCCCCCCACCCCGATCCCCCGCATCCCAAAGCTACGCCCCTGTAAATGTCAAGACTCAAGGGTGTGATGTTGACACCTAAATATTGTAAGGATAATGTGCTAAACTTAAATGTTATTTTCTCTCGCAGGTGGCAGAGTCTTTATGAGGCATTTCTGGGCCTCCACTAGTTATCATGACTTTTCCACATTGGCATCTGGGGTTGCCAGGCGCCCTTCTTTAGTCTTCAAGGAGGTGCAGTGCAGGTATCGCGAGAGAGATATATTGCCAGCCGTGTCCACAGTGCAGACTCAGGGGCTCATTTACAACCTGGCAGGCGACGAGCCTCATAGGTCGCCTGTGTTCTAGGTTCCCCTGGTTCAGGACTAACCATATTTAGAGATACCTACCTGGCAGGAGGGGCTCTCGGCAACTACAGAGCCACTGTTGCGAATGCGTTGATGAAGGCACTTTGGTTTGCTGAGTCAGTGCCATGTTAGATGCGTCCTCTGCGCAAAATGTTTTTTATTTTCTGAAAACAAAGTCCCAAAGCAGGAGTTTTTTTTTTAGAAAGCATCAACAAAATGACCCTGATCCACTGGGAGTTTTCACTCTGTGCCTGGAGGCCATTGTGTGTTTTCCCTACCAAAGTCCTCCAAGTAAGACATAGTGGACTTGATTAGGGAAAATGAGTGATAGTTTCTGAGCCCTAAATAGGGTAGGGTGAACGCCACCCTGACCTGGCGGCATAGTGTTAGGCAAGCCGACAGGTCAAATGTTTATGCCGGCAAGGCCAGTCGAGCCTCTGCTGGTGTGAACCCAATCCTTCCCTCTACCTAACTAGGACCATGAGTTTGCCAGGGTGGGAGCACAACTAATATGCGGTGGTGCTGCCCCTCTACCAAACTCTAAATGACCCTCTCAGGCTCACACTCACTGTGACACTTGAGGAAATGGCATTGAAAATGTTAGATGTCACTATATTGTTAGCAAAAATATCACCTGACAGAAATATTGTCTCCTAAATATCATTTACAGGCAGATTGTCTAATTTGGTGTCGATTTTCTATGCTTAACTTATAAAGGTAGTGTCCCATGGGTGGAGATTTTCTATTATTAGTTCTAATCGGACAATATTTTCTCAGAAGATAATGTGGCTGAGATATCCTGGTACTAGACAGTTAAGGATTTCTGCCCCACTAAACAGAACTCTAGCTATGGGAAAACAATCCTTTCCATCACCTTTTAGAACGCAGGCGGATTGGACGTTGGGAACCTCACTGCTTCTTCAGAGAGGTCATACCAAAAACCTTTCCAGTGGTCCTGCCTTCCACTTTTTCACAAGACTGGTAAGGAGTAACCAGACGTCCGTAAGGGACCACCCGGGGCCTGGGTGTACCCATAGTACCAGCACAGCTCAGCTCACTGAAAGAGAAACAGCGCCTCCCCTCCCCAGCGAGCTTCTTCCTCCTCCCCTCCCGCCGCCACTGCAGACTCCACTACCTTCGACAGCCCCCTCTCCTCCTCATCTCACAGCTCAGACTTCCATTTAAGGCACAGAGAGTATTCTGACACGTTGTGGAAACTTTCAGCGCTGGAAGTTCTCCATATGAAGCACAGAGCAGCTCAAGATTGTATATACAGATCGTCTGTAGCGCCTGGACTCAGCTCCACAATGCTCCTCCCCCCTCCTCCCCCCCAGACGCTCACACGACTCTGCCAAAGCACCTCCACCCGCCCCGATGCAACACTTGATTTTATAATTATATTGCATTGTAGTTCCGTTTATATAGTGCCTTATACCGCTGACAAGGCACTGACTCGCGTTTGTGGACGAGTAGCACGCTACTCCGTGGGAGCGCCGCGGATGAAGGAGTGTCCCCTCTGGGTAGTCCTTTGGTAGCATGCAGAAGTTCCAGAGTCCCGCGCTTCTGGGGTTTTGTCCCTGAACGGATGCATGGATTTGAAATGAAGACGGACAGGACACTTGAGCATTAAACGCTAGCGCAGGGATGGAAATGTGAGTGAGTGTGGTATACGGGGCCGTGTTTTGTGATGTGCTGTGCACAGATATCACAGGCTGCTCAAAGGGTTAGGGCAGGGGTGCAGCTGCGCCCACGCATGCGTGTGGTAGAGAGGTGTGAGACAGCACGGTTATGCGTACGGGTGACTACCATACCGCACCAGGTCAGCTCTGCCATTGCCCTGTGCAGCACCCGAGGCCTAGCGGTTGTTTACTACTCACCGGCTCAGAAGGCAGCTCATAGACGTTTTTCTGTGAATGTGTTATTTACCCCGGACCGAGGCATGTCCTAAACTTACTTATGGAAAACAGCTTTGTGATTGAGAATGTGGCCTACAGGGACGAAGTGAACAAGAAAACAGAAGAGATGAAGAAAAGACAGATGGACAAACAGCAGTGCAGTTAAACGTGGTGAATACAATAGTGGTATGTGGGTTGGGGTGATGGGCACAGGCACCCATCACCCCAAGGTAGGTCGTGGACAGACGGGCCATCTATAAAGCTGGCATCAGAAGTGGTGTCATGATAAGGGGTTGCATAGAGGAAAGGAGGAGGGGAGTAAAGTCAGGGCATTTACATAGAAATAAAGGATCACGGAGGAGTTCTGTGTATGGTTCTGGGAAGTAAACAGACTAAGCCGCAGAGCGGACAAGCATTGGCAAAGCAACTAGTCTGACAGCGGCTTCCAGTTATTTGGCTGTTTTGTTTTGTCTCTGATTTTGCAAACCTTTTTATTGGGGTAGCTGCCGGACCCTTGTCAATTAAAAAAAAAATGGGTAAAAGCAAAAAATGTTTTTGGGCTTGATGACACAGATTGCCATAGTTGTGACTGACACAGAAGGGGAGAACTTTGTGTGTAGGGGGTCTCCCGCCTCTGCACTTCTTTTGCTGCATATACTAACGTTTGTTCCACAAATATGTTCAGATATGTTTAAAAACATTTTTTTGAAAACCCTGCAAAACAGGTCTGCCTGACTTCACAACTTATAACTATAAGATATCATAGGATTTTGGTTATTAATGATATGTTGAAACCCCCTCTCACATCACCCCAGGTCTCATTTACTCTTGGAGTTTTGCACTGGACTAATCTGGTGACAGAAGGCTGTGGCCAGACGTGGAGATGCTGAGCCGGACAGTAGCACTGTACAGAGTGTACTTTAGGAATCGCCCTTTTCTTCCTAGTGATTTAGCATCTTATGCCATAGAAACTAGGGGCCATATGTACAAACACATTTTCCCATTGACACAGAATGGGGAAAACCCTTTGCTACATCTGGCCCTAGGTTATTTAAAAATGTATATAGTTTAAGTCTTTCTTGCACTTCTCGCGTGTAATCACGTGAGGAGCGAGGAGGGCAGAGTGAGGCCTGGGCAGCCACAGTCGGAGGTCTGGCAGTGCAGTGAGGGTAAGGAGGGGGACCCCACCCCATGCAGTCTGTGCAATGCGTGTTGAGGGACTGTGACAAATCGGGACACGCACACTAATGAACGGCTATCTAGTGTCAGAGAAAATATTTACCTCCACTAGGGTCATAACTATGGATGGAATTTATTGTGCAGTTTGAGGTCACTGGTAGTATAATTTGCAAAGGAGGGACGAGGTTGGGTTGGCCACGCTGACTCATCAGGATTCTATTGCTGTTTTTAAATTACTAATGATATTATGGCCCAGAATATAGTCACTCGTGTTACTTATTTGTAGAAAACAAGAGTTATCTGAATGTCCCATTAATTACACAATTAAGGATGGAATGTTAGACCTAACTTCGGTTACAGGCAACTACTGTGGGATGCATTCAGTAATCTTTTTATGTTCGCTTGTGCTGCTTGTGACAAGGCCCAACCAACTGTAAATCAATAATGCCCTGGCCTCAAAATGGACAGATATGTCAGCACAGAAGTTATGTCTCACTGAGGAGGTCCAGTAAAGCCGTGAGATAAGCAATGACAAATATGCAAAGCTTCACACAAGCTGAGCTTTTGTGTGTATATCACATTTGCTAGTATACATAAGTACAATATGTGTCGAAATACCCAAGAGAAATAGCCAAGTAAGTTACGGTATGCATTTGCATACAAATGCTCCTTAGATGTTTATGCACCAAAGACTCAAAGTCCTTGTGAGAAAAAGCTAAAAAAGGTAAGCAGTCAAAACATGAGATCCTACTGATGGGCTGTGATTTTGTCCTGGCACACACGTCACCCTAAGGTCTCCGCCACTTGGAAGCCTCAACCATCGGAGATTAAACTCCTGAAGAAACTTGATGCAACTGCCTGGTGAAAAGTACAAACCTGTGAAGATCCCAGTCCCTGGGGGTACCAAAGAAAGTGAACGCAGACCAGCAGGATTCATTCTATTGGCTGCCTCTATTGCATGGGTTACTCATTTGCTGTGTGTGCCAGTCTCACTTCATTGGTCAACAATATGGTGTATTCTGGGAAGTATAGGTTTACTTTGAGAATGCTAATGGTAAGAGACCCGAACAAAAATAAGTTGTATAGGTTTGATCTCTTCACCCCCACCATTCAAAGTGTTATTCAAAAAAGAAAATCCAAGTCTAAAGCTGTAGCACATGATAAGGGTCACTTTGGTGGCTATGGTCATAGCCAATGAAATCACTTGCTTCTTATGATGACCTAAAACTCGTACCTATGGTGGCCTTTCTGTCGCCACACAGACTTCTTGACTGCAGGTGCTTGGCAGCTAGTCCTATCCATCTCCCCCGTCACAGCCGCACTGACACAACTGGAAGAGCCAGAGCGGCTCAGCGTGGAGGGAGAGAGGAGGCTAACACAAAGCAATGCCGGGCACCATGAAATATTCAGCAGGTGCTTTGTGGCGCTTGCTACCTCGCTTCCTCTTTTGCCATCCCTTAGATTTTAACCCATGGCAACCTCCAGTGTCAGCAGTTTCACTTACACTGAGGACCTTTCCTGAAAATAAAAAGTGAAGTCAACCTGAAATAATATCAGTGGCATTCCCTCCATAATCTTGGTCTTTCTGCAAAGAACCATTGGGAAATACACTTACTCAGCACACATTTTATACGCTGACTCCACAGTACTAAGAGTTAACTGCTGTAATGCATGCTGCTTTAAGGGATTACGAGCCATTTCCTTTTAGGTGGATGCATTGAGGACCCCACTAAAAACCCTATCGAGGACCCCTTTGATGCCCGTGTAGCCACAGTGATAATCAAAGAACTGGACTTCATTGAAGTCTAGGGGGCCATTAAGGCTACCTGTCAGTGGAAGTAGATTGACATCTACGGGGTAGCTGAGCCTGCATATGAGTGGAACTCCACGGGGTAAATGGGGTCATCGGAGAAGCCTAGGAGTTGGAATCCCCATTGAGGTTTAATGAGTGAGACTACATTAAAGAGTTTGGAGCTTTTAGGATGGATTGTTAATGGGTCTCTATTGAATTGTATGGGGCCATTGAGGCACGCATGAGTGAGGTCTCGCCGGAGTCCAATGGTGTCCTTGGGAGTTATCAAATCTGCTTATGTGAAAGTCTCCATTGATGTCTGTAGGTCCATTGAAGTTGTCCTTTATTGAGCAATGCACAAACTGCCATCTATGGTGCAACTGGGGCTCTTGTTGCTTGAGAATCTTTGGAGGCAATCCAGGAGTATTATTTCCTAAGCACCCACAAAGTAATAAGTGCTGCCACAGGTGACAAGCGAGGCTGGAAATGGTAAGGTTGCCTGCCAATATTCAAGGCCTACCAAGTCAGTGTAAGTGCCACAAATGAGCAGTTGACTTCAGAAGGTGCTCTCATTGGGGATCACATAAAATAAGTACTCTCTCAAAATAAGCATCTTCCGCCCCATAGCATTGCATGCAGGGACAAACCCGCCTATTGCGGTGAGAAGGAATGTAACCTACATTGCAAGTGGGGCTGGGATCACCCCACTTCCTCTGGTGAGCATGAACAATCACTTCAGAGTATGGCAGGTTGAGATGACCTCCTCTGGTGAGCATCAGCACTCAGGGCCCGAGCCACAAAGAGCGTCTGCAGTGGTGGAGGAGGCTCCACAGTTGTGGTAGAATTAGAGTTTCCGCAATCATGGTGGAATCTGACACTGCAGTTCTCATTGCGGAGATTCCACCATGAGCGGAGAGACTCGGCCACTACTGCGGAGGCTCATTTTGAATCGGGCCCTCAGTTTACTGTATGGCAGTCTGGGATCACTGCAGCCCTTGTAGAGAGTGTGAACACTTTATTCACCCTATGGCGGGCTGGGCTCACTTCAGCTCCAAATGTGTGCATGAACACTTCTTTCACTGCATGGTAGGCTGAGATGACCCCACCTTCTCCAGTGAACATGAATACTCACTTCACTGCATGGTATGGTGGGATCACTACATCTCTTGCTGCGAGTGTGAACAATTCCTGAACTCTATGGTGGGCTGGGATCACCTCAGCTCCACATGTGTGAACTAACACTTTCTTCACTGCATGGCTGGTTGAGCTCAGCTAAGACCCCGTTAACACTCCCTCCACTGCATTGCAAACTGGGATCACTTAAAGTCCACACGTGTGCACAAACACTCACTTCTCTGTATGGGGGCTGTGATCACCTCACCTCCTTCAGTGAGTATGAACTACTCACCACTGCATGGCCGGGTGGTATCACTGTACCTTCAGTGGTGAATATGAATTCTCCCCTTACTCGGTGCTTGTATTGTATACAAAAACATAAATGTAGTGGCCCAAACTTTTTCTTAAGCAAAGCCCCTCGTTCTGTGTATTAGGGAATCCTACAATGCGACTGAAAATAGTGTACTGTGCGTTATCTCTTTAAAGAAATTTTGGATTACTGCTGCAGGTGCAGAACTTCTAGAAAGCTAATGCTATCTTTAAAAAAAGAACTTGAATTTAAAGAATTCCTTGATATTATTAAAGTCACAGTTTGACTAACTTTATTTTAGTAGGCCCGGTGAAAATCATGACTGGCTAAGATGAGATTTAGCAGCAGAGAAAGCTGACAGCTTTAGTACACTGTAGTGACAGCTGCCACACTGGTGACTTTTTCAGCCTTTGCTTAGTGCTTCTGTGAAAAGAAAATTCGGAAATAATACAGAAGATGTCAAGGGTCACTGGAGTGTGTTCAGAATTGTTAATGGGGCGCAATGCCGCCGAAATCCTATATATAGAGTGTGTGTCTGAGAGAGAGAGAGACCATTATTTTTGTTCAGAAATGTCCCGGCCCCCTAATCACAGCACAAATTAAGCACTGCCTTCACTGCATGACAGGCTGGGGGCCTCCACAGTGTGCACAGGCTCTCACTTCAGTGTGTGATCCTGGACCTGCAGATTTGTAGAGGACGCCTCCCTCCCTGGATTAAGCATCAGGGACAGGAAGGCTATTTTTAAATCTTGTTGATGTCGAAACATAAACCAGCTTTGCTCTCAATCCAAATGTCAGAGGCTGAGATCCCCGTACTACAGAAACGAAAGACCCGGATCTGTATAGTCAAGAACTTTTCGTTTTTAAAACCTTTATTGCATAACAAAAAGGAATATTTGTTAAAAAAATAGTACTATTTCTTAAGACCAATGTTATCCCTACAAAAATCAGAATACAAAAGCAGAAAGAAAATACATGTTTTTGACCTGACACTAACGTGCACAAACGTAGACGAAGCCCCTGGACAGGGGGCCTCATGCTTTATCACGGGATTATGCGTTCACCCCTCTCTCCAAAACTGAATCACTTTGGTGCACTATATTCTTCCAACTAAACGGCCAGGATACTTCTGTCAGTCCTGAGGGGAGCTCCTTCCTCCAGTGAATGGTCGATATTTTCCAAATAACTATCTTCCTTTCACTCTCTTCTTCTCTGTCGTGTTATTGATTGTTCACTCCCATCACAATCCACGCATTACTCTCCAGTTCCCTTTGTTCCACTGTTTTCCTTCCCAGTCATTCTCTCTTTCATCCTTTTCCAGGCACGAATTCCCTGACACTCTTTCTTCCTCTCTGCCAAGATCGGTTCCGCTCAGTCACTTAGATTCATTCATTCATCCATTCTTTCTTTCTTTCTCCTCCTTCCCGCCACTATTCCTTCTTCTCTGGCCCTCCACTCATTACTCCCTCTTCAGTTATTGGTCTATGTCCCTTCACAATTCATTCCTCCCTGTTAAAAGAGTCAGTTTCTTGGCTTTTCCCTGGCCCTGGGATTCCAAGGCGACCACAGAAGATTGATTAGTTTCCTTGTTTCATGGAGGCTTGCAGTTATACCAAATTAAAATACCTCCATCACCAATGCATCTCTCATTCACTGAATTTATCACTATTTCCTGGTGGCTGCTCGTGGGAGTAAGGAGGGTGAGAATTGTACATTTTAAAACGTATGTAGAAAATTCTTCTCACTTTCAGGGACAGCTGAAGGGGAGCAGATGGAAGCAGAGGAGGTCTAGTGGCTAATTTGTGGAATCGAGAGGCAGGAGAACTGACTTTAGCCAATTTTCTTATTTTGCAATTGGTGTGATCTTGAGTAGACCGTTTTATGCGTATTGTCCTTACTGTTGGTATGCGCAGAGACTAGACATTTCTGTAGGACGTTAGGAACAGAGAGTCCACTGAGCGTTGGGACACCCAGGCTCCCAATAGAGGCCATTTCCCATCATTCTTTTAGACTTGAAGGCCATGCTCCGTTCAATAATCACTTGCCACGTTCTTACCAAAAGCACACTTGCCCGGAGGGCTGCTTCCTCTACTTAGTATACAGTGTGCACTAACTACATTTGCATCCACTCAAATTGTTGCATCCGAGGAAACATCTGCGCTGGGTGAAAACTTGATGTATTAATGTGTTTTGTGAGCAATGTGTTGGTAAAAGAGGACGCCATCACTGCTTGCAATATAGGGAATTCTCTTTCTTACACTGACGTGAGAGGTTACCATTGTCCATTTCTTGTGGGAATGAGATTCTCTACAGAATCAGGTGTGCTCAGCAACCCTTTCTTAGAACATTTTACGCTCATTAATTTACAGGCCCAAGCCTCCCCAGTGAAATTTGCTAAACTTCTCAATTTAGCACAATGTAATAGATATAGAATATTATACGGGTTTCCAAATTCTGCTTCACAGGCCCAGAAAGGTTATAGTTTGGTCTGATCATACCCGGCTTTGCATGGTAAGCAGTATGTGTTCAAACGTGCCGCAATCCCCCCCAAAAATGCCTCTGTTCAGTGCTTAACATGTTAAAAAAAAAAAAAATGCCAGGGCCCTCTTCCTGAGACCACTTCTGCTTGCAATACCCATTGCCCCTGCCAGCACTGTCAATAACAGTAACAACACAACTACTAATCATCACACTCCCTCAACTGTGCAATTTAGATTGTTCTAGGCCCCCAAATCTGCAAGGATGGCGTGGTCGACAAGTATTAGTCATCTTTCATGTATAATTAATTAATAAACAACTGCTGTTGCGTCCGTCTCTAAAGTAGACAAACAGTGCCACCATGCGGTAGACTGTCACAAATGGCGGTGCTGACAATTACGTGTGGGTGCCGAGCCCTGGAAACCCCTGGCTCAAATTAAGCACTGCTGCCCCGTCCCTAAAATACTGTGTGTGGAAAGAGATGGTATTAGAAAGGGATGGGACACAATCCATGGAACAAATATCTACAATTGACCTTAGATCGCTTAAACATCAGAAAATACTGGGCAACATCAGTAAGTGATTTTTTATTTAAAACTATGGTAAACAAATGCCTTGAATTAATTTAGTATAAAGAGGACAAACGTGCTATTAGTTAACTGCTCACGCTTGGCCAGTGCTAAATAGTTATGTTGTTTGCTACAGGTAATCCTACATAGAAGGAAGCTTCCAACAACATTAAAAACTAAAGGTGATGAAACACCCATTTGGAGTGCTCCTCGCCATCAATACACAAGCAGTAAGCTCCTGGTACAAATCTGTGCAATTTTAACAATGAGTCAGTCTTGCACTTGGTGTGCATTTCTTCATCTTTTTCCAATGAGCGTAAGTGATGTTTCGGGATCCTACGACCTATTTGGTGTTTGCACCAGTGGACAGACACCTGTCTAGTGGTTTACAGACGATCAAGTGCAAGTTACCTTAACTAAGGTCTTAGAAGCTGCAGAGAAACATTTGGGGTCTGTTATAAAATCGGTTTGGTAACCATAAATGAGACTACTGAAAAATTCCGTAATTATTGATTTGGAGTGGATTTTTTTCAGATTACTTGTGATTCGTGTTTGTTTTTAGTTTTGTATAGTAGGACTATGATTGTACGGAGTTTCTCTGTTTGCTTCTTTGCAATTATTGTGTCACTGTGCTTGCTGATACGCTGAAGTTTTAGAATGTTATGTTGTGTTTTATAAGCTACGGCAGTCCTTTTTTTCCTGCATTAATACTCAGTTTTCACATGTGCAAAGTTTTTAACTGAGTGTGCAAAACAAACCTGTGCATTAATTCAGCTAATACGTCCCACGTCTTGCAAAGGAAGTTAAACAAAGCAAGAATGAGAATGGAATGCAGCCTCTAATTGGCCAATGAACGTACATCATCTGCCAAATCTCATCTACAGGCAAGAAATGGCAACACTTCATGTCAGAGCCTCGCCCTACGTCACTGGCCCTGCTTGGATTTGTGGAGACAGCAGCAGCCCTAGAACGGTGTTAAAAAACACAACCTGCACGAACCGCCATTGCTGTCACTCGTGGGCATCGTTTAAAAGGATCACGCCTCGTGTCTGCCCCAAGCTCCAGCAGACTCAGACATGTTGGGACACTTAGATGGATTCTGACACGGGGCAGACACCCACATATTGAGACAGATGGATTCTGGCACCGAGCAGGCACACACATTTTGGGGCACTTAGATGGACACTGACACCCACATATTGAGACACAGATGGATTCTGGCACCGAGCAGACACCCACATATTGAGACACAGATGGATTCTGACACCGACCAGACACCCACCTATTGGGACACTTAGATGGATACTGAAACCGAGCAGACACCCACATATTGAGACACAGATGGATTCTGGCACCGAGCAGACACCCACATATTGAGACACAGATGGATTCTGGCACCGAGCAGACACCCACATATTGAGACACAGATGGATTCTGGCACCGAGCAGACACCCACATATTGAGACACAGATGTATTCTGGCACCGAGCGGACACCCACATATAGGGACACTTCGATGGATACTGAAACCGAGCAGACACCCACATATTGAGACACAGTTGTATTCTGGCAGCGAGCACACACCCACATATTGCGACACACAGATGGATTCTGGCACCGAGCAGACACCCACGTATTGGGACCCTTAGATGGATACTGACACCGAGCAGACACCCACATATTGAGACACAGATGGATTCTGGCACCGAGCACACACCCACATATTGCGACACAGATGGATTCTGGCACCGAGCAGACACCCACATATTGGGACACTTAGATGGATACTGAAACCGAGCAGACACCCACATATTGAGACACAGATGGATTCTGGCACCGAGCAGACACCCACATATTGAGACACAGATGGATTCTGGCACCGAGCAGACACCCACATATTGAGACACAGATGGATTCTGGCACCGAGCAGACACCCACATATTGGGACACTTAGATGGATACTGAAACCGAGCAGACACCCACATATTGAGACACAGATGGATTCTGGCACCGAGCACACACCCACATATTGCGACACAGATGGATTCTGGCACCGAGCAGACACCCACATATTGGGACACTTAGATGGATACTGAAATCGAGCAGACACCCACATATTGAGACACAGATGGATTCTGGCACCGAGCAGACACCCACATATTGAGACACAGATGGATTCTGGCACCGAGCAGACACCCACATATTGAGACACAGATGGATTCTGGCACCGAGCACACACCCACATATTGCGACACACAGATGGATTCTGGCACCGAGCAGAGACCCACGTATTGGGACCCTTAGATGGATACTGACACCGAGCAGACACCCACATATTGAGACACAGATGGATTTTGTCACCGAGCATACACCCACATATTGAGATACTTTCATAGATTCTGACACGGAGCAGACAGAAATATCTCCCTCATGCCGAGACACTTACATGGATAAGAGACACAAGCACATTGAGATATAGTTGGATTCTGACACAGAGCCGACACACACCATGAGTCGCTTGCATTCATTCATCTGCAGTCTCCGTCTCTGCTATGCCTGCATTGTGGCCACACCCTTACAAGGCCTTGCGATGACTCTTCACCATGCGGGGTTTACCAGGCCACCCGTCAGTCTCCACCCCTTTGTGCTATATCTGAAAATATAAAATGCGACCCTTAAGCCCCTCAGCACAGAACTACCTCTGACCTCTGGCGTATTCCCTCTAGCGAGAGGTGAAGGAAGGGCTCTGTCCACGGTGACTATTCAAACTGCTGGTAACACATGGACAGTTTTTTTATTTTTTTTTATTAGCAAAAGTCAAAGCTCATTTCAGGACATCGTGAGATACGACTCGTCCCTATAAGGGGGCCAGTGCCCTAGATGAGCGGGGTTCACCCAAACCTCATGCCCCAAGGGTCAGTCAAGGGCTGGCTTGCAGGGCTGGAGTCTGGGAACGCCCTGGAGGTCAGGAGATGTGTTCAGGGCAGTCAGCCGTTTCCAGCTCCCAAAGAAGCATCAGTTGTATAGCCACCGACGTGATTGGCTGCTTTCGAGCGAGAAAAATACTGCTCCTAGGTAGCATGTCACATCAGATGGGATGTCACGACTGACTCTTCAAACTGCATTAGAAACACGTATCTTTTCACCAATGAATATAGAACGTTGTTAAAATAATTGGTGTAGATGGTCGGCCCAACTTGTTGAAGAAACTAACTAGTATTAAAACTTTTTTCAGGGCCGCTTTTATATCCCAGTCCAGAGCTGGACCAGCCTCGCCTCGCATGTCTGGGCAACAGTCATTGAAAAGGTGCCTAGGACACAGATAGGCGATCTCATCTAGTGATTAAGTTGTCAACTGTGTGTGTCCAGGGAACTTGGATTCTATCCACAGCACCTCCAATTGGCTAACCCATGTGATCCTAGCCAGGGCAATTCCTCTCATAGGACCTTAGTCCACTGATATTTAAAAACAATTACATCGCTCGTCCTCAGACAGGTTAAACACTGAACAATAGATACTGTTAGTAGACACCCTTAAATTAAGTTAATATTTTTTTTTCACTCCATTTTTCTCTAGGTTAGTCTTGCACGGCCTCCCCTTTCATCCATCAACGCTGCCCTCGTGCCATGTACAGGTGCAGCCTTCACTCGGACAGCAGGCCCCTCCCCCGGTCATTTCCTCGCTGCACAGCTGCTACGATATGACAAACTGAGAGGGGGTGGGTGTGGAGGGGTTCTGCTGGAAGCTGGGCCTTGTATTTGTAATATTCCACATACTTCTTCAGCACTGACGTGGGCTATACGGGGTTAAACTGCAGGGCAAACGTGCAAGAGGTTATGACAAGTGGCATTTAGCGGACTGCGAGCCAGCGGGCGGAGCCTGTCAATATAGGAGGCACTGTCGGGAGAGCGAGGGGGTCGTGAAA
The DNA here is from genome assembly GCF_031143425.1 of Pleurodeles waltl. NCBI lineage: Eukaryota > Metazoa > Chordata > Amphibia > Caudata > Salamandridae > Pleurodeles > Pleurodeles waltl. The sequence goes on from NC_090446.1 coordinate 912,892,748, forward strand.
AAGTGAGGGAGGAGAAGTGAGATTTTCTGGGGTGAATAGCCTCTGCAGAAAGGGGGCTGTCCGGATATTCCAGAATTCGGCAAGCGTTCCCACAATGAACGTGGTATTGCATGAATGTACCAGCAGTCACACTACTGTCTGGTGTTAAGCCAACGCCCCTCCTCCCGTACGCCCCGAGGCTGGAGACTCGCACTGAAGAACATGACTTTCACAATTAGAGTTCAGTTGCCTACCATCCCACCACCCAGTGATGCCCACGAGCACGGCGTGGCACTATTACCCACCAGCGCTGCACAATTTGAAAACTGACTAAACCTTCATTTCTTTTTTTTTTAGGCTTTTCTCGGGGTTTCTTACCCTTTACACATTTAGTATCAACCTGCACCCCGCGTCGTATGCTCTTAATATGTTTCTCACAGTTGTACAGCACTTTGTCAAAATGTTATTAAATACAATTTCCAAGTGCGTCAGTCCCACAGAGGGCCCCAGAAGGACTCACCTGCAGCGTCCGTGGGCAGCGCGGAGTGAGAGGGTCGGGTGGTCCCGCAGTAAGCTGACCCTGCACTGCTGCTGTGCGCCTCGGACTGTGCAGACAGCTCTGGGCTGCGCCTTCTCCGAGGGAGCCGGGGGGTCTGAGGCTGTCCCGATGCACTGCAGCTGCTTCCTCGCCTGACGTCACCCTGCAGGGCTCCTCCATTCCAGGCAGGGCTGGTCCTCTGCCATCCTACACCACCGACCCTGCTGCAGCTGCCATGTGGAGGGCAGGGGGTTGAGGAGAAGGGGGGAGGCGTCGAGTGACGGAAGGCATCTGTGGTCGCCACAGAGGGAGAAATGGAGATCCCATTCACCAGAACATGCACGGAATATCGCCGTCCAGTGCATGCTCTGTTCAGTCTCAGGATTTGAAAGATGCATTTCTTGAGTAGGAGACACACAAATGACCATTTAGTGTGTCCGTGTAACTATACTTGGGTGCTCATTTCCATGTGTGTGCCTGTCTCCATATCTCGGTATGTATGTATTTATCTGTAGGTGCCTATTTGTGCATTTATGTGTCAATCTACACTTAATCCTATGAGCATCTACGAGTGTGTCAGCGCTCTTATGTGTTCATGTATTTGTGTACACATCTTTCTGTGAGGCCATGTAGTTTTTCATGTATTTGTATTTTAATATATTTAGTCCCATGTCTTTATGGATGTGCCTTGTATTTATTAACTACTTACTGGTAATTACCATTACTTCCTCTTTAGAATTCATCTCTTCTAAGGGTTGTCTTGTCCCAGAAACAGGATTTACCCATCAGGTCACTGCCTTTTGGCTAGGTTTGCAGTATAGAAATACCACATGTATACATACATACAGATATCCTACACTACCCAAACAAATACTAACTCCCTATGCATGATCCCTAAATATGGGTCTTTCTATTCCCGATTGCTATTAGTAATGACAGTACAGTTCTTGATATAGCAAACAATTCCATCCAACTTTGTGCTGGACCCAAACAAAAGATGCACCAGTAAGAAAAGAACAACACCTAGCCTGATTTAGGTGTGTGTCCAAAAAAGGTTACATATATGTCAGAATCCCTTTCAAATGGTCACAGGGCACGCAGGAGACATTGGGCCCTGCCACGGTAATTGAGACCGTTTACTCCTGATGTCGCAACCTACTATGGATCCTAAGCAACTGGGCCAAGTTCCCCTTCTGTGCTTGACTCTCAGTGGTAGCTGCGGCCGAGCGGCCAAATGCTCCCTTGGGCTGGGGGAAGGGCTTTGGGCAGGAGTGTTGATACAGATTGTAATGTCCTTTGGGAAAGGACATAACTGCATAAGTAGGTCAGTGGTCTAGCTCACCCTGACAGGACCTGGATAACAGAAACTTCCTGGGAGGGATAGGAAGTAGAGGGGTCTCGAGAGGACAAAGAGGAGGGAAGTGTATGTCTGGAGAGCAGCTCTTGAATAAAGATAAGTGACAATTCTTCCCCTGACTCAGTCCTTTGTGCTGAGAGCTATGCTGGACAATGCTGTGTTGATTAAACATAAAAACATTAAACAGGTTAGTGAACGCAGTAATGTCAATAAATTAATGTCCAGTCAAATATTTGTTGTAGGAGGCTGGACTGGCTTGTAGTGAGTACCAAGGGGTACTTGCACCTTGCACCAGGCCCAGTTATCCCTTATTAGTGTATAGGGTGTCTAGCAGCTTAGGCTGATAGATAATGGTAGCTTAGCAGAGCAGCTTAGGCTGAACTAGGAGACGTGTGAAGCTACTACAGTACCACAAGTGTCACTTGCACAATATCATAAGAAAACACAATACACAGTTATACTAAAAATAAAGGTACTTTATTTTTATGACAATATGCCAAAGTATCTTAGAGTGTACCCTCAGTGAGAGGATAGGAAATATACACAAGATATATATACACAATAGCAAAAATATGCAGTATAGTCTTAGAAAACAGTGCAAACAATGTATAGTTACAATAGGATGCAATGGGGACACATAGGGATAGGGGCAACACAAACCATATACTCCAAAAGTGGAATGCGAACCACGAATGGACCCCAAACCTATGTGACCTTGTAGAGGGTCGCTGGGACTATTAGAAAATAGTGAGAGTTAGAAAAATAACCCTCCCCAAGACCCTGAAAAGTGAGTGCAAAGTGCACTAAAGTTCCCCTAAGGACAAAGAAGTCGTGTTAGAGGAATAATGCAGGAAAGACACAAACCAACAATGCAACAACTGTGGATTTCCAATCTAGGGTACCTGTGGAACAAGGGGACCAAGTCCAAAAGTCACAAGCAAGTCGGAGATGGGCAGATGCCCAGGAAATGCCAGCTGCGGGTGCAAAGAAGCTTCTACTGGACAGAAGAAGCTGAGGTTTCTGCAGGAACGAAAAGGGCTCGCGACTTCCCCTTTGGTGGACGGATCCCTCTCGCCGTGGAGAGTCGTGCAGAAGTGTTTTCCCGCCGAAAGAACGCCAACAAGCCTTGCTAGCTGCAAATCGTGCAGTTAGCGTTTTTGGACGCTGCTGAGGCCCAGGAGGGACCAGGAGGTCGCACATTGGACCAGCGGAGAGAGGGGACGTCGAGCAAGACAAGGAGCCCTCTCTGAAGCCGGTAGCACCCGGAGAAGTGCCAGAAACAGGCACTACAAGGATGCAGGAAATGGTGCTCGCCGAAGTTGCACAAAGGAGTCCCACGTCGCCGGAGACCAACTTAGAAAGTCGTGCAATGCAGGTTAGAGTGCCGTGGACCCAGGCTTGGCTGTGCACGAAGGATTTCTGCCGGAAGTGCACAGGGGCCGGAGTAGCTGCAAAAGTCGCGGTTCCCAGCAATGCAGCCCAGCGAGGTGAGGCAAGGACTTACCTCCACCAAACTTGGACTGAAGAGTCACTGGACTGTGGGGGTCACTTGGACAGAGTCGCTGGATTCGAGGGACCTCGCTCGTCGTGCTGAGAGGAGACCCAAGGGACCGGTAATGCAGCTTTTTGGTGCCTGCGGTTGCAGGGGGAAGATTCCGTCGACCCACGGGAGATTTCTTCGGAGCTTCTGGTGCAGAGAGGAGGCAGACTACCCCCACAGCATGCACAAGCAGGAAAACAGTCGAGAAGGCGGCAGGATCAGCGTTACAGAGTTGCAGTAGTCGTCTTTGCTACTATGTTGCAGGTTTGCAGGCTTCCAGCGCGGTCAGCAGTCGACTCCTTGGCAGAAGGTGAAGAGAGAGATGCAGAGGAACTCGGATGAGCTCTTGCATTCGTTATCTAAAGTTTCCCCAGAGACAGAGACCCTAAATAGCCAGAAAAGAGGGTTTGGCTACCTAGGAGAGAGGATAGGCTAGCAACACCTGAAGGAGCCTATCACAAGGAGTCTCTAACGTCACCTGGTGGCACTGGCCACTCAGAGCAGTCCAGTGTGCCAGCAGCACCTCTGTTTCCAAGATGGCAGAGGTCTGGAGCACACTGGAGGAGCTCTGGACACCTCCCAGGGGAGGTGCAGGTCAGGGGAGTGGTCACTCCCCTTTCCTTTGTCCAGTTTCGCGCCAGAGCAGGGCTAAGGGGTCCCCTGAACCGGTGTAGACTGGCTAATGCAGAATTGGGCACATCTGTGCCCAACAAAGCATTTCCAGAGGCTGGGGGAGGCTACTCCTCCCCTGCCTTCACACCATTTTCCAAAGGGAGAGGGTGTAACACCCTCTCTCAGAGGAAGTCCTTTGTTCTGCCATCCTGGGCCAGGCCTGGCTGGACCCCAGGAGGGCAGATGCCTGTCTGAGGGGTTGGCAGCAGCAGCAGCAGCTGCAGTGAAACCCCAGGAAGGGCAGTTTGGCAGTACCAGGGTCTGTGCTACAGACCACTGGGATCATGGGATTGTGCCAACTATGCCAGGATGGTATACAGGGGGCAATTCCATGATCATAGACATGTTACATGGCCATATTCGGAGTTACCATTGTGAAGCTACATATAGGTAGTGACCTATATGTAGTGCACGCGTGTAATGGAGTCCCCGCACTCACAAAGTTCAGGGAATTGGCTCTGAACAATGTGGGGGCACCTTGGCTAGTGCCAGGGTGCCCTCACACTAAGTAACTTTGCACCTAACCTTTACCAGGTAAAGGTTAGACATATAGGTGACTTATAAGTTACTTAAGTGCAGTGTAAAATGGCTGTGAAATAACGTGGACGTTATTTCACTCAGGCTGCAGTGGCAGGCCTGTGTAAGAATTGTCAGAGCTCCCTATGGGTGGCAAAAGAAATGCTGCAGCCCATAGGGATCTCCTGGAACCCCAATACCCTGGGTACCTCAGTACCATATACTAGGGAATTATAAGGGTGTTCCAGTAAGCCAATGTAAATTGGTAAAATTGGTCACTAGCCTGTTAGTGACAATTTGAAAGAAATGAGAGAGCATAACCACTGAGGTTCTGGTTAGCAGAGCCTCAGTGAGACAGTTAGGCACCACACAGGGAACACATACATATAGGCCACAAACTTATGAGCACTGGGGTCCTGACTAGCAGGGCCCCAGTGACACATAACAAACATACTGAAAACATAGGGTTTTCACTATGAGCACTGGGCCCTGGCTAGCAGGATCCCAGTGAGACAGTGAAAACACCCTGACATACACTCACAAACAGGCCAAAAGTGGGGGTAACAAGGCTAGAAAGAGGCTACTTTCTCACAGTTGTTTTTATAAGAAAAATAAGTATTTTATTCTAACTCTACAATTCAAAGATATGATAATATTCTAAAGCAACAACACAAGCCCCATGAGGTCGGGGCTCTAGTGTTTGTCAGGCAAACCCCTGTCCTATTCTCTTCCTTGTAACATGGCTGGGTTATTCTCCATTCACCTGTGGCTTCACCCAGGGAATGCTCACTAACAGGCCTTACTCAATAGTTCCCCTTTGCCACTTTAGGAATTAGTCAATAGTGTCTATGGTGCTGCAGCACCATCAGCAGTGAGTCCCCTGTGCACAAAAGGCTCAATCCAAGTCTTACCCACTTCTGAAGCATGAAAGCATTTAGCATTGCAGTGAGTGCCCTGACGCGGGCACTCGCAAGTTTTGATCCAGTTCAGAGAAGTCGGGCTGCTCACAGCACACACAGCAGCATCCAAGAGGCACTGACTCTCTCCGAGTGGCACTGGCAGCTTCTACCAGTGATCAGAGATGTTCCCAGCCTATGAAGATGCAGCAAATCAGCCTTCCCCACACGGGGAGGATTTGATCCTCCAGCTCCCTACAGGAACTCAGCAGGGTAATTTTCTGCAACATCCTCCACAGTTCTCAGGGGCCAGTCGGGGCAGATCTTTATGTGCAGACCCCACCCACTGGTTGCTGCCTCAATTGTTTCCCAGGCAACAGCCCAAGCTACTGACAAAGTTGGTATTGGCAGCTCTTCCTGACATACAGGGTTGCTGCAGTAATTTATGGTGCAAGTGCAGCTTCCTCTGGTGCAATTGCCCACATCTTGGCAGCCTCTCATGGCATACGGGGTTGCCACTAAGGCGGTCACGAGTCTCAGCGTGCTTGTAGCAATCATTTCAATGGCGTTTGCCTCTAGCATATGGGGTCACCGCAAACAGGCAGTACTAGCTTGGCACTCCTTGCACAACTCTCAATGCACGGCTCAGTCCCCAGCTGTCCTCTCCTGGCTTACAGAGTCACCAAATCAATCCTGCATGTGAACAATGTCCTGATCTGTGCACAGCTGTATCCTCACACCCTGCACAGGGAGTCTTTTCAGTAGGGCTACCCAATGGACCTCCCTCCCTCCAATGCCCCCCTCTTCCTCACAGGGCACACTGGTCTTGGCAAGCAACTAGACACTGGTGATCCAGGCTCCAGGACAGGTGGTCTTGGCTTCCCTGCATGAGGTCCCCAAAGTGGGCCTTGACCCCCAATCTTGGTCACAGACAGAAGTCTTACAGAGTTTCTGCTTCTCACACAGCCCATCTGGAAGTCTGTCAGATGATACATTTTGGGTCTCAACCTCCCCTTCTAATAGCCCATTTCCAAACACCAAATGTGATTTAGGGTCTGAGTCTTTCAAGTTTTATGTTGGGGTTCTGCTTCTTTTGAAGAGTACACTTTCTTTCTGTTATTTCTTCTTAAAAGGCTATCTGTCACGATAGGAGAGACTCAGAAGCGGATAGTCCCACAACACAGGCCATGGTGGTGACTAGAGTTCACACCTGGATGTCAGCCACATTGATATGTGCATCAAAAGGTTAATTCTGTGATTACAGCCCAATTCCTTTTGATTCCCTTACCAGCCCCATCTCCTTCATGAGATTTGTCCAAGCCCCCTCTTTGTGATCTGCCACGGAATCAAAGAGCACCCTTTGAAGTGTACAGGGAGAGTCTCCCTCTCTCTTCTCCAGTGTGTCCCACCTAGCTCTCAGGAATGCAGTAATGCACAATTCTGTCTGGTTGGATCCGTCTACTCCTCATGTCTTCTTCAGACATGCTGGGCTTCCCAAAATGGATCCCAGGGTCCTTCATGTAATGTACCATTGCAAGCACGCTTGCACTCACTGTACATACACAGCACACATATTATCAAGCACTCTTAACTTCATGCATTGCCCTACCACAAATACACATACATTCAGCACACACATTCAATCTGTTCAGTAGCGTCGCCTTTCTGCATTGTGCCATGGTATGCTATTTGCAAACACCCACACTGCCAGCATGCACACTAACTATGTGCGTTGCACAACACTTCACCTTTCATGTACTGTACTTCTCACAAGCATACATACACCCAGAACTAACTTTAATTTCATACACACTGCACTACATCTCTCAAGTAATGTAAACCTTACAGGCATTAATGCACTCAGTACATGCTCTAACTACACATGTACTGTACAGTACTGCTCTGTTCCTTTACTGTACCATTACTAGGCACACATAAATCCAGGGCAGAGTCACCACTCCTGTTCAGTGTTTTACATCTACCTGATGCAGGCCCAGGGGGAGTTAAGCACATAGCAGAGGAACTTTAAAAAAAGGTGAGTGAGCCTGTAGGCCTTACTCCAGTGACACAGGGTAAAAAGGACCTATTTACTCCTAATGATTATGCTTCCACCACCGCGCTTGTGCTGCTTAACTTTTGGTGAAGGCAGTAGCCTTCCACAAATATGAGGGTAGCGCTTTGTGTCCCCTTCCTGGTCCAACACAACAGCAGTCTGTTAGACAGGTGTTGGAAATGGCCCTTTTTGCAGGGTCACTCCTTTGCCTTCCTCCTCCCTTTTTTGTTGATTTGTTTTTGTTGGCTTTAGGACTCTGGGCACTTTATGATTGCTAACCAGTCCTAAAGTGCATGTGCTCTTTCCGGAGAAAAATATAACATTGGCTTATCCACAATTGGCATAGTTGTTGTACTTATAAGTCCCTAGTAAAGGGAACTACATGGGCACAGGACCTGTATATTAAATGCTAGCACATATTAGGCTACCCACTTAAGTAGCCCTTCAAACATGTCTCAGGCCTGCCACTGCCACTTCACTGTCATGTCGACTTGGCATCTAAAACCCCTCGCCAAGCATTAAACTCACCTTTTATTACAAATAACACATCTCTAAGGTAGGCCCTAGGTAGCCCATAGAGCAGGGTACTGTGTAAGTAAAAGGCAGGACATACACTTTTTAGTTTTACATGTCCTAGTAGCGAAATACTCCCAGATTTGTTTTGTGAGGCCTACGTCTCTCATAGGATAACATTGGGGATTCCTGAATACATTTATTAAGTGTAATTCCTGATTTGAAGGAGGTACGCTGTCATGCTTAGTACCAATGGACTTTTAGAAAGTTGCAATTTTTCTGCTCTTAGTCCTGTCTGCCTGCTGCCTGTCTCCAGTACACATCGTGGGTAGATGACAGCTGGGCCTTGTGCATTCCCTCTAGACAGCCACACACAATAGGAGATTAGGTGTACCTTGATGGACCTTAATGGACCATTAACTGGCTTGATGAGAGGAGGGGGCGGATCTTAGCAGTGTCTCACTTACACCTGAATAGACTTGTCCTGCCCACCAACAATAAGGCTTAACGACCCTGCATTGTCACTCCAGCTTGGAGCCAGGACAGGGGAGGCAGGGCATCTGTGCACTTCAAAGGCATGCTTCTAGAAGTCTCTCCTACCTTCCAGAACCAGGGCACCAAAGTATAAATACTAGACCTCAGACACCACTCATTCAGCACACTTCTGGACCTGTGGCTACTCTGCCAGGAAGAAGGGCTGCTGTGCTGTTGACAAGACTGCCACTCTGCTGGACTGCTATTTTTTTGGACCCCTGCCTTGCTGTGCTGACCTGTGCCTGCTGCCCTCTTGACTGGGAGTGAGAAGGATCAGACCTGCACATCTACAAACCAGAGCCCAGAGAGACTCCAAGGGCCAGCTGACTGACCTCTTGTTTTCTGAAGTCTCAGGGACACAGAAGGCTTCCAACCAACCTGCTCCTGCACCTGGAATCTGCCTCCTGTGAGTCTGCCCTGCCAAGTGGTACCACCCTAGTCCTGGACCCTTGAAAGTGGGCTTAAGGTTCTCTACCCTCTCCGGTCCTCACCGGAACTGCTACAATGCCTCACAGAGCAAAGTAACACAAACAGCACATCAGGATTTAAGGTACTGTGTCCAGCGGGCCTAAGAGGGTTCCTGTATCCAGCCTATGCTCTATTGCAGTCGGACTGAACTGACTTTATCCTGGTTCGGCGCAGCCAGATAACCAAAGTTGGTGCTTTGCCCCTTTATGTGCTAATTTCACCTAAATCTTTAAAATTGCTTGTCTCAGGAGCTACTTATTGGATTTTTGTTGTTTTGGTCTTGGTTTACTCAGACAAGTATTGTCTACTTCTCTATACTGGCGTGGAGTCTTTTTGTGGTGTTTTTCACAATGTTACTGCAACTTAAGTGTTGCACATATACTTTAAAACTAGCCTTACTGCGCTGTGCCAAACTGCCAGAGGGTGAGCACAGGTTAATTTAGAGTATGAGTCTGACTTACCCCAACTAGGATTCTTGTACCTACTTGGACAGGGTGCATACCACTGCCAACTGAACACACAATTTCTAACAGGTTCATATCAAAGTGCACCTACGTGATGCATGTTTGCCTCTGAGAAACAAATCAGCATTAGGGATCCAGACAACAATACAATTGGGCACTCAGAGCAGGGGTCCACATCTTTTATCATGCAGTGGACTTTCCAACAGCATAATATACAGAACTGGATTTTTTGCATATAAGTTTTCAAAATATTTTTCACAAAATATTTCTGCAGAACAGTTGCTTCACAAATCACTTATGTACTAAGATAAGAGGTTGCATGGTGTGATACATCTTATGCACACACATAACTAAATTAAGATACAAAATGAAATGAAGAAATGCACATACAGTCAACTAACTATGAAAGTGCAAGACGAAAAAGTCCCTGTGTGATCGCATAAAAAGTGATAATCTGTAATACATTGTTGAAGAGGTGAAGAAATTACAATGTGGTCTGGACGTAAAAGAAATATGCCAGATTTATGACTAGTTAGAGGTACATTACTTAGTACATGACCCCCAGAAATATGTAAAGAACTGGGATATTAGCCCCTCTTCCATCTACTTGCATCCAGTACTTACTAGCCATGCAAGACAGAACTAAAGCAGAAAGCATCACACAACCACAGGCACAAAAAGTTTAGAATGTGTGCAGCGTTTCCCCACTGCCATTCAGCAGCAATATTAATCAATAACATTGCAAGAAGTTGCACCACTAAAGTTGAAAATGCAATAAGTCTGATCTGACATTAATAACACAAAGGAAACTACTAAAACAGGACAAGCATTGGTAAAGCCAATAGGTTTCGCCTATGCGAAATATATTGACTAAGTCAATGTTTTCTACATGTTGTACAGCAGTGAGCTGCTTTGCAATATGGCTTAAAGTAACAACTCGAATATGGTGGTGCAAGGGATGAGCATGCAATGAACAGGGCAGGGACATGCAACGATGGAAGCGAGGTGGTGGGAGGGGCAGGCAAGCAACTAACTGAATGCGGATGCTGGGCAAATCACTTAATCTCCCTGTGCCTACTAAATGTGTGTATAGCCTAAAATGCCCAACTGCTTTCTTATATGTTAAGGACAGACTAAGAACTGTTGGTATCTCTTCATTTCTTGTCTCATCCTGTCTGCACCTACTGGGCTCAATTTACTAGTGGTGTCAAAGTAGGACTTTAAATCAAAGCGATGTGCCAGGTTGGCTGAGAGCACCCCAGGTTGGTGCTTTCCAACTTGCCCACCCCTAATGCCTTCATGACACCGGTTCTTTCACCACCCATAAAGTTCTATAATATGGTGTCTTTGTATCAGCAACGTGTCGGCACTGGAAGTGTAGAAAGTATTCTCCTAGTGGGCGATGAGCCAGAGTAGAAGGCGTGGAGCCCTGGATCTTTTTCTTGTCCGGCTCTCCAAATGAACATTGAGTTGTTTAAATTCTATGCTATACTTTTAAGAAGATGTTGATTCGCTCTCTGAAGTAAGACAATGAATGCACTGTAAAATATTGTGAAAGTCCGATCTCAATATCACTTCAGAAGTTAAGATTTTAAGGATTTATAAAATTCTGAGAAAAAACAATTAAAGACTAGACAAATGAAAAAGAAGATGGATGTTAAAGGCCCAAGTAGAAGGCAAGGGTGTTTAACAAGGGAGCAGGGCTTTAATGGCCGGTATAGCACAGTACAGTGAACTATAAGGCTATTAGAACATTCCGCCACTTGAGGGCAGAATGTTCTAACAAATAAAACAAAGGCCTCACGGAGGTCTAGGGGATTGAAATCCCCTCAGGCTCCGTGAGGCCTTTGTTCGCACCTATTGCTATGAGACAAATGTTAGAATGTTGGAGCTCCAGGCTTTTACAAGCCATTAGCAGCCCAGAGCACTCCGTTGTCTTCAATGGAGCTCCCAACATTACAATGTGCTAATAATTAATATTTTCAGAAAAGTATTTAAATTAATCAAAAAATATAATAAACTCAACATAAATAAATCAAGCGAGGATTTTAATGATGTACATATCTCTGCAGGATGAATCCCTCTTTCATGCCAAGTATACCTCACTGAGTGGTAGAATTATACTTACTACTACTGCCAATGAATATCCTAAATTTAGTGGACTGGAGTTTCATTATACATGTTCCAGCTCTTGCTCAAGAAAAACAATCATTGGCTTCTTATATGTTAACCTTACATAATGTGCTGTTTCCACTGATAAGAATAACCTATTAAACAGTAAAACGATTAGTACCAGAGCTTGCAAATATTATTGACTATATTGTGTAGTATAGCAACCACTTCAATTAAGTCAATGTTCCTATTTTACTTTCTCAAGAAACACAAACAAATGCTACTGTAGGATATGTGATGAGGTCGGTAATGCTGGGTGGTTTCAGAAGGCAAAACATATTGAAAAAATCTAATTTCAAAAACAGCTAGAAATACAGAAAATAAACAATCATGAGAGTGTTTCATACTGTATTGGTCAGAGTGAAGGGTCAACAACTCCACCTTCTATCTGATGAAGTATTGGATAGTAATACACACTTTGAGTTAGTAAAGGAGTTAAGTGATAATTAAAATAATATCCCAAAAGTTCAAAAGAAAATTAAGATCAGGAAAGTAAGTAAAGAAATTAAAATGAAAGCTAATACATAAAGGTATTGACCAGTAATAAAGAGACCTCTCAATGTAATGGCATCAGGTGTTATGCCAGTAATAAATTAGAAAACCTCAACTGTATCTGGTGTCTAACAAGGAAGTCAGTAAAGAAAGTAAACTTTAATACACATATAGAGTTTAGGCCATCAACTACTTTGGCGGTTGTTCAACTTGACAGTCTACTTCACTTAATCTTGTAGCTGCGTGGTTTGATGTCTATCAAATAACCTTTGGATTGCTCCTGGAAGAAGAATGAAGATTATTGAATGTGGAGAGTATGGTTTAAGGGTCTGATTTAGAGTTTGTCAGGAAAGGTACTCTAAACTAACACTATGGACTACCTTGTTCGGCAAACTCTCAGTCCACCCACCTCATTTAGAGAAAGGCAAACCTCAGGTTTTCTGTCTACAGCGACCCCATTGGCTCCATTGATGGAAAGCTTCCTCCGAAGTGCTCACTAAGGCTTGATTTAGGGTTTGGCGAATCGTACTGCAACTGTCAGGGTGGCAGAGAACATTATTGCTGTCACTCTAATGGCCTGCCAGTTCAGCGGACGGCTCTGTATATTGAAAGGAATCAGTGTTATGGTGGTTCCTTTCACTATACATGAAGTTACTGGAAAGCCACTGTCGGTTTTGTCAGCCCTTCACCAAGCTTTTCCAAAATGTTTGTTTTTTCACAAACTCCCAAAGTGAGAGGTTGTTTCTGAAAAAGAGAAAAAAATAATGACTCCCACACCCTGGGAGCTTACTCCTAGGGTGTGGGGGGAGGGTCCTTATGTTTTCTTTCTTTCCCTCACCAAAGGACTTTACACCGTCTGCCATAAAAAGGGGTAATGTCCTTCCTCCAATAGGCCTTATTCCACCAGGCCATCCGAGGAATGTACTCAACAGGGGCTGCATTGATGGAAAACTTCAAGTCTGTCCATCTCTATAGAAGGTGGGTGGTCGGAGGGCTTGATGAGCAGGGTACTCCGCCAAACTCTGAATCAGGCCATGAGTCTACTGAAATTCTCTAGACTGTTATTGAAAGGGAACATACTGATACTGGTGCTGATCCTGTATTACTGACTTTTATTGACCATTTTTTGTTTAAATACATGAATCCCTTGCACATTAGACCAGAGGGAGAAGACGGACTAGGCAACATATCACAAACTGGTGCACATGTTGGCCAGATAGGGAGTCTCTGACCACAGGTTGCTAGACAGAATTGTACAGTCTAACACATATGAATTTCTCACAAAGTATCCTGGTCTTGGTGAAGGATATGGACATTTCTGGATACTATAGATGTATACTGTCCCAAACTAGGAGGAAATGCAGGTCAAATAGTTTGAAAACTATCAAATTCACAAGATCGGAGAACGAATATTATTTTAGGGAGAAGTGAAGAACCAAATATAAGATGGCAGGAGAAGCATAATGCCGGACAGCCAGTCACAATACGTGTCTCTTACATACACTGGGCATAATCAGACACCACAGGGAAATTAACTTCAATAGACACCACCTAAAAACGACGTTAAATTCTTAGAGGTCGATTGACATTGCCATACACCGACAAACACTTCACACACACAGAGCCCAACTGGCACAATCAGACATCAACAAACAAATGCATCCAAATATTCGCAGATCTTCTGACACTTTTAAAAATTCAGAAATAATCAATCATGAAGACAAGACCAAATAGACAAAATTGGGTATTTAAAGAATAACAAGCATTAATCATAGACACAAACAATCAAACACGAAAACAGCAATGGACAACTTCAGACACTGATAAACCATGAATCATTGTCAGCCACTCTTAAAATGACGGACACTTTCAAACACCAATAGTAGTGGACAATGTTAGACAACTAGTGGCCAATGGATACTGTATTGGACCTAGCCCTGTCGATCCAATGAGACATCCAAAGCCTAACAGACACCACCTGTAGGACGGTACCATCTTGCCTGGCATGTTACCCCCATTTTTTACTTATATGTATGTTTGTTTTTGCCTGTGTCACTGGGATCCTGCTAGCCAGAACCCCAGTGCTCATAAGTTGTGCCCTGTATGTGTTCCCTGTGTGGTGCCTAACTGTATCACTGAGGTTCTGCTAACCAGAACCTCAGTGTTTATGCTCTCTCTCTGCTTTTAAAATTGTCACTGCAGGCTAGTGACTAATATTACCAATTCTAATTGGCACAATGGAACACCCTTATAATCCCCTAGTATATGATACCTAGGTACCAGGGTATTGGGGTTCCAGGAGATCCCTATGGGCTGCAGCATTTCTTTTGCCACCCATAGGGAGCTCAGACAATTCTTACACAGGACTGCCACTGCAGCCTGAGTGAAATAACGTCCACATTATTTCACAGCCATTTTACATTGCACTTAAGTAACTTATAAGTCACCTATATATCTAACCCTCACTCAGTGGAGGTTAGGTGCAAAGTTACTAAGTATGAGGGCACCCTGGCACTAGCCAAGGTGCCCCTACATTGTTCAGGGCAATTTCCCCGGACTTTGTGAGTGCGGGACACCATTACACGCATGAACTACATATAGGTCAATACCTATGTGTAGCTTAACAATGGTAACTCCGAACATGGCCATGTAACATGTCTAAGATCATGGAATTGTCCCCCCAATACCAATCTGGTATTTGGGTGACAACCCCATGCATCCCCGGGGCTCCAGCATGGACCTTGGGTACTGCCAAACTAGCTCTCTGGGGTTTTATCCGCAGCTACCGCTGCTACCAACCCTCAGACAGGTTTCTGCCCCCCTGGGGCCTGGGCAGACCAATCCCAGGAAGGCAGAACAAAGGATTTCCATTTGGAAATAGGTGTTAAGTGCCTGAGAGGAGTAGCCTCTCCTGGCCTCTGGAAATGCTTTGAAGGGCACAGGTGTTGCCCTCCTTGCATAAACCAGTCTACACCGGTTCAGGGATCCCCAAGCCCCTGCTCTGGCATGAAACTGGACAAAAGAAAGGGGAGTGACCACTCCCCTGTCCATCACCACCCCAGGGGTGGTGCCCAGAGCTCCTCCAGTGTGTCCCAGACCTCTGCCATCTTGAATGCAGAGGTGTGAGGGCATAATGGAGACCCTGACAGTTGGTCCTTAGTGGCCAGGGCCAGCAGGTGATGTCAGAGGCCCCTCCTGATAGGCTCTTACCTGGTTAGGTAGCCAATCGTCCTCTGAGGGCTATTTAGGGTCTTTCCTGTGGGTTTCTCTTAAGATAACGAATGCAAGAGCTCACCAGAGTTCCTCTGCCCTTCTCTCTTTGACTTCTGCCAAGGATCGACCACTGACCACCAGGACGCCTGCAAAACCGCAACAAAGTAGGAAGAAGACTACCAGCAACATTGTAGCGCCTAATCCTGCCGGCTTTCTCAACTGTTTCCTGGTGGTGCATGCTCTGAGGGCTGTCTGCCTTCACCCTGCACTGGAAGCCAAGAAGAAATCTCCCGTGGGTCGATGGAATCTTCCCCCTGCCAACGCTGGCACCAAACCTCTGCATCACTGGTCCTCTGGGTCCCCTCTCATCTTGACAAGCGTGGTCCCTGGAGCACAGGAGCTGGATCCAAGTGAGTGACCCCGATAGTCCAGTGGTTCTTCTGTACAAATTTGGTGGAGGTAAGTCCTTGCCTCCCCACGCCAGACAGTAATCCTGTGTTCTGCGTGATCTGCAGCTGCTAGGACTTCTGTGCACTTTTTCAAGACTTCCTTCGTGCACAGCACAGCCCAGGTCCCAAGCACTCTGTTCTGCATTGCCCAACTCACTGAGTTGGACTCCGACTTCGTGGGACCCTCTTTTGCTGTGCTGAGACGACCACCATGCTCACATTTCCTGAACGCCTGTTCAGGTGCTTCTGCGGGTGCTGCCTGCTTCTGCGTGGGCTCTCTGTGTTGCTGAGCACCCCCTCTGTCTCCTCCTCCAAGGGGCAACCTCCTTGTCCTTCCTGGGCCCTGGCAGCACCCAAAATCTTCAATTGTGACTCTTGCAGCTAACAAGGCTTGTTTGTGCTATTTTTGTGTGGAAACAACTCTGCATCCTCCAGCACGCCGTGGGACATCTTCTGACCAAAGGAGAAGTTCCTGGCACCTTCTGTTGTTGCAGAATCTTTGGCTTCTTCCACCCGGAGGCAGCCCTTTTGCACCTTAATCCGGGGTTTAGTGGGCTCCTGCCCCCCCCCAGACACTTGCTTGACTTTTGGACTTGGTCCCCTTCCTTTGCAGGTCCTCAGGTCCAGGAATCCGTCTTCAGTGCTTTGCAGTCAGTTGTTGTCTTTGCAGAATCGCCTATCTCTGCTTTACCGTCTTTCTGGGGTAGTAGGGTAACTTTACTCCTACTTTTCAGGGTCTTGGGGTGGGGTATCTTGGACACCCTTAGTGTTTTCCTACACTCCCAGAGACCCTCTACACACAACACTAGGCCTGGGGTCCATTTGTGGTTCGCATTCCGCTTTTGAAGTATACGGTTTGTGTTGCTGCTAGGCCTATTGTCTCCTATTGCATTCTATTGTGTTCTACAGTGTTTGCACTACTTTTCTAAGTGTTTTACGTACCTGATTTTGGTTTGTGTGTATATTTTGTGTATTTTACTTACCTCCTAAGGGAGTATATCCTCTGGGATACTTTTGGCAGATTGTCAATTAAATAAAGTACCTTTATTTTTAGTAACTCTGAGTATTGTGTTTTCTTGTGATATAGTGCTATTTGATATAAGTGGTATAGTAGGAGCTTTGCATGTCTCCTAGTTCAGCCTGAGCTGCTCTGCTATAGCTACCTCTATCAGCCTAAGCTGCTAGAACACTACTAATCTACTAATAAGGGATAACTGGACCTGGCACAAGGTGTAATTACCACAAGGTACCCACTATAAGCCAGGCCAGCCTCCTACACCACCAGACAACCAAACATTAATGGTTTCTATAAGAAGCTGAAAACCAACAATTAGAGACCCCAAATGTCAATACCGACACTAAAAGCTCAGCCGAATGTAAATAACAGTGAGATCGTTGTATAGTATGAGACACATGCATATAAAATAAGACTCCATGACATCAAATAGCAGATTACCACTATTATAAAACCAAAATTCAATGGCCACTCTTAAAAGCCCAAAGAACAGCAGACACAATCAAATGTTGACGTCTTAAAGATGCTGTAACCAATTGGAAATTTCAGTTATCGGGCACATGGAAACAAGTGGGTACTGCTAGATACCAAAAAGCGTAGAGAGGCTTTTAGGGCAGCCAAAAACCATAGGCCACCATCAGGGACTCAGAGGTTAATGGAGCCAAGCTTCAAAGTAGGAACAAACACTACCAGAGGAAAAGAGGCTTAGATAGGAAGGCACCTGTCAAGCCCTGAAACTATGAAAACTCTGTACAACACGAGTGCCTGGCCTGAATTCCTATGAATAAATCAAACTAAAGCGTTTCAACTTTTGTCAAGGTCTGTGAATCTGAGCTGAGTCAACAAAACATCCTGTAGTGCAAACAGAATTAATTAACAGCGGGTTATGGAGGCGGAGAAAAAGAAAACTAGTCAGTAACAGAGAGTGGGAGGCAGAGAAAATGAGGGTGAGGGATGCAAGCTGACTAAAAGTGCCAGGGGAGAAGTAGAGAAAGGAGGAGGGTGAGCCGGAGTAGAACAACAAAATAGAAGAGAGAATGAATGCGGAGAAAGGTGGGAGAGGTGAAATGTTTGCCTTTGCAGGACAACAAGTAAGTACATCCAAATATGAATTAAACTCTTGAATATCCGGGCTGTTCCTGCTGGTAATGTGCTCCCAAAACGCACCATTTGGAGGCAGCTGTGGGAAGAAAGCTTGCACACAGATTGTCCTTGTTCGAGTGAATGTCCGGTCAGCCGAGGGCAGATAGGTGGGCTTTGGACAAGAGGGGCAGGCCGCGATATGCATGCGAATTATTCAGATCCTGAGATCGCATGCACCCCGAGGGCACTCATGCCTCTCCTTCTTCACTGGCACTCCGCTCTGCCCGATCTTCCTCTCAGTCCGTCTCTGGCTGCCTCCGGAGAGGCACGCACGAGGCCCTGGAGAAAGGAGGTAAGTGCCTTCCTTGAGCCATGCGTCGATGCAGACCAAGAGGAATGGCTCGTTCAAAGGAGAACAACAAATGCCCTCATGATGCCCTCCTGCGCACATGTAAGCAAGGGCAAAGCCGGGGGACCAGCTCCGTGACACAAAGTCTGTGCCCTGAGATAGCTTGTCACTAGCAATGCTTGTTTAGTACTTCGTGGAGCGGCCATGTTGGCACCTGCACATGTAGCTGGCGGCAGACATCTGCTGTCTGTCTTCAGCTTCTACAGTCAGCGCATTCTCAAAAGCTCCTGCTGTGGGGGTCTTTCAGTCTCAGACCCTTCAAGGAGGATAGCTCTGCTGTCTGAGAAGTGGACCTTGAGGTAGAAAAAACTGTATCTGACCTACCTTTAGTTTGCTTCACTTGTTTGAGTGTCCCTGAATTGAACACAACCTGTCATTTACAGTGCTTAGAAAAGATAGACGTAAGGTATGTAATTTGTATAAAAACACATTGTTGCTTTTGTTGTTATTACCTCGAGTATTAGTGCACATAGAACTCGTTACAACTCCTGAGCCGGAAGAGAATAAGATGCCAGTGGAGCAAACGAAACGGGCGGAGCCATAAGGCGTGCAGTGTTCATCTAGCAGCCAATGCACACGTGCAAATCTCTACATTTTTTAAATAGTTAAGGCCATAGAGTGGAACAATGATAACAAAACAACAATCAGCCTGCGTTCAGATCCGATACGTCGGGACTAATCGCTTTTCCTCTTTCAAGATACCGCTCAGGGCCAGGTTTATACGGAAGCACTTGATCAAAACCATGGACTGTTAGCTCGCGCGTGTTGCTATATCTGAATTTAGCAAACCCGGTTGTAAACATGAAAGCTATTTTACTGTGTCATTTTTGTATTCGTGTGTTGTGCAATTGTCTAGTGCTTTCTTTTTCTTGAAAGTTTTATGGGGCAGATCCAGAAATAATAATAATAATAATAATAATAATAATAATAACGATGATTATTATTATAACTATTATTATTATTAACACATAATGAATATTATTATTACTAGTATTATGATTATTAACATCATTAACATTATTGCATCAACAATAAGTACAGAAATAATAATTGTTACTGTTATTATTACTTTAATATTATTACTATAATAATAGCAGCATTAGTATTGTTACTATTATCATTTTGATTCAGACTAATGCTTTAATAATCATAACAATATTAATAATAATAATAATAACAAAAATAATAACATTACTAACAACAATAACAATAACTAGTATTGTTATTATTATAGCATTAATCTTAATCAAAGTAATAATAGCAACAATACTAATGCTACTATTATTAGTAATAAAAACAGTAACAATTATTATTACTTTTATTATTGTTGATGCTATGTATTATTATCGGTATTCTTATTGTAATTATTATTAGCATCTCCATTATTAGTATTGTTGTGGTTTATTATTAGTATTAGTGTTATTATTTAGTATTATCATTATTATGTTTAAGGCTCTACCTGTTTGCTTCACTGTCCTCTTGGCCCTCTTCCAGCCCCAGGGGCTGTTCCATGCTACAGTAGCATTACAGCAACGTTGCATGACTATTAGGATTTTTCTTGTTGCTAAAACTACACTGCACCTTATGTTGGTTGATTAGCTTATTTTGTGTAAACCATCATTCAGTTTGGTAAATTTCCAAACTAAGGCTTAAATATTAAGACTTATTTTACCATCATTTACATTATGCCTCATTCTGGCCCTAACTTAAATGTTGGGGTTTGCTCTACATTTCTGCCTGTAGAATTTTAGTTCATTGCTGTCCACCTACCCTTTGGCATATTGTATTTGTACTCATTTATGTTTTTGGACTTTTTTACAAGAAGTGTTCTGGCTAATTAACAGACTTCATAAGCTGAATTTAAGGTGCCTGGTTACATCAAATGCCGTGAAGAGCAGGTGAATTGGTAGACCGTGGAGAAACATGGGGACCTCCCTGCGGGAGTGAGTCACTGGCATGGGAGGGAGCTCATAATCTGACAGAACTGTACCAAGATGGTGCTCTCCTCTTCATGGAGTAGCTGATTGCTGAGACTGCCCCTCTTTGGGGCAACATACAAAGGGACCCAGGCACACACTTAACAATCCAATACATCTTGTAATGTGGAAGGGTCACCACCTGATGCAATGGTTACCCTGCTCCTTGCGCACACATGCCTCTGTACCAGTTACTACACTGCGCCAACACTGGGATACCCACTGAGGTTGCTCTTGTACGGATAAAAATTGGCAGAATATCCTGGCATGCTCTGTGGTGGCATTTAGCAGTGCCCACTTCCTTCTTATACAGTACTAACAGTACTATATAATGCACGGAGCTTATCTCTCAACCTCTACATTAATCACACAGACTGTCCCCACTGTCGTACACCCATCGCTGACTTCCTACACATGTTCTGGATGTGCCCATCACTCTCCCAGTGCTGGCTAGGAATTACAACTCACCTAACATGCTGCACTGGTAACAATACCCTAAATATCTGGGAGGTGTGCCTGTTTGGCCTGATACGACGAACTAAGAAAACAAAGCAGTGGTATGGTCCATAGACCTGGCACTCCTCCTTTCCATACACTAGATCGCCTGCAGGTGGAAATTGCCCAATCCCCCCTCCTCTCCCTGCCTGTGCGCCCTCCATGGATGCCTGGGCACAAGCTGAGAGGTGGGCATTGCACCACAAGGACATTAAGGGCCTGCGCCATTACCCCATTACAGTCAGCTGACACGTTCTCCTGGCGGAGCTGCGTGCTAACCTGAGTGATGCTGGGTCCCCCCTTTAAACACAACAGGATCTGCCCCCTGCTGGCTCTCCACAACACTTGGTAGACACATCATACTATGGATACTACCGTTCACTCCGTCGGTCCCGTGAATATCTTCAAGCACTGGTGTCGCCCAGTTAATCCTGGTCCTTGGGGCAGGTGTAGGGTGGTTCTAACAACTGTTGTTACAACAAGTTTCCTTTTTTCAACGTTCATGTAATTATGCATTTCACCTCTGCTCAGGCGCATCAGACTCTATGCCACAGGTGACTGCAACCATATATATATTCACGGAATAACTTGTTTTGCTGTTACTGCAGAGGTAATGCACTGTGATGAGGCAATTAAGTTGGTATGTCTCTTACTTGCAGTTTATGTTATATGATGTAAAATGTTCGCGTAAAATGCACAATCATTTTTTTTTTTTTTAAATGAGCAGTTGAAACAAATAGACATGGCATTTAGGTTGATTAATTATGCACATTAGAATATTAGTGGTGATCTGCTATGAAATGGATATCAATGCATTAGGCAAATAAGAATTATATGGGTCATCACGCCTGGTTTTCAAGTGTGTTGACGTGCACTTAAATATATAACAAAAACAATGGTCCCTAATAGAAATTCTCAATAAAATTGTCTGCATTTAATGATCTGTCATATTAATCGATAAAAAGTATCTATCAATCAAGAACAAAATGCAGTGAGGTGATCAGATGTGTTTGGTGTTCAAGAGAAGTATGATTCTAACGTGTAATATACATTATAAATGTATCACAAATCAGAAAATGGCCCAGAATCGCACAGGCACATTTATCAAAAAGTGGGCCCGCTTTGCTAAGTCGATCCTGCTTAAAATATCACGATCATCATCACGATTCAAAAGTAACAAGAACCCGAGGGGAAAGCTTTATGAGGAAGGGGAGGGGGTGTTGGGGAAAACAGCAACATAATGTAGGGGAAATTAAGTTAGACATTACCATATACTCGTTTTGTAGAAGCATGTCATGTACAATACATACACTGTATTACGATTTCGCAAAAACTATTTTCAAACTGGAATTCTATGTGAAGCAACATATTGTGAAGATGCAGAGTAGTGGATCATAGATGCTCTGGAAATAAAGCATATGTGGAAGCGAAACTGGTGACCTTGCATATGGTATCGGGGTACCCCCGGAATGCTCTGTGGGGAGGCATCACTTTCTAGATAGAAAGGAGTACGGAATGGAGTGGATCTAAAATGTAAGGAAGGGAATTCATTGTGCTGTGCTGTGTAAATTTGCCAATGAAGATTGGATAAGAGGTGTACTTATGTCTGGGAGAACAGCATGGCTATAAGTAGAGGGCTACGGGAGCATTGCGTGAGCCTTCCTTGGTTGTCGGCTCACTTCTTTCAATTCTCTGGCCTACACGCCAGAGCTCGGGTACTCCGTACCCCTGAATACATGCCCAACTCCTAGGTGGTCCAAATGGCAATATTTAGTCGCGTAGCCCTCTAATACTTAATATCTGAGATGAGACTGAAATGGGATCCTATGTTTTAAAAACTCTGGTGTTCGATGGGCTTTTATGTTTGGCATGAATCCTGCATGCTCTGGAACAGAAGGCAGTGCTATGAGTCTCAACATAGTGCTTAGGGTAACTGCTACATCTGGGGAATTACAGCATCAGAGCAGCCAGGAACTACACTGACAGGAATCATATGGTGATTCAGGCAGGGGCCTCCTCTACTGGGGCCTGTCCATACATATCCCACGACTACAGGACAACAGCCAGAGAAACAATTCAATGCGTTTAGGAATACGTTTTGTCTCTTAAAAGAAGGGTTGGGTCTTGGATCAGTGTATTTGTAGTCAAATGCTTGATTCAGATAGAAGCTTGCCTGATACCTGCTGTGTCATCCATCTGAAGCTTGACTGTGTAGAGGAGCCTCCCACAAGGGGGTCATTTGTGTAAACACATTTGGAACCCTCCAAGAATATCAGAGTAAGGTGCTTAAGAACCTGGGTCTGCTTTTAGGTCCAGGAAAACGATTGCTGCAGCAGACACCTTCATGAATCGACCTTAGACGGGCCTGCATGGTGAGCAGGCTAGTGTCTGGTATCAGGAAAATCTTATTGGTAACTTAATTGTTCATAAGCTATTTTTTAGTGGCTGTAGGGTGTCTTTTCATGTGATGGTATAGGGTTGTAGTTAGAAATGGGGTCTTTGGTTGGCAGTCAGGTACATCCTGACCAAGCAAGGACCCTCACTCTAGTCAGGGCAAAGAAGAAACACACCTGGTTAGCCCCCACTCACCCCCTTGGTAGCTTGGCACGAGCAGGAAGGCTTAACCCAGAAGCAATGTGTAAAGTATTTGTACCAACACACACAGTAATGCAGTGAAAACACTACAAAATGGACACCACACCAGTTTAGAGAAATAGGCAATATTTATCCAAATCAAACAAGACCAAAATGACAAAAACCAACAAACACAAGTCAAGATATGAATTTTCAAAAGATTAAGAGTGTTACTCAATAGAAAACAATCGAAATGTTGATTTTACACAAAGTACCTAGTTTGCGTAAAAAATAAAGCCGCACGGGTGAGCATGAGTCGGAAAAGTCAGCGATGCATCAATTGATTACTCGCCAGTGAGGTTGTACGTCGTTTCTTCTCTGGTCGGGTAGGCAATGTGTCATTTTTCTCCCTTGCAAGAGAGCGATGCGTTGATTTCCGGACAGAGCACCTCAGATCTACGCATGTTCATGATGACTTTGACACCCAGCGATGATGCGTGAGAAATCCGGTCATATGGTGTGAGAAAACCACGATGCGTGGGGTTTGCGTCATAATCAGCCAACGCAAGCAGGTGTTGCATTGTTTCTCCAGCCGCGATGCATCGATCTCCCAGTTGCGATGCAGGTGGATCGTCGAGTTCAGCCACTAAGTGGGTGGCGTGTCAAAAATGTCCTTGCACGGTGTTCTGGCATGGTTTTTAGCTCTTGTTCTGCCAACTTCACCTTTCAAGGGCCCAGGGACTGGATAGGGCACCACTTGGCAGGGTAGGAGTCTCAGCAGATCGTCCAGGTGCTGGCAGAGGAAGTCTTTGATGGCCCTGAGCCTTCAAAACAGGAGGCAAGCTCAGTTCAAGTCCTTGGAGATTCTTCTTCAAGCAGGAATGCACAACAAAGTCCAGTCTTTGTCCTGTTTCACAGGCAGAAGCAGCAACTGCAGGATAGCCCAACAAAGCACAGTCACGGGCAGGGGCAGCACTTCTCCCCCAGGTCTTCAGCTCATCTCCTTGGCAAAGGTTCCTCTTGGTTCCAGAAGTGGTCTAAAAGTCTGGGGTTTTGGGTCCACTACTTATACCCCTTTGTGCCTTCGAAGTAGGCAAACTTCAAAGGAAAGTCTCTGTTGTTCACAAGATCCTGCCTTGCCCAGGCCAGGCCCCAGACACACACCAGGGGGTTGGAGACTGCATTATGTGAGGGCAGGCACAGCCGATTCAGGTGTAAGTGAGCACTCCTCCCTCCATTCTAGCTCAGATGGCTCATCAGGAAATGCCGGCTACTCCCCAGCTCTCTTTGTGTCACTGTCTAGAGGAGATTCACAAACAACCCGACTGTAAGTCTGACCCAGACAGGGAATCCACAAATAGGCAGAGTCACAGAATAGCCAAAGCAAGGGAATGTCTACTTTCTAAAGGTGGCATTTTCAAACTAACAATCTAAAAAACAACTTCACTAAAATTTGTATTTTTAAATTGTGAAATCAGAGACCCCAACCTCCATATTCCTATCTGCTCTCAAGGGGAATCTGCACTTTAAGAATATTTAAAGGCAGCACCTTTGTTAACCTATGAGAGAGATAGGCCTTGCAACAGTGAAAACTGAATGTGGCAGTAGTTCCCTATTAGGACATGTAAAACACATCAGTATATGTCCCATCTTTAACATACACTGCACCCTACCCATTGGGGGCTACCTAGGGCCTACCTTAGGGGTGCCTTACATGTATAAAAAGGGGAGGTTTAGGCCTGGCAAATGGGTACACTTGCCAGGTCAAATTGGCAGTTTAAAACTACACACACACACATACACTGCAGTGGTAGGTCTGAGCCACGTTTACAGGGATACTAATGTGGGTGGACAACCAGTGCTGCAAGCCCCCTAGTGGCATTTGATTTACAGGCCCTAGGCACCTCTAGTGCACTTTACCACAGACTCACTAGTAAATCAAATATGCCAATCATGGAAGAGCCAATTACACACACCCTTTACACAGGAGTGCTTGCACTTTATCACTGGTCAGCAGTGGTAAAGTGCCCAGAGTACCAAAAACAGAGTCCAGCACACAGTCAAAACAGGGGAAGTGGAGGCAAAAAAGACAGAGGAGACCATGCTAAGGATACCAGGTCTAACAGTTACATTAGCAAAATTCTCATATCCTCACTTGTTTGTGATGAAAGAGGCCTGTGGCACCACTTCAGAATGTGGAATATTGTGATGTGCAGGCACATGTTTGAATAAAGTAGAGGAGTTTTGTGCTGTGTCCTCATAGGGGTAGCCGTTCAGAAAGATTTTGTTACTGGCTTTCTGAGTGTGTGATATTTACATGACATGCTCGGATTTGAATCCTTGTCAAGGAACCTTTTCCAGTTTTACTTGCTGCTACTGAAACAATAAGAGCATGTTGATCTTACCCACGAAGGAAGGCCCTGAATTGGTGGATGAAGGGGAAGAGTGAAGTGCAAGCACCCATTGTACCCTTCCTCCCTGCAGGCTTCCAGATTGCAGTACATACTTTGAACCACAAAACTAGCAGCAACCATTCACCATATGGATTCTGCCTAGAGCAGAGGTGGCTGCCACTGAACGTAGGTGGCGGGGTGGGAGGCAGTGGTTAAATTTTGTTTTTAAAAACCACATACCTGCTCCTTTGGGAGATGTGTTCGTCTCTCCTCCATCCTCGTACTCTTCCCGGCAGCACACAGGCTCCCAGCCAAACATGACGCTGCTGTCACCAGCATGACAGCAGCATTGTGATTGGTGTGAGCGCCCTCCTTCGGTGCTTACACAGGGAGTGAGGGCCTGTACACTTTCTCTTCCCAGCTGTGCAATACAGCTGGGTGGAGAAATGCAAAGTGTGCATGTCTGTTTGGCTGGCCCAACACGACAAGACAAATAGACTTGCGCACTTATGGTGCACATACCCCTCCTCCTCCAGCCCTCCGCTGAACCCCTCCAGCCCAGTCCCGCCCCACCCTGCTCTAACCTGGCTCCCAGGAAAAATAAAATGATAATAACATGGCATCATTATCATTTTATTTTTCCTTTTACTTAATGCAGCTGCGCAACGCTCCTCCGCCATAGCGGAGGAGCCGCTCCTGGCCTAGAGGAGCTTCATCTTAGCAACACAGGTGTGAAATCTACCCAAAATTGCATTGTTGTGGCAGGAGTTGACTCTCTGAACTAGCATCCTCAAAAAGGGGTGGCCTAGTCAAGGTAGTTTGTGGCACCTGCCCCCAAACAGCTGTTTTGAAGAGGCAAGGATGGGACGTCTTGAGTCTGGTCATGTGTAGTCAGAATAGTCTGTATGGGGTGTTTTTCAGTTTGTTTGCAGGTATGTTGTTTTATCTTAGAACTTAGTTCCTTTTGTATTTGTACTTACTTTTGTGTGTAAAGTATTCTAATGTTCTACTGGACTAGTCTGTGCAAAGGAATACTTTGGAATAGATATAATAAATAGGCGGAGCTGTGGAAAAACGTCTCAGGCGGGGTTGACGAGTAACCCAGACAGAGTCATGTCTGCCTGTCATTTCCGAGTTTGAAGAAAAGTGAATGCTTTCTCATGTAGCCTGTGTAACACTGGGACAGCTCAGCCTTCTGAGACTTGAGTTATAACTAGATTGTGCTATAAAACAACCTATGAGATGTTTGCCAATACCAGTGCTTCATTTGAGCTGGTGGTTGCCTGTGGGGTCCACCGGCTCTCATTGTTGGGGGCTGGCACTTATTTTCCCTATGTGACATTTCCCAAGAATAAGCAAGAGAAAAAGACAAAAAGTGGAAAGACTGAGAAAGGGAAAGCTAAAAAAATTGTCACGAAGGGAGAAAGGAGAAACGTTCAAGAACAAAATAAACGGGCAGGTAGTGTTTTGTAGTGGATTAACAAGACATGAAGTGGATTCAGCACTACATAGCCGTGGTACGCGGCACACTGACAGTTATTACCAGCAGCAGTGGGCTTCTCTTCAGAGCTTTGCACACTGGTACTCATTCTTTTACAAATGAAGCACTAGCCGTCACATTTCCTTGCAACATGAGTGACTGCTCTATCTTCGTATATGTCTGCAGCTCTAAGAGCTCTTAGTTATGTATTACCTGGAGCATGCACCTGCTATCAATATGTGAGTTTGTGTGCACTACCCCATACCATGCACAGACAACTCTATATGAGTTACCTCAGTTTCTGGGCCCGATTTTAATAAAGAAGGACTTTACAGGATATACAGAGGGTTTTAAATATCTACAGTCTTTAGCTACGCCAGAAATTTGCTCCTCTGTACTTAGTAATATAACTGCTGCTGTAGTGTAGCCATTTTTAATGCCGCTTTCTGTGCATTTGCTTAACGTATTAGGCCTCTGTGCACTTTGCCTTAGATGCATTTTATTTAACCTCGCACTGTTATTTTACAATAACCAGTTTCACAGTCTTGTTTTTATTTCACTCTATCACACTGTTTAGCTTACTTCAGCACTGTGTTCTCAAACAATACATTCTTGCTCGCTCTGTGCTTCAGTCAAGGATACAGTCTGGTACATTGCCGATAGACGTGGTAGAAGTTTAGTCTTTATGGTTCGTAGAAAGTACACATCCTTACGTAGGGACGTTTCTTAGAATACCGGTGTGTTAGTTATAAAAACACTTCCTAGTCCTGGTACACGTAAGAGGGAGATTCCGACCAGGCACCCACAACTAGATGCTGACTGCCCTGTTGCAGATGCTGATCCAGATCACAGGCTTTTGCTCAGGTATGAGTGTTGATGTCCTCCCGGGGGAACCTAAAAGGCAGGCTTAGAGCTTCACATGCTGTGCTCAAAATATAACTTAGAGAGAGAACGTAATTTAGTTGCAATATGATAGCCTTATTCTTATGTTTCACTCTCCTTGTTACCATCTCAATCCTACTGTGTTGTATGGTTCTGGTTATTGCAGCTCACGCCTTGTTATCTAAAATGCAGTCGTTTTATTAAACCAATCTTTAAAACTCAAACTGCCTTTGTCATTTATATATGAGACCGCACTGTGTACGAGAGAACTGGTTGGGACCTGAGTGACCACGACTTCCCTGGGAAGCACTAAGATGTCATGCGCTCGGCTGCCCAATTGTCCCTTCCCTTCGGGAGAGATAAGGCACTGCTAGTTTGCCGGAGCATAACCCGGATTTGGGGTGACAAGGGTCCTTCGCCGTGGGTCAGACTTAGTCCCCCACACTGTGAACGATATTGCCGCCCAAAAATCCAATAGCCTCATTAGGATAATGAGAGCCTACGCAACACTGCAATCAGATTGAGGAAATCTCATGCCTTTTCAATTCTCTCTATGAAGTGTTTTGTAAGATCTGCATGCATTTTGGCTGTATTTTAAGACATTTTTAGCATTTTAATATTATATTTTGTAAATATTGTGCATGGATTTATTGTGCTTTATGGTCTTAGAATTTTTGATAAAGATTGATGATGATGATGAGTTACCCAGTGAAGCAGATCCCTTTGAAACCTGAAGCACATGCCATGCATTTACAGAGCAATAACTAGAGTGAATCCCTCCCTTGCCGTCGGTCATCGGGAACTGACATAAGGTGACCAGGCATCTCAAATTTAGTGGGACAGTCCGGAGTTTTCAATAGCTGTCCCAGCAGATTTCAATAAAGTTATCACGTCTCCGTTTTCAGAGAAGGTCGACCGAAAACACTGTTTTTATGTGTTCCACAGCAGGACTAGGTAGCAGCTCTTATTAGAACACAATACTGGGTTTAAAAATTGCATGTAATTTATACACTTATGGTCAGATGTACAAAGCATTTTTGAGGTCACAAAGAGCCCATTTTGTAAGTCTGGATGTTTGCGACCGCAATAATTTGTTTTGATGTACAAACACCAAACTGCAATTCTACTGAATTGCAATTTGGCTTTGAGATTCTTTATTTGAAAGGGGATGTTTGGCTACATCCCTTCCAAATATGGAATTATAATGGTATGCGTTAATGTTTTGCAACCAAATTCCAGTTGCAGAACATTAATATTTTACTACCTCCTCTAAGGAGCTGGTAAGCCATTCGCAAACTCAAATGGGAAGGGGTCTCTAGAGGACCCTTTTTTAAGAGTAGGAATGGATGACTGCCCACTCTTAAAAAATGAAACTTAAACATTTCATTTTTTTTTAAACACACAGCCTTTCCTTAAGGAGAATGAGTTGCATTTATAAAAGAAAGATTACTTTATTTAAAAGGAATCATCAAAATGGTGGTCTGCTGACCTCAGCAGGCCACCATCCCAGTGATGGCTGTCATTTCCCATGGGTCTCAAATTTCAACCTTCCTCATTAATATTCATGAGGTAGGTTGATTTGCGACCCATTAGGAATCACTAATTAAAAAATAAAAGTTTGACACATTAGGAATAGCGATTACCAAATAGCCATTCAGAAAAAATGCTGTTTGGAAATTGCTATTATTAAGGTTGGTACATCTGGCCCTCAGTGCTTCCATCCCAGTGTTTCTATATTGATGAGCACTGTCATTTAGGTTATTCTGTGTCGCTTGGTTGATATAAACTTGTAGTCCTTCTATTTTTGCAAAATGTCTCCATTTTTGGTTTTCAAAATCTGGTCACCCTAAGCTGACAGCATCAGATGTACCTTTGATTTGTGAAAACTCCAATTGTGAAACAACAAATTAACCTGTATGGGTCTGTGAATTGGGGCAAACATTATTCAAGAAAACACAGGAAATTAACAAGCATTTGCAATGCAAGAGGTCTCACATTTACTTGAGTTGGAGCTATTGGCATTGTAAACGCATAACTGGACTTTTTTGCCACTTTAATTGGTCAACCCTGGTGCATATTTTGGTCCTTTCTGCCATGTAATTCCAGTGGCCCTGCATATATCTACAGGGCTATTCCTACTGGAATATTTTTTTAAATAAGGCCCTTAAAACACAAACTACTCCCAGGTACAAAACATATTTACTTGACAGTTGGTACAGGTGACATTGCCCACGGGCAATGAATGAATAAATGTATTCCAAGAATGTGTGCATACTGG
This sequence comes from Pleurodeles waltl, assembly GCF_031143425.1. Taxonomy (NCBI): domain Eukaryota; kingdom Metazoa; phylum Chordata; class Amphibia; order Caudata; family Salamandridae; genus Pleurodeles; species Pleurodeles waltl. Next base: position 912,923,189 of record NC_090446.1, read on the forward strand.
ATCACTGTCCCTTTACTGCAGCCTGGGGAGTCGAACAAAACACCCATGATTATTCACACGCTGGAGGAGAGCGATCTCACATAATTTTAATTATCCTCAGTTAGTCTTAAACTGAGATATTAGTTATAAAATATTGATCATTGTACAGCATAATCAAATGTAAGCTCTCCTTGAGCTTAGTTTTATAAATGCAGGCGCACACAACTCAAGTTTCACAGACTCAACCATGTGTAGCTCATCAGGTCAGGTATCTTCTTTGTATTTGCAGCTTGTATCACGTTATAAAAATGAAACTACAAGTCCCAGAATGCAAAGCAGAAACATAAACTAAATAAGCGAATCACGCATCCAAGTAAGGAGCTGGACAACTCTACGAATACTAATCAAAGTTCTGTTTTCCAGCTTGTATCCTGTTATAAAAATACAACTATAAGTCCCAGAATGCAAAGCAGAAATATAAACTAAATGAGCGAATCACATTTTGAACTAGGGAGCTGGACAACTTTACAAATACCACTCAAAGGGCTGGCTTCCAACTTTATGATATTACAGTTGGAATGCCCTCTTGAATGGTATGTCATAGTAAAACACAGCAAAGCCAGGATTTCAGCACCTTACCTGACTGTTTTCATCACAGACTGCAGCTAAATCTCATGAGCTGGGATTGGCTCCCTGTCTAGGGTTTGAAAGCAGCCGCAGTGCATGAATTTCAGAAGTATTCATTAAGGAGTTCAGTAAAGTTGTAATATTGCGCTAAAACAAATAACTCATTATTCCTAGAGGCCCAAAAAAAACAAACATCTTTAAAGCATAAAATAGCTTAAACGCTATGCAGTTGCTGCATAAAAATGTTAAAGCACTAAATACTGAGGCAATGTCATTTTAAAGCTATATCTGACCTATATATTCCATGTCCAGCCTCTCCCGGCCCCTTCAGCTTACTGTTACAGCTGGTGTTTTTTTCACATTTGTGACATTTTTCTGTTGAGAGTGCATCTAATGTAAAAATGTCTTTCTGGAGAGAGAACATATTTTTGTTTAGTGGAAACTTGGAGTCATCATAAGGTAGAGCAGAGGGTTAATGTGCCTGCTTCAAAGAACATGTACTAGACAGATCACAAAGAGCATGTAACATAAAAAATGTCAAAATAACTCTGGCATCGATTTTCTTTCTGGAGAGAGAATGTACTTTTGTCTGGTGGAAGCTTGTAGCATCACAAGGTAGCACAGAGGGTTAATTTGTCTGTGGCAAAGAATGTGTACTAAGCAAATCAGAGTGCATATAAGGTAAAAATGTCAAAATAACTCTGGCGCTTAATGTTCTTTCTGGAGAGAGAATGGCTTTGTATTTCCAGGTCAAATGTTGACTATGAAGTCACTCGAGGTCTCTGGTATGTGTCCTGGTGACCCTTTGTTTTGTCCACGCTCCCTCCCCCTGTTTCTGACTGTAGTGATCTCCTCTCCCACACTGGACACAGTGGCTCCTGCCCACAGCTTTCTCAAGCATGACAGGCGAGGGTGCTTTTAACACACCTCAGGACCTGGAAGAAAATGTATTCCGCTGTGCGTGGAAGAGCTAGTGCTAATAAAAAGCAAATACATAAATATTTACCATGCATTATCCGAGAAGGTAATCTGGTAACCTACAGATCACGTGAATACAAGCCAAAAGCAAAAATTAAATGACTCTTAGTAGGTAACAGTGTAAACAATGTGAGCAGCCCTCTGATACCGCTGATCAAGTTTGTGCTCTGACCTCTGTGAGTGCCATGGCAGCCATGGAGCCCAGACAAAAGAAAACAAGCATTTGCACTGCAACGGGTCTTGCGTTTGCTCGCGTTAGAGCTATTAGTGTTGTAAACTCCTAACTGGACTTTTAATGCTACATAAACTAATAATGAAAAGTAAAACAGTTTCACATGTGCGAACCGATGATCGCCGTAAGTGTGAAGGAGACACAGAAAAGGAAACAGAAGTTTGCTCGCAGTGAAACTTATCGGCAAAAGCGCAAATATCCATGTTACCGTCAAAAGTGCAATTATCCATGTAACAGGGTTGATGTCATGCAAAGCGCTTGACTTCTGCCCATCGAGATCACGCTGAGTAGGAAATGAAAAGATAAAGTAGTCTAGAACCCAGCTGACAACATGGAGACTCGTATGTTTTCAGTAGCTTACGAGTGCGCTCGAGGTGGGTTAAACACCGGAAAAGGCATGACGTATGCATGCCTTTCACAAATGGAATCAATCGATTTTTAAAAGACAAGCCCACAAACTAATGAAAGTGACGGGCATGACATGGACGTGGTTAGAAACCCACAGAGACATTACAACATGGTTCACAGCGCTTGCACGCGATTGACCCTAAAAAGTAGTTCACCCACGCTGAAGTATATTGGCAATCGTGCAATGATTCATGTAACAGGGTCGGTCCCAAGACGGTTACAAAGTAACCTGAAGGAGGGACAAACGTAAGCATTTACCAATGACATCAAGTAATTGTTGAAAGGCAAGCCCATGAATGAATGACAGTGAAGGGCGAGAGGTGGACGTGGTTAAAAACCCACAATACTTACAACAGGTCAAAGCGCTGGTGCTCTTGACCTAAAATAGAGAAGATGCATAAAAAGCCAGAGACCAGGAGTAGAAAAGGACCTTTTCACTCCTGAAATGGATTTGAACGAAAGTTAAAAGAATGCTGAGGAGGAGATGTGGGAATAGGAAAGTGACATTTAGTTGAACACAGTAGTTCTCATATGATCTCTCTTTATGAGGCTGCCGTGCTGTAATGGGCATGGCACCAGAATATCACTGTAAGGATGTATCTGACTTAATATCTAGTGCAAAATGCGTTGGCTGTTTTATTTATACGTATATGGAAAATTTAACAAAAGAGAAGATATTCTCCTGATGATGTGGACTATGTAGACTTAATTGTTCTACTTTAAGTGGAGGACGTTCAAAATTCCTATTACTTTTGAACAGAGGACTGTTTCAAAATAATGTCAGACACAGCATTTACGAAGACTGGGTAGAGGTGGGCAGCAAACATATTATAGGAAGAGCAGAGCCAGACCTGAGCCAAGGGTCGGCTCTGGCTCTAAAAGCCTGTGCACGAGCTGAGACATGAAAATATTTGACATGCAGCAAACATAATATAAAGATATAACAAAGTCACTTTCAAAAGCATTTCTTTAACATGTGGATGCGTTTTACCTTGATACTTCAGAATATATCACTGCAATGAGAGGCATTTATTAAAAGTATTAGCTTTAAAAACATGAACTTAGAAATATTTATGCCCCCTACACTGACTACAATGCCACTAGTGAAATTAGAGGCAGTTCGGGTGTGTGTACTCCACATGTGTCATAGATTCTTACTATAGATAGACAAGTGGAGCAACATTGTAATCTGTTAAATTAAAAGATTTCACAAGCTGTTTGTGTACAGTGCAGTCCATGAGCTTCCAAGGTACTCTCATTTTGGATAATAAATTAAAAGGAGGCTCGGGAAAATAAGCTATTGCCCTAGCATCACATAATTTGTTCAAATGGGGATGCCGGGACTGAACCCAGAATGTCTGGTTTCACTTTGTAAATCAGCTACATGGGCACCTCTTGTCCTTGCCTCTTGAATTAAAGGTAATTTTTTACATGAATTCTTGGAGCATGGGGATAGAATGTGGGCAGGCAGACCCCACATAAAAGCTCAGCGTGTTTAGGAAAGGAGGGTCTAAGAGGACACAGAAATGAGCCAGAGCCAGCCCACTGACTTTGGATTCTGTAGTTGTATGACTAGGCTTGGAACAGTACAGTGGCCTACAAAGATGTGTTTGGTGCTCAGGCAGGGTCAAGCTCTTGGATGTGATTGGGTCACTCTACTCACTCCACTTTAGAATGCCACCTGGAGGGATTTAAGTGGGTCGAGTCCTGCCAGGTCTCACATGCGGCAATAATTAAACACTTTGAAATCTGACCTGCTCGAGGCCTGCTTGGTTTTCCATATGTAGTGTTTTTATATTTGTTTTCATGCACATATGACTCTTTATGTAAACCAAATCGCCTCTAGACGGCTGGATGAATTCTGGGTGTGAGTGAGAACTTTTGACAATACACACGTGAGAGCTCTGGAGATAAGTCTGAAGGCCATGGGCGCCATTTAGGGGTCTCCAGAGGTCGCAGCTGCGACCGCTGGCTTGCCCCTTGCTACCCTTGCCACTGCCGTTGCTACCCCTGGCCTCATAGGTGGCAAAACCACGTAGGTTGGGGCTCCCTTCCCTGGTTTTCTGTACGTTTTTATTACACAAATAGTAAATAATATTATTCACTACTGGTATAATAACTATTTAAGTGCAGTTTGCTGAAATATGACAATTTATAGAGGCTAAGGTAAGTAACAATGCTTTTAAATGTATGTTGTATGCGTGCTTGGGGATTAGAGTGTGTTTTTATGTGAGGGAGTGTGTGAATGTGTGCATATGTGTGAGTTAAAGTAAAGGAAGAATAGCATGTGATGTCATTTCCGCTAACCCTGTCATTTTGGTGAACTGGCGTCCATGCTGAAGGCAGTGTGAATTTTTCACTGTGCCTCTCTGTGTAACATAAAGGTGTTCAGACTTTATGGACATGCAGTCCTTGGCCTCTCTGCAGAGCACACATAGCATATGGCAAAGCATTTGAAGGAGGTATACAGCAGTCAAAAAATTGACCAACAACATCCACAAATAATAGAAATTATATCAGTGACACAACTATTAAAAATAGCTCAAATATTAACAACCACTTGAAGTAGAGGAGTGGACAATTGTTCGCACCAGTAGAGCAAAACATGAACACATAATCTTCATATCTTTAAATCTGTGATCCAATTTCTATATTTTCTATTAAACTGGAAAAACAATAAAGAATTACTAGTTCGCTGCTGTGCAGCTCACCAATGTGTACAAGGTTTTTATGCCTTGTGTATGGAAGTTGGCATTGAGGACCTAACTCAGCAGGGTGGTGGTGTGCCCATAAACTTCATCCTAAGAAGTCAATTTCTTAAAATACACCCTCTAAAGATTTCCGTCTAGAGAAATTAAAACTGCATTATGCTAAAGCCAAAGAAAAACAAAGCTTAATAATATAAAATTATAGTTAAGTGGAAATTTAATTGAGAACATAACGTTTTAAACTTTAAAAAACACTGAAATACACCACTTATAGTTATCTCAAGTAACTAAATCTCATGCCTTACAGTAACTATTGCTCACACCTCTGCCATGCACAGTTTTGTCATCAATGATGTAATTTCAAATGTTACAGTGATGTTATTAATGATGTTATAAAACATGTTATGAGTAACGTAATATAGGGCTAACTGGCTGTGCATGTTGAGATGAAATTCTCCTCTAACCATAACATTATGCTAACCTTTGTTTTTTTTCTGTGAATTTCTAGGTTTTTTTTTAACACAAAGCAATATTTTATTACTCTACGTAAAGCAGCCTCCACCAGGCCCTGTGTCCAACCCCGTGCAAGCAACCAACCCTTCGCCATGCACGGCCTTCTGGCATGTGCAGATCATGCGCATGCCCAGCGTGCAGTTGGTCTTGCAGGTCGAGACCACACTCAGGCCGACTTGCAGATTTTGTCCAAGAATCACAATGCCAAAATATAAAAAGTTAGCCTATTGGCTTTCTCAAGGAGTGAGCAATGAGCATATCAATATTTATTAAGCAGATCAATCATCTTTGTCCAACGATCACCAATTTTTTAAAACTAATGCTTATTTCAGTAATTTACACAATGCAATGTTTATTAATATTAATTAATATAAACATCTTTAATAAAGTTTCACAAAAAACATGTCTGTGAGTCTTTCTTTTAACATATTACTGCATGGGTGAAAAATGGAAAAGTAAGTAGTCAGAGACATATTATTTTTTTAATAACACTAACATGTCTCTGAGTCTTTCTTTTAACATTTTTCTGCCCAGAAACTGCAATCATAAAAACATCACTAGAGGGCCTTGCATTCCAGTTGAGCTCCAGCTAGGAGAGTTAAAAAACAAGTATGGGAAGTTCTCCTTGGGTCATGGATTTTAATGTTCCTGGAGGACTGCTACACTCCTTCGCCACAAGGGACACCCTTTTTTTATATTTATTGGGGAGGCGAGTGCAAAGTTCCCCTTCCTGAGAATTTTTATATATATTGGAAACCTGGGTGTAAAGTCTCCCTTCCAGAGACTTTACAGCTTGGGGAGCCTGTCCTCCCAAAACCAGTAGTGCCACGATGGGCACCCACAAGGCACAATGTTGGGGTCTACGGGGGAGACCTAGGACTCCCATGGATCACCTGGCTCCCCTCATGAGCCCATCCTGAGTACATTGGGAACCAGTATTGCTCCTGCCCAGAGGTAACAGGTATTTTAATGGCTCCCACCAGTCTGCTGGGCTCTTCTGGTTGCAGGGATCTATAGGGCTTGTAGGTTCATCAAGAACCCTAGGTACCCAGAGCCTATAAATGAGCTGCACCTGGAATGGGTTTTAATTGTATACCAGGTATACTTCTTACACTCTGTCTCACATTTGGAAGGAAAAAATGTGGAGAAAGACGAGGGCCATAACACATGTTCTTCTATTCTATGTTCCCCCAGGTCTCCTGATAAAAATCGTTCCTCACTTGTGTGGGTAGGCCTAGTGTCCACGACAGGAAATGCAACATGGACACATCACATTTTTACATTGAAATCGGAAGTGTTTTTTGGAAAGTGCCTAGCTGTGGATTTTGGCCTCTATCTCAGTCACACCTATGAAAATCGAGCAAACCTGTGCATTTTTAAAAACCAGACACCTAGAGAAATCCAGGATGGGGTGACCTGTGGGGCTCTCACCAGGTTCTGTTACTCAGAATCCTTTGCAAACCTCAAAATGTGGCAAAAAAAACCACTTTTTCCTCAAATTTCGGTGATGGAAAGTTCTGAAATCTGAGGGGAGCCACAAACTACCTTCCACCCAGCATTCCCCCAAGTCTCCCAATACAAATGGCACCTCACTTGTGTGGGTAGGCCTAGTGCCCATGACAGGAAATGCCCCAAAACACAACGTGGACACATCACATTTTTCTAATGAAAACTAACCTGTTTTTTGCAAAGTGCCATCTGTGGATTTTGGCCTCTAGCTCAGCCGGTACCTAGGGAAACCTAGAAAACCTATACATTTTTTAGAACTAGACACCTACGGGAATTCAGCATGGGGTGGCTTGTTGGGCTCTAACCAGGTTCTGACAACCAGAATCCTTTGCAAACCTCAAAATCTGTCTAAAAAAACACTTTGCCCTCACATTTCGGTGCTGCAGAGTTCTGGAATCTGGGAGGAGCCACAAACCTCCTTCCACACAGCATTTCTCCAAGTCTCCCGATAAAAATGGTACCTCATTTGTGTTGGTAGGCCTAGTGACCTCGACATGAAACGCCACAAAACGCAACATGGACACATCAAATATTTACATTGAAAACTGACATGTTTTTTGGAAAGTGCGTAGTTGTGGGTTTTGACCTCGAGCTCAGCCGGCACCTAGGAAAACCTACCAAACCAGTGCTTTTTTCAAAACTAGACACATAGGGGAACCCAGGATGGGGTAACTTGTGGTGCTCTCACTAGCTTCTGTTACCAGAATCCTTTGCAAACCACAAAATGTGGCAAAAAAACACTTTTTGCTCACATTTCGGTGATGGAAAGTGATAGAATCTGAGAGGAGCCACAAATTTCCTTCCACCCAGCATTCCCTCACATATTTCAATAAAAATGGTACCTCGCTTGTGTGGGTAGGCCTAGTGCCTGCGACAGAGAGGGGTCCAAAACCCAACATGGACACATCAAAATTATTTATTACAAAACCACCTGATTTTGCAAGAGGGGCACCTGCGTTTTTGGTCCTGGGCTTATCAGCCATCTAGGGAAACCTACCAAACCAAGACATTTCTGAAAACTAGACCCCTGAGGGAAGCAAGGGAGGTGTGGCTTGTGTGGATCCCCCAGTGTTTTCTTACCCAGAATCCTCAGCACACCTCAAATTTAGCTTAAAAAAATCCCATTTTCCTCACATTTCTGGATGGGATCACCACACCGGCACAAATTTCCTACCACCCTTCGTACCCCTCGGTCTCCCGATAAAAATGATACCTCAGTTGTGTAGGTGGGCCAAGTGCCTGTGACAGGGAAGGGCCAAAAACACAACATGGACACATCAAAATTATTTATTACAAAACCACCTGTTTTTGCAAGAGGGGCACCTGCGTTTTTGGTCCAGGGCTTATCAGCCATCGAGGGAAACCTACCAAACCCAGACATTTCTGAAAACTAGACCCCTGAGGGAGGCAAGGGAGGTGTGTCTTGTGTGGATCCCCCAGTGTTTTCTTACCCAGAATCCTCAGCACACCTCAAATTTAGCTAAACAAAATCACATCTTCCTCACATTTCTGTATGGGATCACCATGCCGGCACAAATTTCCTACCACCCATCTTACCCCTAGGTCTCCCGATAAAAATGATACCTCAGTTGTGTAGGTGGGCCAAGTGCCTGTGACAGGGAAGGGACAAAAACATGTTGAAATTAAGAGGGATCCAAAGCGGGTCCAAAAGGTCAGTTTGGAAAAAAACGTTTTTAGGATGAGAAGTGGTGCAGAATTTTTATCGGTATAGATGCAACTATGCTGGGTGGTAGGAATTTTGTGGATTCCAGAAGGTTCCATCACAAAAATGTAAGGAAAATGTGTGATTTCAAGCAAAGTTGGAGATTTGCAGGGCATTGTGGGTAAGAAAATGGTGTGGGGTGCATGTGAAGCACACCACCCTGGACTCGCCCAGGTATTTCGTTTTCAGATGTGTCTAGGTATGGTAGATTTGTCTAGGTGGCAGCGTCCCAAAGTCCAAAAAGTGCAGCTGGTCACCCTTCCAAGTGGGACGATATTGAGAGTTAGCCAAGCTGTCTCTGCCCAAATGTAAAATCAAAGTCCAATATAATCAAATGTCTTCTTGCTTGCCATTGAGGTAAGATCCTTTAGTTTGTAGGAGGGGCTAGAAGACTGTCACCCACTTCCCTGGTGTCTAGCTGGCTTTCTGCCCCACTTGGGGCAGATGGACCTTACAAAAATAGGCTGATCTGCCCACAAGGGGGTGCAGAAATGGCCAACAGTAATGTGCCCCCATGGAGAGCGACTCTTGCCCAAGTGGATGCGCCCCCAAACAAAACACACACACACACCAGTCCCTGGTGCCTAAGTGGTTTCTACCCCGCTTGGGAGCAGATGGGCCTAATAGAAATAGGCCGATCTGCCCCCAAAGGGGACAGAAATGGTGTAAAAAATATGCCCACATGGGGAACTGCCCTTGTCCAAGGGGCCGCTCCCCTCATGTAAAATATATATTTTTTTTAAATCCCTGGTGTCTAGTGGATTCTGCCCCCTTTGGTGGTAGATTAGCCTAATAAAAGTAGGCCAATCTGCATCCAAAGGGGACAGAAATGGCCTAATATAATATGCCCCCCCCCGGAGCGATCCTTGCCTAACCTTGCCTAAAGAGTCACTCCAATGATTTAAATTATTTAAAAAAAATCCCTAGTGTCAAGTGGTTTCTGCCCCCCTTGGACGCAGATTGGCCTAATACAAAATAGGCCGATCTGCCACCAGGGGTGCAGAAATGGCCTAAAATAATATTCCCCCCCAAGGGGGGCGACCCTTACCTAAGGGGACGCTCCTCTTCTGTAAAACAAAATATATATAAATATATCCCTGGTGTCTAGTGGTTTCTGCCACCCTTGGGAGCAGATAGGCCTAATTAAAATAGGCAGACCTGCAGAAATGGCCTAAAAATAAATGTCCCCCTTGGGGAGCAACCCTTGCCCAAGGGGCCTTTCCCCTAATTTGAGTCCCTGATGTCTAGTGGACATTCCTGCAGCACGATCGCTATGCAATCGTGCTGCAGGAATGCTCAGAGAGACATGAAAGGAAAGGAAATGCCTTTCCTTTCCTTTCATGGCTATCTGACCTGCCCCCCCTCCCCTGTCCGAGGAGAAACAAATCAGTTTCTCCTTGGATCGTGAAGGGGGCGATCTCTGATGAGGTCAGCGTGCAAATCCCGCACTGATGTCATCAGATGTCACCGGAGTGGGTTCGGGGTAGCAGTGGAAATGCTTCCCCTGGCATCTCTGACTGGGGGGTGTGGGTGGTCGGCAGAGGGGAAGCTCTAGCGCTACCCCCGTGGGCCAGGTGCAGGACGAGATGGTTATGTCCTCGGCACAGCAGTGCTGCAGTCGAGGACTTAACCAGCTCGCCCACGGCACTCAAGTGGTTAATGACTGCCACAATATTTTCTCTCATGTTGTGGCCAGCCAATCAGAGTGCACCAAGAAATAAAGCCTCCTAAGCCAATTGAAACACTCTAATTTTTTAAGTTGGGTTCGAGAGACTCTCACAAGAGTTCCTCAAACCAAACTGTCCAGGTATGCAAATATTTTTGATCCTTAATTTCTCAAAAAATAGTCACTGGATTTACACAGATTGATAAAAAGCACACTTTCTGTTTCTAGCTTCCTGCCAAATTTGGTGTAATTCCATTCAGTTGTTTTTTCTATGGTGTCTAAAAAAGAGTATCTTTACAGAACGTTTTGCGAAGATTGGTGAAATGGCACCAAAGTTATAAGCAAACAAAAAATGATTTTCCTATGGAAGCATGGTCCTAATTATAACTACCTAGTGGCGCCTCGTAATAAAATATGTTTTGGCTCTGGGAAAGAGGGTCTCTGGGCCCAATTTTGGCTCTGGGGAAGGGGCAATCGCCCCAAGGATGGCAGCCCATAGTGGCTTGGGGAAGGAGGCCATGAGTCTTGTCCCCTTAAAATATACATTTTGACCCTAGGGATAGGATCTTTGGGCCACCTTGTGGCTTGGGAGAGGGCCACTCTCTCCGGTCCCCTTTACAAATATCATTTGGCCATAGGGGATGAGGTCCCCAGGGCCACTATTGGCACAAGGGAGGGGGATAAGTGCCTACCTCCCCTTAATTAATAAAATAAAGGCCCTAGTGATGGGGCCCCCTGGGCCCTTAGTTCCTCGTGGGATGCACATCACCCTTATTAGTCAACAAAGGCTCCAGGTGATGGGGTGGCCTGGGGCACAAAGTGGCTCTGATCAGGGGCTTGTGCCCCCAACACTTAAAAAAGAAACAAAGGCCTCAGTGGATGGGTCTCTGTGGCCTGAAGTGGCTTGAGAAGTGGGGCTGCGCCAGTGGGCTGGGCGCAAGGTCTGGCACAGTTAATTAAACCGCATATTACATCAATCATGACACATTCTGTAACATCATTGATAATATCACTACAACATTTGAAATGACATCATTGATGACAACACTGTGTATGGCGGGCATGAGTTATAGTTACATTAGGACATTAGTTATAGCTTTCACTGAAATATACACACACACAAACATATATGTATGCGTGGTAAAAACATTTGTGGTAAAGGAATGTGTGATCAAGGCATCTGCATAGAAAAGACTGTGTGGAAAAGGCCTGTGGTAAAGCTATAGTTTGTATTGTCATACAACCGGTAAAACATTTATATCTAACCTGCAGAAAGTGGTTGTTTAAAAATCATCGTGTTTAATGAGATGTATAAAATCAGATATTGACTCTAATGGAGACAGGGCGGAATTCCTGGAAATGGAATCACGTAACAAAGGTATTGCCAGACTCCTCAAACAATGTATTATTTTGTATTTAGAATAACTCGCGCTTTCAATAGGCCAAAACAGGGCTTTTTGAGGAGGTACAAAGAGTGTGCCTCTTACGTGAGTGCCAAAACTAATCGAAACTGCTCTGCTCAAGCATGACTGACTATCCTGCCCTGTAAATATTCTAAAGTGATCTTGTGAGGATTTCCTCATAGTTTAATGATGTGTAAGTGGTCTTTTGAGGTAGCCTAAAATACTGTTTCCACCATGTTGTGCGTATTTTTGAAGCCTCCTGTACTTTACCACTGTTCAAGATCCTGAACAAAAGGCTCTTAAGCAGGAGATTATGGGATTTTAAACAGAAATGAGAAGGTCTGAATGCCTTTAACTAACACAGGCATTTGAAATGTAGCAAGTGCTGTGAAAATATGCCATGTATTTACCCCCTGATCGGAATTTAAAGTCAGCAGCAAAACGCAAGGAGAGGGCGAGAGCACGACGGGACTCTGAGAATACTGAATATTGTAGAGGCCAGAGGAGGGGATGGAGAACTGCTTTGTGCAATAGATTTCTAGATTGTTTCTTAGCGCTGCCGCTGACGGGAGGAGTCTGACGGCCACAACTGCTTCGGTCTGAGAGGTAAGGGTGTCCCCTCTCTGTGCACGTTCAGCGACAAAAGCCTTTTATTTAGCGTTGTTGGAGGTGGCGGTCCTGCTAGGAGGACGGCATGGTCCAGTATAGCCTGCTTTCCACCAAAATGAGGGGTAAATGCGGAGGGCAGCCTGCACTGTACCTGCCAGAGAGAATAAAGTGTACATCACACTCCTGCGAGTGACGGTCGCCTGCAGGCTGCAGTGCACCTCTGTGAGATGTAAGGGTGTCAGACAGCCTGCGCTGCTCTTGTCTGAGAGCTCCACAGCAGCTCTGAGAGGTGAGGGCTCCCAGTAACCTGCTCTGCACCTGTCTGAGAGCTGAAGGCTGGGTCAGAGGAGCAAGGGTGTCAAGCAGCCTGCTCTGCTCTTATCTGAGAGCTCAACTGCAGGTCTGATAGGTGCTCAGCACCTCCGTGAGAGCTTTATGTGTAGGTCTGAGAGGTGAGTGTTTCAACAACCTACTCAGTATCATTCTGAAAAGTGAGGATGTCTGTGAGGATGCATAATGCCATTTTTGAGTATCGCCTGTGAGAGCGCATGCTCTGTATGCACCTTTGCTTGTGAGAGATAGCGTATACAAGCAGGGGCTTGCAGCTCACCCATTGTTTACCTTTTGTTGGTTTCATTGTCACTGTTATTTGCTACCTTCTAATTGGCCAGAATGTGCAGGCTTCACTTCCTCTTCTTTTGGCTGGAGCATGGACCAAGTACTGATTGCTTCAGCTTGACTGCTGTCCCTCCTCTGATTGCGCCGTAACTGAGATATTACTTTTATTTTTTCTTCTTCTCGTCGTCTTGGTTCAAGCTCTTGACATTGGTAGCTATCTTTTACTAAACCACACACAATTCAAAGAATAATTTTTCTAAGGTGAAATGGATGTTTTGAGGCAACAGAATTTATCTGCTTTTATAGCAAAGGTCTTCAAACTGGGGGGCGGGCCCCCTAAGGGGGTCCTCAAGTGATCCCAGAGGGTATGAGGGGGCGCCAGGCTCTGGCCAAAAGAAGCATTATGCAGATAACAGTGCTTTGAAGCAGGAAAACCTTTACTGCATTATTCAAAAGGTAGCAGATCTTAACTGCATTGTTATAAGTATTGTAAATAAGTATAGACATATTTAAGCATTGCCAACTTAATAGAATAATTGTGAAAAATTATTTGGGGGACGCCCGATGATTTTTTTCCCCCCTCTGGGGGGAGTGGCATTGAAAAGTTTGAAAAACACTGTTTTATAGTGTCAACAGATTCTATCTACTTCTAAATGTATTTTGGCTAAGACATAGATGCAATTGCTATCTTTATGTCATAGGAATTTTTGCAAAATGTCTTTTTTTAACTGATTTGCTCAGACTGACAAGGGTGTTGTGCAGAAACCTAACAAACATTGGCGAAGCCAAAAGCCCTCACCTTTGGAGCTATTAGCGTTCTCAGTGCCTTTTGTTCCTGCTGTACAGCATGGGCATTGCCGACTTTAGCAATGGTTTCTAGCCATGCTGTTTAGTAGTGTGGCTGGTGTGCAGCATGGCTAAAAATAATTTTAAAAAAGGACTAAGATGAATCCAGCACTTATGCACTTTAAAAAGAAAAAAAAGCACCTTAGCCCTGGCTGCATCAAAGTGCTTTTTAAAATTAGTTTTAGCCACACTGCAAAGCATTCGCATTGCTGTACAACCCGGCTACAAAATATTGCCAAATTCAAAAGCTCTCAGAGTCAAGACCTATTGGCTTTGCGAGTTCTTGTTCTGAGAGTTGAAGGTGTGCCACAGCCTGTTCTCTTTTTAAATTGCATCCATGATTCACAGTTTATCTGCACCAATGTGAAAGTTGCTGATGTGTGGCAGCTTGGATTACAACTGGGATAGAGCAGGGTTTTAAGTGGGATGAAAAAGGCGTGGGGACTGGGTTTGTCTAAACGGAGCCTGGCCAAAGAAGCATTACAGAATAATTTCCAAGAAGTGTGGCCTTTGTAATTAAGGAGACAGTTTACAACATTTAAGCCGAAATCATGTGCTTTACACAGGTGTTAGCTGACCAGTTTATGACAGCTTCTCTGCAAACCTTCTGTTGTGCATTCAAACTTATTACATAATAATGATTATATACCTAAAACAAGCCAGACCTGTTGCCTTTGCCAATATTTGTTAGCAGTATCAGATGAATGAGGAGCAATAATGATATTGTTGGGAGTAATTAGAGCTAAAACATTTCCAATTCTGAAAATATGAGACTATGAATTAAACATTTGAGGCCTGTGGAAGAAGTAGTGGTCTTGAGAACATCTGGGTCACTCTGCCCTCCGCTGCACATCACTTTCCTCTGCAGCCTCTCAGTGACACGCTTACACCCTTTTTCTAGCCAAGGCTTTCTGAAATCCTCCATCTCCACATTTCACACCTCACCTTTTTCCTTTTCCGCACCCTCTTTTCTCTCTCCTTGTATCTCCTTCACTTCACCATCCCCCAACACACATAACTCATCCACGTTCACCTGCCAGGTCTGCATTTTCTTTTACTTTCACCCAGTCAATATTTCAACGTTTTTTGCCTCCTTCACACACTTTTGAATATAATCGCATTATGCCAATGTTGAGCTCTGCGTATGTGCAAAGGACTGGATGAACATTCACTCAGAGCACCGCCGGGCACTGTGGGAACTTCACATAGCCTTGAGTCTCAACTCTATAGCTCTCAATCCTAGTCCTTATAAACACCCACCTACAAATGGAACTCACAAACTCCTACAAGCAGTGCTTAATTTCAGCTGGTGTTATCCAGTGTTCAGCACCAGCACTTTTTTGTTAACATCAGAACTTCTGAAGGCTGGCACTTGGTGGCATTGTGTGAATAAGTTTGTGATGAGCACAACAACGGTTGTTTAATAATTCCATATACATTAAAATGGCCAAAATCTGATTCCCCCGGGCTATAAAATTAGCTTGGGTGGCAGATATTAGTCCTTTGTAATGTATATTAAAGGACTGAACTGCCACACTTGCAGCATTGTGACATATATTAGCTATGTTGGTACTTTCATTGGTAGAATTGGGGAGGCAATGGGTGGTGCTAGCTGCAGTGGCCCACTACAATGGCCCTGGCACTTTTTTATTTTTGTATTTTACAAATTAAACACTGCAGCTGCCTGATGGCTAGCTGTTGCATCAAGGCTATCTTTCTCTGGTTAACAAATGCAACCCTTGGTTGCTGAAGGATGATGGTATTTGTGGTGGCTTTCAGTTGAGAAGATGGTTATACTTAGAGGACATCATTTTGAGTTATTCTACACAAATAATTCTCATTGCCGAGTATCTCGGTAGGTTGTCAACAATGTCTTTTGTCGGTGTTGGTCGAGATCGAACAATATCTAGAGAGATTAAATTGTTTTATTAGTGTGAGTAGTTCCTTATGTGGGACATAGGATAAATAACAAGATTGTGTTTATGTGCACTGATGCCTTTGTTGTTGCTACAGGGCTGTGACTGTGCATTCATTGGCATTGATGGCCTTCTTTGTGTGGTTGCACGCGGACACCACCTGCTTTATGGATTATGATTCTGGTTTTGTTTTTTGAATGGAGATAAAGCTGACATGTTAATGTTAGAGACATATAGATATTGAATTACAATGCTACAGATTAGTATATATAGAAAAGAAAGCAGATGGCAGTAGGGAAATGTAGGAGGCTGGCCTGGCTTGTAGTGAGTACCAAGGGGTACTTACACCTTGCACCAGTTCCAGGTATCCCTTATTAGTGTAGAGTGGTGTCTAGCAGCTTAGGCTGATAGAAAATGGTAGCTTAGCAGAGCAGCTTAGGCTGAACTAGGAGACGAGTGAAGCTCCTACAGTACCACTAGTGTCACTTGCACAATATCATAAGAAAACACAATACACAGATATACTAAAAATAAAGGTACTTTATTTTTACGACAATATGCCAAAGTATCTCAGTGAGTACCCTCAGTATGAGGATAGCAAATATACACAAGATATATGTACACAATACCAAAATATGCAGTAATAGCAATAGAAAACAGTGCAAACAATGTATAGTCACAATAGAATGCAATGGGGGCACATAGGGATAGGGGCAACACAAACCATATACTCTAGAAGTGGAATGCGAACCACGAATGGACCCCAAACCTATCTGACCTTGTAGAGGGTCGCTGGGACTGTAAGAAAACAGTGAGGGTTAGAAAAATAGCCCACCCCAAGACCCTGAAAAGTGGGTGCAAAGTGCACCTAAGTTCCCCAGAGAGCACAGAAGTTGTGATAGGGGAATTCTGCAAGAAAGACCAACACCAGCAATGCAACAACGATGGATTTCCAGATGAGAGTACCTGTGGAACAAGGAGACCAAGTCCAAAAGTCACGATCAAGTCGGGAGTGGGCAGATGCCCAGGAAATGCCAGCTGTGGGTGCAAAGAAGCTGCCACTGGATGATAGAAGCTGAGGATTCTGCAAGAACGACAAGGGCTAGAAACTTCCCCTTTGGAGGACGGATGTCCCACGTCATGAAGAGTCGTGCAGAGGTGTTTTTGTGCAGAAAGATCGCAAACAAGCCTTGCTAGCTGCAAAGCTCGTGATTAGGGTTTTTGGATGCTGCTGTGGCCCAAAAGGGACCAGGATGTCGCCAATTGCGTGAGGGGACAGAGGGGACGTCCAGCAAGACAAAGAGCCCACTCAAAAGCAAGCAGCACCTACAGAAGTGTCAGAACAGGCACTACAAAGTGGAGTGAATCGGTGCTCACTTGAAGTTGCACAAGAGAGTCCCACGACGCCGGAGGACAACTCAGGAGGTTGTGCAATGCAGGTTAGAGTGCCGGGGACCCAGACTTGGCTGTGCACAAAGGATTTCCTCGGAAAGTGCACAGGAGCCGGAGTAGCTGCAAAACATGTGGTTCCCAGCAATGCAGTCTAGCGTGGGGAGGCAAGGACTTACCTCCACCAAACTTGGACTGAAGAGTCACTGGACTGTGGGAGTCACTTGGACAGAGTTGCTGAGTTCAAGGGACCTCGCTCGTCGTGCTGAGAGGAGACTCAGAGGACCAGTGAAGCAGTTCTTTGGTGCCTGCGGTTGCAGGGGGAAGATTCCGTCGACCCACTGGAGATTTCTTCGGAGCTTCTAGTGCAGAGAGGAGGCAGACTACCCCCACAGCATGCACCACCAGGAAAACAGTCGAGAAGGCGGCAGGATCAGCGTTACAAGGTCGCAGTAATCGTCTTTGCTACTTTGTTGCAGTTTTGCAGGCTTCCAGCGCGGTCAGCAGTCGAGTCCTTGGCAGAAGGTGAAGAGAGAGATGCAGAGGAACTCTGATGAGCTCTTGCATTCGTTATCTAAAGAATTCCCCAAAGGAGAGACCCTAAATAGCCAGAAAAGGAGGTTTGGCTACCTAGGAGAGAGGATAGGCTAGCAACACCTGAAGGAGCCTATCAGAAGGAGTCTCTGACGTCACCTGCTGGCCCTGGCCACTCAGAGCAGTCCAGTGTGCCAGCAGCACCTCTGTTTCCAAGATGGCAGAGGTCTGGAGCACACTGGAGGAGCTCTGGGCACCTCCCAGGGGAGGTGCAGGTCAGGGGAGTGGTCACTCCCCTTTCCTTTGTCCAGTTTCGCGCCAGAGCAGGGCTGGGGGATCCCTGAACCGGTGTAGACTGGCTTATGCAGAAATGGGCACCATCTGTGCCCATGAAAGCATTTCCAGAGGCTGGGGGAGGCTACTCCTCCCCTGCCTTAACACCTTTTTCCAAAGGGAGAGGGTGTAACACCCTCTCTCTGAGGAAGTCCTTTGTTCTGCCTTCCTGGGCCAAGCCTGGCTGGACCCCAGGAGGGCAGAAACCTGTCTGAGGGGTTGGCAGCAGCAGCAGCTGCAGTGAAACCCCAGAAAAGGCAGTTTGGCAGTACCCGGGTCTGTGCTAGAGACCCGGGGAATCATGGGATTCTCTCCCCAATACCAGGATGGCATTCGGGGGGCAATTCCATGATCTTAGACATGTTACATGGCCATGTTCGGAGTTACCATTGTGAAGCTACACATAGGTAGTGACCTATGTGTAGTGCACGCGTGTAATGGTGTCCCCGCACTCACAAAGTCCGGGGAATTTGCCCTGAACAATGTGGGGGCACCTTGGCTAGTGCCAGGGTGCCCACACACTAAGTAACTTAGCACCTAACCTTTACCAGGTAAAGGTTAGACATATAGGTGACTTATAAGTTACTTAAGTGCAGTGGTAAATGGCTGTGAAATAACGTGGATGTTATTTCACTCAGGCTGCAGTGGCAGGCATGTGTAAGAATTGTCAGAGCTCCCTACGGGTGGCAAAAGAAATGCTGCAGCCCATAGGGATCTCCTGGAACCCCAATACCCTGGGTACCTCAGTACCATATACTAGGGAATTATAAGGGTGTTCCAGTATGCCAATGTAAATTGGTGAAATTGGTCACCAGCCTGTTAGTGACAATTTGGAAAGAAATTAGAGAGCATAACCACTGAGGTTCTGGTTAGCAGAGCCTCAGTGAGACAGTTAGTCATAACACAGGTAACACATACAGGGCACACTTATGAGCACTGGGGCCCTGGCTGGCAGGGTCCCATTGACACATACAACTAAAACAACATATATACAGTGAAATATGGGGGTAACATGCCAGGCAAGATGGTACTTTCCTACACAACCCCCCCCCAAACGAAGGACAATAAGACTAGCCATGACCTGATGAGTCTTCATTGTCTAAGTGGAAATATCTGGAGAGTCCATCTGCATTGGAGTGGGTACTCCCAGGTCTATGTTCCACTGTATAATCCATTCCCTGTAGGGATATGGACCACCTCAGCAATTTAGGATTTACACCTTTCATTTGTTTTAGCCAAAGTAGAGGTTTGTGGTCTGTCTGAACAATGAAGTGAGTGCCAAACAGGTATGGCCTCAACTTCTTCAGTGCCCAGACCACAGCAAAGGCCTCCCTCTCTATGGCAGACCAACGCTTTTCTCTAGGGGTCAACCTCCTGCTGATAAAAGCAACAGGTTGATCCTGGCCCTCAGAATTAAGTTGTGATAAGACTGCCCCTACCCCTAATTCAGATGCATCAGTTTGGACAATGAATTGTGTGGAGTAACAGGGGCTTTTCAGGACAGGTGCAGAGCACATGGCCTGCTTCAGCTCCTGAAAAGCTTTTTGACAGCTAGCTGTCCACAATACCTTTTTAGGCATTTTCTTAGATGTGAGGTCATTAAGAGGGGCTGCAATGGAGCCATAGTTCTTTATGAACCTCCTGTAATACCCAGTGAGGCCTAAAAAGGCTCTCACCTGGGTCTGAGTTGTAGGGGGAACCCAATCTATAATAGTTTGGATTTTCCCCTGAAGTGGTGCAATCTGTTCTCCACCTACCAGGTGTCCCAGATAAACCACTTTGCCCTGCCCTATCTGGCACTTTGAATCCTTGATAGTGAGGCCTGCCTTTTGCAGGGCCTCCAAAACCTTCCATAGGTGGACCAGGTGATCATCCCAACTGGAGCTAAAGACAGCTATATCATCTAGATATGCTGCACTAAAAACTTCCAGCCCTTGCAGGACTGTGTTCACCAACCTTTGAAAAGTGGCAGGTGCATTTTTCAATCCAGAAGGCATTACTGTGAATTGGTAATGGCCTCCAATGGTTGAAAATGCAGTTTTTGCTTTTGCATCCTCTGATAACTTGATCTGCCAATGCCCTGCAGTCTAATCAAAGGTGCTTAGATACTTGGCAGATGCCAGTTTATCTATGAGCTCATCTGCCCTGGGTATAGGGTGAGCATCAGTTTTAGTTACCTGGTTGAGACCTCTATAATCTACACAAAACCGCATTTCCTTCTTTCCATCTTTGGAATGAGGTTTTGGTACAAGTACCACAGGAGAGGCCCATGGACTTTCAGAGTGCTCAACCACTCCCAGTTCAAGCATCTTCTGCACTTCTTGTTTTATGCAGTCTCTGACATGGTCAGGCTGCCTATAGATCTTACTTTTGACAGGCAAGCTGTCTCCAGTATCTATAGTGTGCTCACACCAAGAAGTGGTGCCTGGCACAGTAGAGAAGAGTTCAGAAAACTGACCCAGGAGATTTATGCAGTGGTCTTTCTGCTCAGCAGTAAGACAATCTGCCAGTACTACACCTTCCACTAGAGCATCTTGTTCTGTGGAAGAGAAGAGATCAGGGAGAGGGTCACTCTCTTCTTCCTGTCCCTCATCTGTTGCCATGAGCAGGTTGAGATCAGCCCTGTCATAGTAGGGTTTCAGGCGATTGACATGGAGCACCCTAAGGGGACTCCTGGCAGTGCCTAAGTCAACTAAGTAGGTGACTTCACCCTTCTTTTCAACAATTATGTGGGGTCCACTCCATTTGTCTTGGAGTGCTCTTGGTGCCACAGGCTCCAAGACCCACACTTTCTGCCCTGGTTGGTACTGAACCAAAACAGCCTTCTGGTCATGCCATTGCTTTTGGAGCTCTTGGCTGGCCTGAAGGTTTTTACTGGCCTTTTTCATGTACTCAGCCATCCTAGATCTGAGGCCAAGTACATAGTCCACTATGTCTGGCTTTGGAGCTTTTAAAGGTTGTTCCCAACCCTCCTTAACAAGTGTTAGAGGACCTCTCACAGGGTGTCCAAATAGGAGTTCAAAGGGGCTGAAGCCCACTCCTTTTTGGGGTACCTCCCTGTAAGCAAAAAGGAGGCAAGGTAACAGTAAGATATCCCATCTCCTGCAGAGTTTTTCAGGGAGTCCCATTATCATACCTTTGAGAGTTTTGTTAAATCTCTCCACCAGTCCATTTGTTTTTGGATGATAGGGTGTGGTGAACTTGTATGGCACACCACATTCTTTCCACATGGCCTTTAAGTAAGCAGACATGAAATTGCTTCCCCTGTCTGATACCACCTCTTTTGGGAAGCCCACCCTGGAAAAGATTCCCAGGAGGGCCTTTGCCACTGCAGGAGCTGTAGTGGTCCTTAGAGGAATTGCTTCAGGATATCTGGTGGCATGGTCCACTACCACCAAGATAAACCTATTGCCTGAAGCAGTAGGAGGGTCAAGGGGGCCAACTATGTCAACCCCTACCCTTTCAAAGGGAACCCCAACCACAGGCAGTGGGATAAGGGGTGCCTTTGGAGTGCCACCTGTCTTGCCACTGGCTTGACAGGTTTCACAGGACTTACAAAATTCCTTTGTGTCCTCTGACATTCTAGGCCAATGAAACAAGGGGACAAGCCTGTCCCAAGTTTTCATTTGCCCCAAATGTCCAGCTAAGGGAATGTCGTGGGCTAGAGTTAGGAGGAAGTTTTTGTACTCCTGAGGAATCACCAATCTCCTGGCAGCTCCAGGTTTTGGATCCCTTGCTTCAGTGTACAAGAGGTTGTCCTCCCAGTAAACTCTGTGAGAGTCACTGACATCCCCATTTGCTTGTTTGACAGCTTGCTGCCCTAGACCCTCTAGTGAGGGACAGGTATGCTGTGCCACACTCAGCTCCTCCCTGGCAGGCCCCCCTTCACCCAAAAGCTCAGTAGTGTCTGTTTCTAGCTCCTCTGGTGTAGGTTCTGTACAGGGTGGAAATTCTTCTTCCTCAGAAGTTGAATCCACTGTAGAGGGAGGGATAGTAGGTAGTGATTTACCTTTACTAACCCTAGCTTTAGGGAGCACTTGGTCCATTCTTCCAAGATCCAAGTCACCCAGTCCTTTTTGCTTTTTGGCCTGAGCCCTGGTTAAAGCAAAAATATGCCCTGGAATGCCCAGCATTGCTGCATGAGCTTCCAACTCCACATCTGACCACGCTGATGTCTCTAAATCATTTCCTAGTAGACAGTCTACAGGTAAATCTGAGGCAACCACAACTTTCTTTGGACCAGTAACCCCCCCCCAGTTGAGATTTACAACAGCCATGGGGTGGCTAAGTGTGTTGTTATGAGCATCGGTTACTTAGTACTGGTGACCAAGTAGGTGTTGTTCAGGGTGGATCAGTTTCTCTATTACCATTGTAACACTGGCACCTGTGTCCCTGTAGGCCTGAACCTCAACACCATTTATTAGGGGTAGTTGCTTGTACTTATCCATGTTAAGGGGACAAGCAACCAAGGTGGCTAAATCAATACCCCCCGCAGAGACTAACACAGCCTCTGTGGTCTCCCTAATCAGACCAACCCCAACTAAGTTACCAAAATTGAGCCCAGCTACTCCCTTAGATTGGCTATTAGTAGGTTTGCTCCCACCACCACTGCTATTACTAGGGGCACTAGGTGTAGCAGCAGGGGTTGTAGTGGTAGGAGGCTTAGTGCTTTTCTTTGGACAACTGGAATCTGTTGTCCAATGGCCTTTTATTTTACATAAATAGCACCATGGTTTCTTTTCTTTGTTTTGATTTGAAGAGGATTTGGGCCCACCACCCCCACCAGAGTGTTTTTGTGGGCCTGATGAAGACTCATTTTTAGATTTGTCCCCACCCTTGTCAGAAGACTTACCATCCTTCTTCTTGCCATCCTTGTCACCCCCTGTATGAACTTTTCTGTTCACCCTTGTTCTGACCCATTTGTCTGCCTTCTTTCCCAATTCTTGGGGAGAGGTCAGATCAGAGTCTACCAGGTACTGGTGTAACAAATCAGACACACAATTGTTAAGAATATGCTCTCTCAGGATTAAGTTATACAGGCTTTCATAGTCAGAAACTTTACTGCCATGTAACCACCCCTCCAAGGCCTTCACTGAATGGTCAACAAAGTCTACCCAGTCTTGTGAAGACTCCTTTTTGGTTTCTCTGAACTTCATCCTGTACTGTTCAGTGGTTAAGCCATAACCATCCAGGCATGCATTCTTAAGAACTGTAAAATTATTGGCATCACTTTCCTTAACAGTAAGGAGCCTATACTTACCCTTTCCACTGAAAGATAGCCATAGGATAGCAGCCCACTGCCTTTGAGGGACCTCTTGAACAACACAGGCCCTCTCAAGTGCAGCAAACCACTTGTTAATGTCATCCCCCTCCTTGTAAGGGGGAACTATCTTGTGGAGATTCCTAGAATCATGCTCTTTTGCAGGATGACTATTTGAAATACGGCTGCTGCCACCATGGGGTCCTAACCCCAACCTCTGTCTTTTTTTTTAAATCAAAGGACTGCCTATCTAAATCCAGCTGTTGCTTCTTGAGCTTCAGCCTGGATTCCTCCACTCTCAATCTATTGAGCTCCCTTTCTAACATTCTGTCATCAGGGTGGGTGGGAGGGACATGCCTTGAAACAGAAGTATGATGAGAATGAACAGAGGGAGACATGTCCCAAACAGATGGCACTCTAACATTCTGGCCTAAAGAAGTAACACTTCTACTATGATGAGAAGCAACACTATTACTGTGATGTGAATTCACATCAGTACCAGCTATGCTAGGTGGCAAGATTCCCTCCCAAATCTTTTGCAAGGGGTGCCCCAGGATCAGATTGGGAACCATCAGCTAATTTCTCACCAGAAGTGCCAACTAAGGTCTTATCTTGTTCAATGAGCATATTAACTAACAGTTGTCTTGAGGGATTCTTCCCTACCCCTAAACCTCTATCTATGCAGAGACTCCTTGCTTCCTTCCAGCTAAGGTTGTCATAAGCTATGCTGGCCAGATCAAGAGTTTGGCCTGTACCAGACATGATAGAAAAGGTTTAAGGGACAGAAAAAGAAAGAAAAAGTTTTCAGAACTTTTTAAAGGACAGAAAAAAACTTGTAAAAGTTTTAAAGAACTTTTTGAAAGTTTAGAAGTACTTTTCAGCACTTAGCAAAGAAGTGAGAGAAGAAAAGCAAAACTTTTTGGTTAAGTGTATATACACTGAACTTGTTTTGTATATTTTTCTCTTATGAAAAGTACAATATGACAAAGTGGTAAGTAGTTGCAAAGTACTTATCCCACCGCTGCACAACCAATGTAGGAGGCTGGCCTGGCTTGTAGTGAGTACCAAGGGGTACTTACACCTTGCACCAGGTCCAGGTATCCGTTATTAGTGTAGAGTGGTGTCTAGCAGCTTAGGCTGATAGAAAATGGTAGCTTAGCAGAGCAGCTTAGGCTGAACTAGGAGACGAGTGAAGCTCCTACAGTACCATTAGTGTCACTTGCACAATATCATGAGAAAACACAATACACAGATATACTAAAAATAAAGGTACTTTATTTTTATGACAATATGCCAAAGTATCTCAGTGAGTACCCTCAGTATGAGGATAGCAAATATACACAATATATATGTACACAATACCAAAATATGCAGTAATAGCAATAGAAAACAGTGCAAACAATGTATAATCACAATAGAATGCAATGGGGGCACATAGGGATAGGGGCAACACAAACCATATACTCTAGAAGTGGAATGCGAACCACGAATAGACCCCAAACCTCTGTGACCTTGTAGAGGGTCACTGGGACTGTAAGAAAACAGTTAGGGTTAGAAAAATAGCCCACCCCAAGACCCTGAAAAGTGGGTGCAAAGTGCACCTAAGTTCCCCAGAGAGCACAGAAGTCGTGATAGGGGAATTCTGCAAGAAAGACCAACACCAGCAATGCAACAACGATGGATTTCCAGACGAGAGTACCTGTGGAACAAGGAGACCAAGTCCAAAAGTCACGATCAAGTCGGGAGTGGGCAGATGCCCAGGAAATGCCAGCTGTGGGTGCAAAGAAGCTGCCACTGGATGGTAGAAGCTGAGGATTCTGCAAGAACGACAATGGCTAGAAACTTCCCCTTTGGAGGATGGATGTCCCACGTCGTGAAGAGTCGTGCAAAGGTGATTTCGTGCAGAAAGGCCACAAACAAGCCTTGCTAGCTGCAAAGCTTGCGGTTAGGGTTTTTGGATGCTGCTGTGGCCCAGGAAGGACCAGGATGTTGCCAATTGCGTGAAGGGACAGAGGGGGCATCCAGCAAGACAAAGAGCCCACTCAGAAGCAAGCAGCACCTGCAGAAGTGCCGGAATAGGCACTACAAAGTGGAGTGAATTGGTGCTCACCCGAAGTTGCACAAGAGAGTCCCACGACGCCGGAGGACAACTCAGGAGGTTGTGCAATGCAGGTTAGAGTGCTGGGGACCCAGACTTGGCTGTGCACAAAGGATTTCCTCGGAAAGTGCACAGGAGCCGGAGTAGCTGCAAAACACACGGTTCCCAGCAATGCAGTCTAGCGTGGGGAGGCAAGGACTTACCTCCACCAAACTTGGACTGAAGAGTCACTGGACTGTGGGAGTCACTTGGACAGAGTTGCTGAGTTCAAGGGACCTCGCTCGTTGTGCTGAGAGGAGACCCAGAGGACCAGTGAAGCAGTTCTTTGGTGCCTGCGGTTGCAGGGGGAAGATTCCGTCGACCCACTGGAGATTTCTTCGGAGCTTCTAGTGCAGAGAGGAGGCAGACTACCCCCACAGCATGCACCACCAGGAAAACAGTCGAGAAGGCGGCAGGATCGGCGTTACAAGGTCGCAGTAGTCGTCTTTGCTACTTTGTTGCAGTTTTGCAGGCTTCCAACGCGGTCAGCAGTCGATTCCTTGGCAGAAGGTGAAGAGAGAGATGCAGAGGAACTCTGATGAGCTCTTGCATTCATTATCTAAAGAATTCCCCAAAGCAGAGACCCTAAATAGTCAGAAAAGGAGGTTTGGCTACCTAGGAGAGAGGATAGGCTAGCAACACCTGAAGGAGCCTATCAGAAGGAGTCTCTGACGTCACCTGCTGGCCCTGGCCACTCAGATCAGTCCAGTGTGCCAGCAGCACCTCTGTTTCCAAGATGGCAGAGGTCTGGAGCACACTGGAGGAGCTCTGGGCACCTCCCAGGGGAGGTGCAGGTCAGGGGAGTGGTCACTCCCCTTTCCTTTGTCCAGTTTCGCGCCAGAGCAGGGCTGGGGGATCCCTGAACCGGTGTAGACTGGCTTATGCAAGAAATGGGCACCATCTGCCCATGAAAGCATTTCCAGAGGCTGGGGGAGGCTACTCCTCCCCTGCCTTAACACCTTTTTCCAAAGGGAGAGGGTGTAACACCCTCTCTCTGAGGAAGTCCTTTGTTCTGCCTTCCTGGGCCAAGCCTGGCTGGACCCCAGGAGGGCAGAAACCTGTCTGAGGGGTTGGCAGCAGCAGCAGCTGCAGTGAAACCCCAGAAAAGGCAGTTTGGCAGTACCCGGGTCTGTGCTAGAGACCCGGGGAATCATGGGATTGTCTCCCCAATACCAGGATGGCATTCGGGGGGCAATTCCATGATCTTAGACATGTTACATGGCCATGTTCGGAGTTACCATTGTGAAGCTACACATAGGTAGTGACCTATGTGTAGTGCACGCGTGTAAGGGTGTCCCCGCACTCACAAAGTCCGGGGAATTTGCCCTGAACAATGTGGGGGCACCTTGGCTAGTGCCAGGGTGCCCACACACTAAGTAACTTACCACCTAACCTTTACCAGGTAAAGGTTAGACATATAGGTAACTTATAAGTTACTTAAGTGCAGTGGTAAATGGCTGTGAAATAACGTGGACGTTATTTCACTCAGGCTGCAGTGGCAGGCCTGTGTAAGAATTGTCAGAGCTCCCTACGGGTGGCAAAAGAAATGCTGCAGCCCATAGGGATCTCCTGGAACCCCAATACCCTGGGTACCTCAGTACCATATACTAGGGAATTATAAGGGTGTTCCAGTATGCCAATGTAAATTGGTTAAATTGGTCACTAGCCTGTTAGTGACAATTTGGAAAGAAATGAGAGAGCATAACCACTGAGGTTCTGGTTAGCAGAGCCTCAGTGAGACAGTTAGTCATAACACAGGTAACACATACAGGGCACACTTATGAGCACTGGGGCCCTGGCTGGCAGGGTCCCAGTGACAGATACAACTAAAACAACATATATACAGTGAAATATGGGGGTAACATGCCAGGCAAGATGGTACTTTCCTACAGAAAATTAGAAATGTCCTGTATTGTTACTTACCGGTGAACGTAACTAAGAGAAAAAAGTTTGGATGAACATGGACACTAATATCTTATACGCCCCAGTCTCAGTGATTTCTCCTAGGAGAGCACATTGAGTGAATGGGGATTGACACCCTACAATTTCCCACCATGAATATGACTTCATGTACAGATGGGTTAAATATTAACTATACATACTGCGGGTGAAGATGACCCCATTCAGTCTCTGGGTGAAATGCTGTAAGGAAATGATGGGGACTGAGTACTGGAATTCAGCGATTTCCCCAGTAACTCCTCATTTCTCTGTGGAGCCCAAGGGTCCCACTTGTAATCCCTGGTAACTCCACTCCCTGGAGTTACCATGACCCCAGTATTTGTGTCTCCTGCGAATGGAGTTACTACCACATTTAACTGACCCTCATAATTAGGCTCAATGACTGGGAATCCTTTCTAGTGAACCCTTTGTTGTCTTTTCATAGGCTTAAGTTTGTGAATTGCCTTTGTTTAATCTTCCTTACATTAATTTAGCGATCTTTCACAATAAACAGTTTACATAGATTATAGTGAAGGCTCTCCCAATTCAGGGGAGCCGCGAATATGGGGCAAGCCGTGGTCCACCTCAAGGGCTGCGCAAAAGCAGCCGTGGCCCTGGGGTATGTTTTCAGTTTATTGGCTCACGGGGAGAGGCCCCCAGAAGTGGATGAGCGCTTCCAGGGTCCCAGAGGCAAGGCATTGCCTTGCCCTGTAAATGACGGGGTGGGGAGTGGGTCTCTTTCCTGCTCACCACCTTACCAAAAAGGATGTTGCCCCTCAGTGCCCCCATCAAGATTCATGTTTATAGGATTGTATGGAGTACATTTGTAATGGTTTACTTTGTCTAACTACTTTTCTCCTTAAGGTATTAAATAGTGTCATCTTGTGACAGCATGGTAAATGTTGTTCCTCTCTAAATGCATTTTCTCTTACAGGTATTGATAATGTGTTGTATTTATTGAAATGTGGCAGGTGAGGTCATCATTGATGGGACAGTTCGGGTCCATGTAAGGCATTCTTTTAGACCGAATTAACAACAGCATCACAGAAACCTCCAAAGGGTGCTGGCAAAAAGTCAAAAGAGGTTAGCAAGGGTGCGGGGGTTTTGGGTAATTGCTCAACCTTGGAGCCTACCTGGCAACAGTCTGCGCAGGTGCAGTGGACACAAGCTAGCGCTGGCTGTTGGGGGTGGGAATTTGGGTGCAAGGGGTGCCCGAGGTAGGCATCCTAGCTGGCAAATAGCCCCTTGCACAGGCACATCCTGGTATGGGAGGTCGGTGGGTGGGTGGGTCCAGGATCAATCATATCAGACAAGTGGCTTAAGAGGAAGGGTCATTGCTACCAGTCATAAAATATTGTTTTAACAGATACACAGGATCTTAGTTATGGATAGGTAACTCCCATGTACTAGCGGCTCTGTTGCAATGTGTTTTTGTATATACATTTAAATAAATACTGCCGGGGGTCTTTTGAACCCTAACCTAAAGAACGTGATCCATGGTCTTGTCTGCGTCCTTTGCATCTGGGGTTGTTGTGCGGGCTGGAGCGGTCAAAGGGTGGGCTGGTTCCCACGGGACATCGGCGACTGCCTGGCCATACAGAATTTCTTCAGTATAGTCAACAATTAGAGCTGATTACAACACAATTCCAAATTGCTTGTCACAGAATCCTCACTCTGTCTCTCTCCTGGTAAGCCTGATTACTCAAAACATAGCGAAAAATACATATTTTAGTTTAGCTTCTACTGCTACTCTTTTCCACGATACTGTGAGAGCGTATCCAGAATTCATGATCAATATTGAATTACTGGCACTCTTTAGTAGTCATGTGTGGCCTACAAAACTTCTGTCACTCAAGCTCGATGTTACGCTATGGACCATGGGCAAGATGTACCAAAAAATAATTTTGGGCTTCCTTATCTGCAAATAAAGTGATTCACAAACAGGGAATTACAAAATTATATGAACTATCTGTGCCAAAGTATATAATTTCTGATCTAGTAATTTCTTATTGTTTGCTATTTCCTGATTTGTAATAGCAAATTATGAACTGGTAATTAATGCAAATTGTTATTCCCTATTTTGGAAATCAAAATAAGGGAAGCATCTGAAGGTTATGATTTCATAACCAGGAACAGAGCCAAATCTACAGGAGAATAGGAGAGAGAAGTTCTGTGGTGAATTGCTGTGAATGACCCCAGGCAATGCTTAATTTGAGCTGGTGGCTTCCGGTATAGGGCATTGGCACTTTGTCAACACGGTCACTTGTGACAGTCTGCCACATGGTGGCACTGTCTGTTTAAAGTAGATTTGAACTACACAGCAGTCGTTTATTAATTCAGTATACATTAAAAATGAATAATACCTGCTGCCCAAGCGATCCCTATAGTGTTGGACGCCTGGAGTAGTGTGAATTGCCACACTTACAGGCGTGTAATGGTTAAAAGTTGTGTTGGTACTGTCATTGGCAGCGCTAGTGGGGGCAATGGGTGGGGTAAGCTGCAGTGGCCTTCCGACAAGGGCCCTGCCACTTAATTTTTTTTACAAATTAAGCACTGCCCACAAGAAACCCAGTTCACAGTACGCACTGTACAATATTAATATGCTGCAGGAAAGAAAGCTTCCTGGTAAATCGCATCCTGGTAAAAGCAAATGCACTAGTAAGGTAAGCAAACCGTGAAATGAAAACAGGAGCTAACTCACTGACATTGATCATTCTAATGGTTTGTATAATCGGTGTTGAAATACTGATGTTGATAACTTGAATAATGTTTTCCCTTGCAATGAACATTAAAAAGGCCCGATAGGCACCCATTTCAGTTTCAGTTGTATGCAGGGTAAAACATACCAAACATTTCTGACATTTCAAATGAGGCCGCGAGTAGAGTGAAATTAAAAAAGTAAAAAACAATATTCTATTTTACTTGTATCTTGCAATCAATTCCATATGAGAATTTGAAAGAAATATTGTAAGCTAGAGTCAAAACGTGTAAGGGTGTCTCTTGTATTTTGTCCCATTAGCATACCAATGTGGCAAGTGTCTCTATTGATGTACAGATCCTCCAACCAGATGGCCACTCTGTTTTTCCTTCACTAAAATCACAGCATTGTTTCCAGCATAAAGCTTGTTGGGGTTCTGCAGGTGAATACAAAATTATTGTTTTGACCAGAGCGTTCCCTCCTCTATATAATTCATACCTTCAGCGGAGCCCAGTCCAAAGTTTGAAAAAACCATAGTGTAAAGGTAGGGTGACCACGCCTCGGTAATTTTCACGTACTGCCCCTAATTTAGCCCTTTGGTTTGTTGTCCGTGATGAAAGGCTTAACCAACAGCATTTGTCCTAATTTTAGCCTTTTACCTAAAAGACACATTTGTGATTAGGACAGATCAGTTTTCCCAGCTGGATTGAAAGGCAGGGAGTCTCCAGTGCTCCGAGGGAGGGAGGGGCAGACAAATAAGAACGTTTTTTTTTGCCTGGGGATCTCCTTCCCTAAAGAAATGCAAATGTGCACAACTGGTAAATCAGCAAATGTAAAGGGGCTTGGAAACCTATATTGACTTTAAACAAAGGAGTCACTTGAAGCTTTCTGATGGCAAAGATATATTTTTTTAGAGAGGTGCTGGAAGGGTGTTCCAAGGAGAGCTGTGGAGTGTGTGATTTTAATGGATGGTTATAAGAAATGTTTGTAGTAGGTATAATCTGTATATTATTGAAATTTGTATTTTACAGCTTTTTTTATTTAACCTAAATGTGTTTGCACATTTTGTAGCAGCCTTTATTATGATGTGTGTAATGCTTGTTTAAAATAAGTACTTACACATTCACAGTTTTTTCAGGGACCTCAGTACCTCATAGTACTTACAAACATTAGCCAATATGTACCATCTAGGCAAGAGTTATTGGCTTTACCAATGTATTTCAGCCATGTTTTACAACAGAGTGGCTGCTATTCAGCGTGGTTAAAAGTTAGTGGAATAGAGGAGAATGGTGGGAAGTGTTGCAGAGTGCAATGACAAAGAGTGGAGTAGAGTGTTATAGAGTGGAGTGGCAGAGTGTCATGTTTAGGAATGGCATACTGTGGAGTTCGGTAGAGTGGCATATAGTGGGGTAGTATGAAGTGGAGTTGACTGATGTAGAGTGCATTGGTGTAGAATGTTGCATAATATAATGGTGTAGAGTGAAGAGACATTGAATGCAGTGGCACAGAATTCAGCGGTGTACAATGTAGTGTCAGAATGCAGAGGCACAGATTAGAGTGGTGCACAGTAGAGTGTAGGGGTGAGAAGTGGAGTGGTGCAGACTAGAGTGGCAAAGAGTGCAGCGGCGTAGAGTAGAGTGATGTACAGTAGAGTGGCAGAGTGTGCAGTAGCGTAGAGTGCAGCATAGACTCAAGTGGCTTAGAGTGCAGTGGTGTAGAGTGGAGCAGAGTAGAACAGCATTGTGTGGTGCAGTGCAGAGTAGAGTATAGTGCTGTAGAGTGCAGTTGCATGTAGTGGAATGAAGCAGAAGTAAAGTGGCACAGAGTGCAGTGGTCTGGAGTGTATTGGCATAGAATGCAGTAGTACAGAGTAGAGTGGTGTAGAGTACAGTGGTGGAGAGTGCAATGTTGCAGAGTAGAGTGTCCGTGCAGCGGTGTAGTGTGTAGTAGAGTGACATAGGAGCAGTGGCCTGGAGTACAGTGGTGCTGAGTAGAGTCCAGTGGGGTAAAGTGCAGTTGATTAGAGTACACTGGGGTAGAGTGCAATGGTTTAGAGTGCAGTGGCATGGAGTGGCGTGGGGCAGAGTAGTGTGGCATAGAGTGCAGTGTGGTAGAATGGCATACAATACAGTGGCAGAGAGTGCAGTAGTATAGAGTGGTGCAGTGGCACAGAGTGCAGAGTAGACTCGTGTGGCATAGAGGGCAGTGGTGATGAGTGTTGCAGAGTGAAGAAATGTAGAGTGGTGCAGTACAGGGTGGAGTATAGTGCTGCAGAGTGCATTGGCATAGAGTGAGTGATGCAGAGTAGAGGGGCATAGAGTGCAGTAACATAGAGTGGTGCAGAGTGGAGTAGTGTAGAGTGGCGCAGTGCAGAGTAGAGTATAGTGCTGTAAAGTGCAGTGGCGTAGCGTTAAGTTATGAAGAGTAGAGTGGTATAGAGTGCAGTGGAATAGAGTGTATTGGTGTGGAATGCAGTAGTATGGAGTACAGTGGTGTACAGTATAGTGGCGGCGACTGCAGTGTTGCACAGTAGAGTCTCATACAGTGCAGTGGTGTATAGTGGAGTTGAGTGGAATAGAGAGCAGTGGCATAGAGCACAGTGGTGCAAAGTAGAGTGCAGTAATTTAGAGTGCAGTGGGGCAAACTAACGTAGAGTGCAGTGGCATAGAGTAGATTGTTTCAGAGTAGAGTGCAGTGGTGTGGAGTGGTAGAGAGTAGAGTGGAGTATGCATGGTGTGGTAGCAACATGTTTTTGATTGAAATGGCCATTGCATTTGCACAGACATACCGTACTACAGTGCACAGATGATGATGTGTGGAAATTGTATTATCTAATCTAATGATTTGTTTTAATCACATAAAGGTATTTATTTCCAGCACAGTGAAGAATGAACAAAAATGTCCTTCATTTGTACTCCTAATTCTGATATATTCTGAAATCCTTGCACAGTTTATTTAAATGGTGTCGTGTGAAAGAAAAAACTCTTTCCCACCCCCAGTATCCAGCAAGATTGTCACATAAATCCTGTCAGGATACTTTCAGTATATTAGTCCAGTCCATATCTTACAGAAGTTTGGCCACATCAATCACCCAGGTAGTATGACGAGAAGACCTGGAGTGGTCTCCATGTTGCAGGAAAGGTCTGTACACTCATCTTATCAGTTTGCCGCCAGTCCCTATGGTAAAGATCTTCTGGCACACCTCATGTAGGGTTAGTGATAGGTGGCAGAAATGAAATAGAGTATTTAATGATTGTTTAAGGTGGTTGTAAGTAAGGAGTTGACCGGGGTGAAGATGGTGGTCTGCCACAAGGGTTTGAAAATTTTGTAGCTCGCCGTCCAGAAACAAATCCCCCAATTTTAAGACACCTGCAGCATGTTTGAGCGGTAAGGCCTAGCATAGTTAGTGCAGGAGCACAGGGTTTCTTTATGTCAGTGAGTTTATAGTTTCTAGCAAGGCAAGAGAAATCTGTGCATATAACCCCGGATGGTGTTCTGTAGAATGGTTAGTAGGAAACAATGAGCAGTGTAGTAAGCACTCCTTAAAAGTCTTTGTAGATAAACCCCATCTCATGCAGGGGGGCAGGCAGACAGCCAGAGAGCCACCCATTGAACCTGTCCAGCTAAATAATAGCATTCTGATTCCAGCAGGCCTAATCCACCCACAGTCATGGGTAGCTTTAGAGTGGAAAGAGCTACCCGACGGCACCCCAGTGACCAAATCAGATGTGTGGCATGTCTAAAGAAGGAATGAAGGACGAGTAGGGGAAGGTTTGCAAAATAATACTATCATCAGGGTAGCACACCATCTTCATGTGGCCCACTACAGAAAACAGAAGAGAAAACCAAAAGGCAAACTGGGATCGGAGGGACCATAAAGCTCTGCCGAGATTTTAATCCTGCAAATTAGTGGGGAAATGGTATATATTAATCACTCGGTATCAAAAGGTAACTGGTTCCCAGTTCAATCTGAGGTCTAATTGTATACAAAGGGGAAAACAGTACCATACGTTAAAGAAATACCAATTACATTTTAAAATCTTTCTCATGTTCTTACATTTTGCTTGTGCAAGTCACATCCCAAATATTGTGAAGATTCTATGTGTACTTGGCACTTAGAGATGACCCAGATCACTGGTTTGGCTTTTCCTCAATTGCAAAACCATTATAAGACATGGGCATAGCGGGCAATTGCCTTGCACAACCTTTCAAGGGGTCTGGCCCCTCCTCATCCTTCACCTTGCAGACCATGCGGACCATTGCACCAGAAGAGTTTGCCAGGGTGGGTTGGTGCTGCTTGATCAGCTACTTGACAAAGTTTCTGTTTCCCTCCTGTCTGCACAGACAACTCCTCAGGTACACAATACCGTCAGATAGTCTTGGTTAACCCATCTTGTTTGATTTTAGAAATTGTCCCACCTTGTTCTTCTCTTCCTTATTTATCCAGTTCCTAGGAACAACCCTTTGAATCAGTTGCCGTGGATCTCCCATTGGATTTCGATTTCATCCTCCTCTTTTATTATCTTTGATTTGTAGCCAGGGGTCCCAGCTCTGAGATAAATGTAGAGTCCTGGATGTACATTCTATTGCTGTGAGACTATAGACAAGTTGTGGGTATGTCACATCCTGACATTAGGTGTGAGACTGTCACCCTCACCATCTGCTCTGTCTCAATACATTTTTTTCAGGTTGAAATTCCATTGGAGGTTGAGGTGAGACAAATGTTTTTGTTCAACCTGTTTAAACTAGCATAAGGTTACTTACCTTAATGTTTCCTGAACTGTTGCCATGGGTTTTAAACTGTTGAGAAACATAATCAAAATTTTGGTGTTGCTTTCTCTCCAAGAAAGATTGGGTAGATTTGTGTAGGGGTGATGGCTTTGATACAGTGCCGAAGGGCATTAATTTACTACTGATCAAGTACGTAATATGACACCTGAATGTAGCATACCAGGAGGCAATCACAAAAAGACCACAGTGAATAAATAGTGCTATGTTAAAAAAAGAGTAAATAAATTCCCTGATAACATAATGGGGCATGGCCTCTCTTGGGTGTGTATGTAAAACTGACGTTTGTTCTTGAATTTTTGTCCTGAATTTTGACCCTTCGTCCAGAATTTCTATCTTGAATTTTGACCCTTTGTTCTGAATTTTTTACAGTCCTGTCCAGAATTTGCCTTGAAGCCAGATGGTCACCGTACGTAAAGGGTACTTGATATACAAGAATCCACTGTAAGCCTGTGCTAGAAGGGCAGCCCACTATTCCCTGGTGTAAGGACATTGGGCCTGGCAGCCCGCGCTGTACGCCTAGGAGAGGAAATTCTTAAGCGCCTGTGTTGCTCTGCAGTTCTTTGAGAGTTACCCAGGGCAGGCCAGGTGTCCCGTACCTGTATCAAAGGTGATGGAGTTTAGCAGCCGGGCCGTCCAATACTTTGTTCTGAATTGGTACAATAGGCAGAGATAAATGTATGACCTTAAGGACACCTTGGTGCAAGTGACTCCAATACCGTAGCGAACCCCTATCCTAGAGAAGGCCCCTTCTCCCTTCCCCACTCGCCCAGGACCTTGTACATCGATGAGGCCACCAGCCAAAGTAACATTCTCGTTGCCTTCATCAACTTTTGCAAGGCGCTGCACCATCATACATTATAGCGTTTCTGGGAGGCCAGACTGCAATGTATCCTGCTCTGCACTATGTGTGAAAGGTGAACGGGGAGTCTGCTCTGTGACTGTCGTCAAGGTGTGCGATTCCGGCACCTAGGTTGTTCCTTTCTAAAGTGAGAATGGTAGTATTTCTCTTTTTAGAGTGCTAAACAGATGAAGAGTGCTGACAGCCTTTCTTACACCTTTCTGTGGGTTTGCAGATAAGATGCATAGCTGTTAGTAGACAGTTTATTTTTATTTTCAAATTGTAGGTTAGAAAATTAATTCAAAGAAGTATATAGATTGTTTTTTAAATATAATGCCAACAACGATAATATTTGATCACAATTCTGAAAAGCTGGTTCTATATTTTTTTCAGATGCCAGTCTATGGTGCCCTCCTGTCTGCCTGCAGCAGTATTTCTAGGCGCAAGAAGGTGTCCACGGTTAGCCCTGAAGGGTCGAACTTGTGTCGCTGTTTGTCCACCCTGGATTTGGTGGCCTTGGGTGTTGGCAGCACATTGGGAGCAGGAGTGTACATCCTGGCAGGAGAGGTGGCGAAGGCAGACTCTGGGCCCAGCATCATCATCTCCTTCTTGATTGCAGCACTGGCATCCGTCCTGGCGGGACTATGCTATGCAGAATTTGGAGCCCGGGTCCCCCTGACAGGCTCTGCCTACCTGTATAGCTATGTGACAGTCGGGGAGCTGTGGGCATTCATCACAGGATGGAATCTGATATTGTCCTACGTGATCGGCAAGTGACTTTGTTTACAGTAGTAAGGCTTCTACTTAGAGCACACAATCATCAAGCAAAAGAATCCCCAGACATCTGTAGTATCTGCTGAAAATGCAATGAGAAGAAACATTTTCCTTGACCACATGCCCCTCAAACCACGGAGCCCCTCTATTTCACATACCCTTTAAACCGGGGGATACCAACCGACTGTTATTACATACTCTTCAAGCCTTGCAATAGGCAAACGTCTATACTACTTTCCTATTAAACATTGCAATTGTCAACTATCTCTATCACGCACACATCAAAACAATAGATCCCAATCCACTGCTACCATGTGCCCATAAAGTCAAGGTATATCCCACCATCTTTACTACATGACTTATAAAACCAAGGGATTACCAACCATATCTTCAATATATACAGGAACCTTGAGATTCCATACCACCTTCATCTCTTGACCATCAATGAGTGGGATTCTCAGCCATCAGTGGATCCTAAACCACCCAAGCAAAATGTCCCACAAATCACAGATTTTAAAACCACTTCCACAATCTGCGCAACATACAGCAGAACTGCCAAATACCAACCACTTCCACAATATTTCTCAGAAACTCAAAATCCCTCGGTTCATGCACACAAACCACTGAAATCCCAACTACCCCCAGCACATGCCCATTAAATGAATGAGACCTGCCACCTTAAAAATGTCACTGTGTGAAGATGGGGCAGGGTCTTGGATGCGGTGGGTCTTCTTGCAGAGAACTACCAGAGATGCACTTCTGTCTCCTCCCCCAATGATTGTTCCACCCCTTAATGGATATAGGCTGCTTACAACTTGGAAAGTGGAGCTTGAAACCTACTCAGTGCAGGGGTTTCCAGCGAACCTGCTGCTGTGTCATATCGGCTCCTCACCAGATGACTATGTGCAGGGAGCAGATATTGTCAGACACATGGTGGCACAGTGTAAGTTGCCAAGTCTGCCATCTTGTCCACATTCCTAAAAATTGTAGTGCCTGTGACACTTTGAGATGATCAGAAACCTCTCTCACCTGTCCCGCTGTCCACAAAATTCCCAACCACCTTCCTAAAACTGACCTGCAAGCCAAAACATTTTCTACCACCTCCCTGCAAAAATCTAGAAAATCACAGGATCCCCAAAAAGCATCACCATCTGCTCCACCACCTGCCTACCTCTATCATATACCATGGATGCTGCACTACCTCTACCACATGCCCAGTAAAAAGCAGCATTCCCATCCACATCCACTACTTAGTCAACAAACTGAATAATCTTCACATGTCTGTAAAAAAGGGTCCTCAACCATGTATCCCGAAATGTTCTGCAAACTGAAGGCTTAAAACGTGTCTAAAAACTACCCAACCTCTCCTACCTCTGCTATCAGACCATCATAGGGAAGGATGGACAGCTCAATATGCATACCAATCAAACCAAAGGATCCCTTAAACTTTTGCTTCATGCGTAGCAAATCTTGAGGTCAACCACCACTGTCACAAGTCAAACAAATCATACTAAAATCTACAACCACCATAAAAGGTTTACAAAACCAATAATTTCTTTTCCATTTATGCCAAAGGCACAGCATGCTATATAATACGTCCCAGGATCACCTCAGCCACAGGTCTGATTTCAGACATTCAAGCACATTCATTATCTATAGACAGGCCCACTGGAATTATGAGTTTCATTTGTCACGGCGTTTTCTGCATAATTATAGATTTGCCGCATTTGCTTCTTAATTCATCCAGTGGCGTAACGAAACTTGAGGGGGGCCCCCTGCACAGTGTAAGGAGGGACCCCCTCCAAACTCTCACAGGAGCTCCCAGGCCAGGGTGCTTTGATGAGTGGGCCCCTGGAGCTTGGTACCCCCCTACACCGCTGGGGCTTCAAGGGCCTTTGTTACACCAGTGAATTCATCATCTGTTGCATAATCTTTTTTAACAATAAAAATTGTTTCTAGGTCAAACAGATAACAAAATTACTAAAAACATTGCAACGTGTTCCCTCCCATGCAGTGGAAGGTCCTTCACAAGTTGACTGATCATCTTTTAGTTGCTTATTGCTGTGTTTGGTTGCTAAACCGGCATTAATTACATGAAATCATTGGCCAGACAATATTACCATGCGTATCACTAACAACATAAAGAAGTAATACTATTTCAAAATGGGTTGCATTACGCCACATATTTTGCCTTTTCTTCCATCATAATTTGGTTAACCCTGACTCAGAATTTGGTCCTCTCTTGCTGCGTAATTCCAGTGGCCCTGCATATAGAATCTAATGTGAGCTTGCCAACTACATTCACAGTTTTCTGCAGGCTCAATGAGGTCTCCAGCCACCCGCAGCAAAACTCCAAAAGACTGGGGAATATCTACTACCATGTCTTGCCCAGAACTCCGCAAAATCTCCAGCTACCTGGATAAATTGTCAAGGAACCCATCGGATCCTAATCCATTTCCATAATATGCCAAGTAGGATGCTGCATCCCAAACATCGATTCCTAGTGCACAGCAAACTACATCATTCCCTCTCAACCATTGTCCGATCACCACATATGGTCTTCAAAATCCATCTGCTCCAGTACCATTTGTAAGCCCCATACAGGGGCTGCTCAGCACTTCTGACCCTGCATTTTCAGCATTTCACTGTACTAACTCAGGATCTCAATATCCAATATCTTTCATCTTAGAAGTCTGGCACATCACACTCTTGGGCACCCAAACTCTCCACATTTGATCCAGCAATCCCTGGGCTGAACATAAACAGAGCTGATAAGAAATAATGGAGGGAAAGAAAGTGAGAAAGAGATAAAAGGAATAAGGGAGAAAGAGATAAAAGGAGAAAGAGAGAGAAAGAGAGTGAATGGGAGAAAGAGAAAGAAAGAAATAAGGAAAGAATGAAAGAACAATGAGGACATTTTGAGAAAATGAAAGTAGATGTAAAAAAAACAACAAAGTACTAGCTTGGAGCAAAGATTGGAATGGGGTGAGAGTAACAGCTAGAGGAGGGCTGATGGGGTTGACTTCCTAATGTGCCTCACAACACCTGCTCTGATCTCTCATTCAGGAACCTCTAGCGTTGCTCGAGCTTGGAGTGCCACCTTTGATGAACTGCTTGGCAGGCGAATTGGCACTTATTTGAGTTCTTCAGTGCACATGAGCTTACCTGGGCTGGCAGAGTACCCCGACTTCTTTGCAGTACTTCTAATCATGCTGCTTGCAGGTGGGTCTTTCTGATCTCTCGTTTGTCTCACAGTGTCTAATAATACCATAGAATAAAACAATATTTCACAACTGCTTTTCTTTCAGTTTTAAAAGTAAAAACTACTATACTTATCTTGCAACAAATTAAAAATCATGTCACAGGATTAGAAAACTCACAGGCCCTATCCGACTCCACTTTTTACTTGTACCACTTTTTTAATCCTTTAAACTCTACAGGGTCTCTAAATTCTTCCAGCACTCTCTAACTCTTTGATTAGGCACATAATGCTATGGGCATGGAACATGACCACTTTTCCGAGTGGGCAAGTGTTAATTAGATTGTAATACAATCACCAAACGAAGTCAAGCGTAGGCTTTTTTTTTTTTGAGCGTTTCCTCTCTCCACTCTCGTCAGTGCTCCCAATCGCACCACCAGTAGAACACCCTCCTCACAACATTCCCTTACAGACTCCTACCATAACGGCTGAAATGTTCTAATACAGGTTATAGGAGGGGTGAGAAGGAGTGAACCATTACATAGTAAATTATACACGGACAAATAGGAAAATAGAAAGAGAATAAATATAACAGTGCCAATTATAACACATCCCCTTTCCTAACAAATGTAGAACTGTGTAAATCAGGTGCAGAAGAGGTTAATGATGTCATAAAATGACAAATGGCAAACACTGGAGGAAGATAGCATATTGAGGCCAATTATAACACATCCCCAATCCTCACATTGGTTACACGCTGTGTAAATGGAAAGAATGAGGATGAAGAAAGACATATTATTTCATAACATAATCCTTGTGTCAATTCGGAGAATATTTGATTCTTCCTCTTGAGTCTAGATACTCATGTTTGAACGGTGGTGTGGCTTTGATGCTTGTGTTACTCTTTGTGGAGTGCTGCTTGACTAATCTGTCCATACTCCACATTTGACCATTGTCCATTATAACTACATTGCGATTTACTCTTGCAATATGCTTAAGGTCACAGAACATAGAATCGTAGTCTCTTTTTCCTATCGGTTTTCTGACATAAATCAACTCTGCCATTTCCCATTTTTGTGGTTTAGTGCCATATTTGAAGTCATAGTGATCTTTATATTTGGTTTGGTGTGATAACATTTTGTTTCTTCTCATTTGAGTGTCGTGTTGTACTTCTGTTCCTCTCCCTAGCCAACAGGGGAAACATTTAGTGCATGGTTACCTTCTCTTAAGTGATGTAAATGGAAAAACTCCTGTAATTAGGTTGGGGATGGTGTGATAAGCCCAGAGCATATCCTGTATTGCTTTCTCCACTTGGATGTGATTGACACAAGCTAATTGGATACATTCTTTTATAATTCTGTAAACTCTTTAACCATTCCATTGGCCTTGGGGCAGTATAACGCAGTCTTTAGATGTGTGATGCCTAGTTTCATAAAAAATTCTGTCATAGCCACAGATGTAAATTGTACTCCATTGTCTGTAATGATTGTGGAAGGTATACCTTCGGTGGTAAATGCATTGCTTAAAATATTTATGAGGGAGTCTGTGGTAATTTGATTGATCATTTTCATGATTACCCAATGGGATTGATAATCGACTAATACAAATGCAAATTGTTTAAATAGTCCATTACGGTTAATGGGACCAGTTATGTCCAGAGCCAACATTTCCCACGGTTTTGTCAGAACAGATACTGGAGAAATGGGAATTTTGCGAGTTATACTAGATTTGTCACTATTCGCGCACACAGTACAATTTTTTACCTTTGACTCTTCTGTTGAATTCATACCCGGGAACCAGTAATGTTCTCTTAGTTTAGCTTTGGTGAGGCTCCTGCCTAAATGGCCATCATGTACAAGATCTATAACTTTCTCTTATAAGTTTTCCAGGGGTGTTATTTTGTTGTTTCTCATTACCAAATTGTTGTTGATGTTGAGTTCTTGGCATACGTCCCAAAATCTTCCCACTCTTTGTTACTGATAGCAGAAGAATTGATTTCTAATATGGAATACTAAAGGGTTTCATATTCTTCTCCTTTGCTCAGCAGAACTCTTGATAGGAAGTCTGCAGCTGTATTAAGATTACCTGGAACATATTCTAATATGAAGCAGAAGCTTTCTAGGCCTAAAGCCCATCTAGCTATGCGTGGATTACTGTTGTAAGCACCCTTGCACGTAAACATACATGTGAGTGGTTTATGATCAGTGCGTATTTTGAATTGCAGACCCCACAGGAAGAATTTGAAGTGTTTACCTACCCAGAAGCATGCCAAGGCTTCCTTTTCAACTACGGAATAGTTAATTTCAGATTTATTGAGAGACCGTGAAGTGAATGTGATAATTCTTTCTTTGCCATTAATTATTTGGGAAAGGGTGGCCCCTAAATCTTTGTTGCTGGCATCAGTAGTTAATATGGTTTTTCTATTGGGGTCGAAGCTGCACAGATATGGAGCCTTAAGTATAGCTTCTTTCTATGCATCAAAAGACTTTTGATGTTCCTCCAACCATTTGTATTCGGTGTGGTTCCTCAATAGTTCTCTTAGATTTGCTGTTATACTGGCAACGTTTTTAACGTCTTTAGCCATATATTCTGCCAATCCTAAAAATATGATTTGAGTTCCTCTTTAGTACCTGGAGCATGGGTTTCTTTTATTGCTTCCAGTAGGCAAATTTTTAGTTTAAAACCGTCTTTAGATATGGTGCGGCCTAAGTAATCGACAGCACTGACTCCGATTTGACATATGTCTTTTTTTAGAGTTAGGCCTGCATCTCTGAGTTTAATGAGTGCTTCATGTAATATTTTATCATGTTCCTCTACGGTTGAACCATAAATGAGGACATCATCTTGGAAACACATAGTTTTGGGTATCCCGCCTAATATCTGCTGCATTATTTTTTGGAATGCTGCAGATGCAAGTCCGAAGTGCATCCTGCAGAACATGAATGTTCCAATCGGTGTGATGAAGGCTTTTAAGGATTTGGATTTGGGGTGTAATTCTACTTGGTGGTAAGCCATAGACAGGTTGAGGACAGAAAAACACACAGCTTCTTCCATGGTGATCAGCATCTCGTGAATGCAGGGTAGGGTGTGTCTTTCAATGCAAATCTTATCATTAAGATCACGTAGGTCAATACACAGTCTGATGCCCTCACCATGCATTTTTTAGCTATCACAATAGGGGCCAACTAATCAGAACAATCTATGGGTTGAATGACCCCCAAATCTTTTAGTCTGATCAATTCATTTTCTAAAGGTTCCCACATTAAGGGCCTGATTACAACTTTGGAGGAGGTGTTAATCCGTCCCAAATGTGACGGATATACCACCAGCCGTATTACGAGTTCCATAGGATATAATGGACTCATAGTACGGCTGGTGGTATATCCGTCACATTTGGGACGGATTAACACCTTCCTCCAAAGTTGTAATCAGGCCCTAAGTGTGGTATGGGTCTTGTTTTGTTCACCACGGGTTTATGATTTGCCTTTAGTTTAATTTTGTGCTGGTATTGTTTTAAGATTCCTAATTTTTCTGAAAATACTTCCAGAAAATCTCCATATTAAGCTCGCTGGCTGTAAATTGATTTACTAATAGTACATGCTCAGGGTTGTTGGGGTCTAGCCTTATTCCTAACTCTTTTTGATGTTCCCATCCCAGGAGATTGGATCCTTCTTCTATTATATATACTTTGCCGATGGTAGAGTGATACTGAAAAGTAATGTGTTTTTGTACCATATCCTTGAGGGGAAATGGGTCTTTGGTATATACACTAGGAGAAATATCTGGAGCATTGAGAGTAGGATCCACCTTGTTGGTTAAAGACTTGAAGTCAGAAATATTGATAAGAGTAAAGGGAGAACAAGAATCTGGGGACATTTTTACAGGGTTGCCATCTAGGAAGACTTCAAATTCTGGATATTTTACTTGATTGATAGTGGTCTCTTC
This sequence comes from Pleurodeles waltl, assembly GCF_031143425.1. Lineage (NCBI taxonomy): Eukaryota > Metazoa > Chordata > Amphibia > Caudata > Salamandridae > Pleurodeles > Pleurodeles waltl. The sequence continues at coordinate 912,966,760 of NC_090446.1, forward strand.
TTTTATCTGTAGGATTATTTTCTTAATGCTTTGAAATTTGTCATCAGGTAAATTACATTAATTTCCTTTCATATTTTTTGATAAATCTCTACAAACTCTGGTGAAGTGGCCTTTCTTGTTGCATTTCCTGTAGTGGCAGATCTGGCTTGACAATTAAAGTAGTTACCTAAGGAGTTACTGCTGCCACATCAATAACATTTAGGTTTGTGGTATTCAAATTCATTCCTCTGAGGGTGTTCATTCCTTGTATCATTCATGCCTTTAATTTTGCAAATACTGGTTTCTATTTCTTCTTCTGTTATTTTGGAGATTTGTTCAGTTGTGATAGGAATGTTTATCTTTTTTAAACACAAAGCTGTGTGTTCAATGGATTTGGCTATTTCTATTGCATCCTGTATGTTTGGTTGTTTTTCCAATAATTTTTCTTGTATTTTTGTGTTGCTTGTACATCTGACTAGTTGGTCCCTGATTAGGGCGTCAGTGAGATTATCAAACTTGCATAATTTGCTTAAACCTCAGTGTACTGCTGCATAATTCATTATACTTTCTTGTTTGCCTTAAACGCAGCTGAAGAATTTGTGACACTCCAGTACGATGTTGACTTTGTCTCCATATTGATTTTGAAGTTTCAATAAAGTAATTTGGTATTCATCCAATTTGTCTTCTCCATTTTCGGGTTCAGGAAGTGTTTCAAAGATTTCCATGCCATATGGTCCTAAATTGTGCAATAAAATATGTTGTTTTCTTACTGGGCTAAATTTGTCACCCCCCAATGGCTATAAGGTAAGATTCAAATATGTGTGCCTATTCTTTCCATGGTTCATTAGGTTGTCCACATTCGTTTAAGAATGGTGGAGGCTGTGAGATACTGGCAGCTGCCATTGTAATAACAAAAAACCTATGTGAATGTGCGTAGAAGTGAGTGGCTGTATAGGAATTTAAATTCACATTCAAACACATCTTGAATTGTATTTAAGATATATGCATATCCAGATGCAAAACCATCCTGTATACAAGACTTTAGAAGGTAAACAGTGCGCAGTATTAATACACCTATAATAAATGCATATTCATTAGAGAAATGAACAGTAATGAAGGGGATATATGGGTATTTGAAGTGCAAGTACAGTGAATGGTTAATAGGTGGTAATGTATAGTAGTTAACCCACAGAAGATTTTGTGACAATAACTAAATCTCAGTAATTCAAAATATTTTGTTCATGAGATGTAAATTCTATGGTGTGCGTGCCACCAAAAGGAACCATCGAGACACGCTGAGAGAAGTATGCAATGAGTGTGTCACCATGGAGAATTGGTCGGGAGAAAGACTGACAGAGAGCCATTTTCCTTGTTAGTTCATTAATTTCAGTGTACCAAACTGCCTTTTTTTCAGAGTTCCTTCGTAAATTTGGTAACAGCAGTAGAATACTTGAAGCAGGAGTGCTTGTGCGTGCCACCGAAGAAACAACTGCGATATGCTGATAGAAATACTTGGGTGTGCGTGTCACAGTATACTAAATAAACTGAAAGGGAACGTCTGACAAGTCGGCATGGAGGACATGCACGTTGTAGGAGATTAAAGTTTGGCCGGTGCCGAGAGAAAAGCACCTAGACATGCTAATAATAAAAAATAATTTGAAGGCGACTGGAGGTGTGCGTGAAATGATAGAAATGCTAGTGACACGCTGAGTGAAATTAACGGTCAGTGTATCACTGCCGGTTAAAATGTCTGACCTAAGGGATACCAGATGTGGGAGGAGATTTCCAAATGTGGCTTCCTGGAATAAATAAAACACAGAAGTCTGCCTATACTTCCTGAAGTTGGGCAGCACGATGCGGATGGGTGCATCTCAGAAGAGAACAAACAAAATACCCAGTATGAAGGAAGGTGGGCTTGACAGGTTTACAAATTAACAGTACCTTAAATCCCGATAACGAAACGCGGGGGCTCTGAACTCCGATGGAACGAGCCAAGTGTGCAGGGTGTCCTGGAGAGCAAGGTGGAGGGTACACAGAAGGGGAGGAGACCTCGCTGCCACCTCACAAAGCTAGTCGTCGCTTGTTGCCAATATTAAATAGATGGTAATACAATCACCAATCTTTTATTGAGCGTCTCCTCCCTCCCTCTCTTCAGTGCTCCTAGTTGCACCCCCAGTAGAACACCCTCCTCACAACATTCCCTTACAGACTCCTATCATAACGGCTGGAATGTTCTAATACATGTTATAGGAGGGGGTGAAAAGGAGTGAACCATTACATAGTAAATTATACAGGGACAAATAGGAAAACAGAAAGAGAATACATATAACAATGCCAATTATAACACAAAGCTATTGCTTTTACAGCTGTTATGGCAGTTACTTCACTCTTTTTAGGTAAAGCACGGAAGTGCTCTGATGTGCAATCTCTGTGGGCTTTTAACCACGCCCACCGCATGCCCATCACTATCACTTGTTCATGGGCTTGCCTTTTAAAAATCCTTTGTTATCATTGGTAAATGCTTTACGTTTGTTACTCCTTGGGGCAGTTTTGTTACCGCCTTGTCCATCGACCTTGTTACATGGATAATTGCACTTTTGCCAATACGTTTGACTGCGAGCAAACTTATTTTTCCTTTTGTGTCTCTTCCTTTGCGCTCATGCTCATGGCAGCCATGGCACTTTGAATTGACTTGCTTATGTCAACTGCTTTACTTTTCATTTTCAATTTATGGTGCAAGAAAGGTCCAGTTAAGAATTTACAACTCTAATAGCTCTAACTTGAGCAAATGCGAGACCCATTGCATTGTAAATGCTTGTTTCTGAAGTGGTACAAGTCATAACTGACATAGCGTAGTACATACGCTCAATATATACAGTGATATATTTGTTTAAGATTACAGTGACCATACAAACGGGTAATATAAAAAGTAATAGATTAAGAAAGAACGGAAAAAAACACAAAGGCAACACCATACAAATTATATTAAGTTTCTAGTGGATGAAGGGCCCTCTAGATCATATCACTTGCAACAGATTCTTTTTCTTATAAATTACACTTCCCTATTAAGAAAGGGACCTCTAGGCTCAGGAACAACTAAAGTAAAACACTGATGTATGATGCACATCTATACGTCTGGTTGAAGGACATAGTTAGGGTCCAAAGCCATGCAGGAATATCTAGGCTTGAAACTCAATATTTCTACATAAGTGGTACTAAAATATATGAGTGGCCACATCACAGGAATGAATCGTGTCGTACCACAAAATCATAATCAAAATGTCATCTGATTTAAAGTTGTGTCCTAAATATCCTCTGAAAAAATATTGCCCCATTGGAGTAAATAATAGAAAATATAAACCCAACTGGACAATATTTTTTATAAGCAAAATTTAGGACACAGTATTTCTGTTAGAAAATATTCTTGCTCACTATATTCTGAGAGTACTTAATTTAAACTGGTGGTTGCAGGTAGGGCTCACCAGCATCGAGTTTTGGGGACCAGCACTTACCTTTCAAGATCAGACTTTGACCCAGAGCAAGAGAGACAAAACTCAGAAGGAGGGAAGGAGAAAGAAGAGAATAATGGAAAAATGTGACAAAGGGAGAAAGGGAGAAAGCAGGTATGCAAATGTACCTGTAAGAATGGCATAAATTGGAAGGAAGTGTTTGGCGGAGTAAGAAAGATGCATGAGGTGGAATTCTGTGTACTGACTTTTATCAGTGTTGGCTTTGGGCTGTTGAGAAAAATAACCATTGTCTTTCAAAAAAATAAAGAATTCCCTTTTAGATTTTCAGGGGCATAATTACTAAGATTTTGCACAGCATTGTTATCACAAAAGAAAAACAAATTTGTGCAAAATCTTTTTTTTCCCAATTTACTTTCCACCGCAAATTCACATGAAAGTAGCACAAAGCTTAGCACTGCTTTGCATTAGTTAGGGCGGGAGACTGTTCTATGCGTGGTGCAGAGGCGTTCTCATGCAACCACCCATGGTTTTTGACGCAAAATCCTGTCCACTAAAAATAGGAGACATGGTTTTGAATAATAAAATAATACACTTTGAAATAGGTGCCTTTAGGGAGAAATTGAGAATTGTTTTCATTTTTCCTTTCTTTTCCGACTGTGCATGTATGCTGCACTGCACAGCACATTTATAAAATAGGAAAAGTTTTAACGTTATTGTAAGCATAGTATTTGTTACTGGAATTGTAACCTTTCAGTACAAAAAACACTATAGTAGACAGATGTAGACACATTTGCACTATGGTGCTCAGGTGTGAGTGTGGCACTGGGCAGCCTGATTGCGGGCCGGTGCTAGGGTGAGAGGAGAGTAACATATCTTTGTAAATATGGCGTTGTAATGCCCTTTACATCTCACACATTTCAAAGAGCATTTTTGGCTGCTGCACTGCTCCGCGTTGCATGAGAATTTATTAAACAGACCCCTTAGTGTCATAGAGAAATGTAGAACTGGAAGCAAGGCCTGTTGAATGTGTTTGGTTTTCCAAAAAAATACATTTTAGCCACATGACTGGAAGGAATTTTTCGTTACTAGCTAGTTACACTGGAGTAACAATGGCCCCCTCAGCCTCCACGGTGCGGGAGTACCGAGCCCCAGCGGAGCCCCTTAGCACAGTTCAGTATGCACAGGTGTTAGGCCCCTGGCTTGAGAGCTCCTGACTGGGTCGGTGGCCCCTCCAGGTACTATACAGTTAAGTTTTGTGACCACTGGCTAGTTAGTGTGGAAGATTGTATTACTTGGCCTTGAGTATGGAAAGTTGTTCTACTTAGCATTGTATGGGAAGTTGTCCTAACAAGCACTGAGTATAGAAGGTGTCTTTATCAGTGGTTCAGTATAAAATGGGTTTGTTTTGCGATTTAGCACTCTGAGTATTGTGTGATGTTTTTTGTACCATACATTTAGGGCCAGGGTCCGAGTTCAGGCTTACCTCCTCTTAACTATTCATACAGGAGTTTGCGCTGACATCTAATTGTAATGAGCACATTGCTGAAGTTCTCCTCTAAAAAATTTCTATAGGTAAGGCCAGGCGATATTTGTCAGGGGCCAGTATGTGCAGGTCAGAGACCAAACGAGCATGCAAGAAATATGGAGCCCACAAGTTATGCCTCATTCTGAAATGGGTAACTCAGAATACAAGAATATTTACAGCACCTGCTTAATACCCAACCTCAGGCTACAGGTTTTTACTGGGTGCAGTAAATACCCAACCATATTCCACCCTATTCAGAATCAGTACCTAAGAGGTATTTACACTGGGAGCCACACTTACAACCATGGTTTCGTCGCTCATGCACCACATAACGTGGTGCAAGAGCGACGCAACTTTTGAGGCAGATTTACGAAGCCACGCAAGGCCACCTGGGATTGCGCCAAAATGCTACACCTTCCCAGGGGAGGCGTAACAAGGAGAAATATCTTTATTTCTCTTCGTTATTTTCTCTTTCTACATGTGTGCATCCTGCAGCACACATAGAAAGAGGAATATGCCTCTCAGGATTGTTAATGTGCAGGAAGATGTGCCTTCCTGCATAAAACAATCCTGCATCCAACGCAGGAACCCTTGCACCGTGGTGCAACGGTGCCTGTGTTGGCGGCAGGCTGCCGAAACCTGTGCCAGCACAGGGGAAAAAAGCAGGAATGTGCAGTATTGTTTTAAATACCGCCCATTCCTGCCCTTTACCTATGCAAGGTGTACTCTGTTACTTTTTCATAAACATGGCCCTGTGTGTTTGGTGAGTGAGCTTATGTAATAGGCATTTACTTGTTATACAAGTTCTATTTCCCTTTGATTCACGGTGATTTTTCATTCACAATGTTTTGTTTTCATACCTAGCTTCAGTGTGGTAGGCTTTTATATTGAGGGTTCAGTAAAGGAAGTTTTTGTGCTGGATATTGACAGTAAAAATACTTTGCACCATAGTTATGCATCAACATGACCATCGTTATAGCTCCCATTGCAAACAACACGAATCCTCTGATGGAATTGTATTGGAGCATTGGATACATCAAACTCTATAGAGATATTCTAATGAGGTACAATGTACTTAAAGGGAGAGAGATTGGACAAAACTGCATAACAAAACTCTTTCCAGTCTCCTTTCTCTTATGTCAACTTAATACCATCAAGATGCACCTCAAAAGTATTTCTGCTTCATTTTGTGCACATAGGCAATGACAAGTAGCTGTTGAAATGTAGATTTTGATGTTTTTTTGTGTAATATGCGTTACATTCATCCTCCGCCTACATTTATTGTCTTGGCAATGGGTTAAACAGCACAGACTTTTCTTAGTCTTGCACTACGATTCCATGCCGCACCAAACCCTGTCCTTTTTGATGCATGTAAAGGGATCCAATAAAAAAGTACAGTGTGTAAAAAATAGTTTAGTAACATGTGACTAATAATTGTTACCAATTATGAATATTTTAATTGTAAATTCTAAAGTGACCTATGTATGTATAAAATTAAAAAATGTTATTTGAAAATAGGCCCCCGGTGTCCATACTAATGGATCTTCAATAAACTAACCTCGAGTTCTGTAAGGAACGAGTGATTAACACATTTTTATTGTAAAGCGTACATTTTTACTGTAAACCTTACCTATAAGACTTTTATTATAACAAACACCTGGGGATTTGTGCACAGTGTCAATCACCAATAAGTTCAAACACTGCGCGGAGGAGGAAGAGGATCTTTTCAATAAGCATTTTGTCCCCTTTCTAGGTATGGCTTGACACCGCAGCTGTTGCCGGACATAATGTGATCAAAGTTTAAAACAGCTTTTGGAAGTACTACAGAGGGGGCATTGTCTCCGCCTACATTTTAGTAGGCGGAAATACACAGAATAAGTGCTTCCCCACCACATAGATGTCGTTATTTTGTTTATTTACCTCGCTGCCAGAGTCAGCAGTAGTATGGCTGCTTGAGCCTGAAATTCAGGGCAGACATGGCATTATAATGCTCTTAGGGTGTATTATATAAAAAGATAATTTACAGAGTTTTCTTTCTCAGTATTTTCATTGTGATGATTGTTGTTAGGTGCTGCTGAGAGGGGTTGTATATTGTTTAGCAAGCTGAATTTATTTACATATTTGTAGTTCTATAGCCGTATGTATGATGGTTGCCCGTTTAGACAATACAAATGGAATGTTATTACATTGAGCTAAAGTCTGTAGACAGGTATCTTGTCAGAAAGAATCCCACAGATTACCATAATGGGCAAGGATTTTAGTGTTAATGATCCACTGAAAAAACTGTGTGGATTGAAGATATGCACTACAGTAATCATTGTTAAGCTCTGTTAGAAGAAATAATTTGTATACATTTGTAACTTTATGACTGTATGCCTGATGGTTGCCTTGTGGGAAAGCGTACACTTAGTACAGTAGGCCTGAGCTGGTTGTGTTAACAAGCCAATGATAAAAGCTATATGCATGGTTGTTTTGCAGGGAAATATTCTCCCAAAAGTGATACATATGGCATGTGTACTATGAATTAATTATTATGAAGGCAGTAGGCTTTGATGGGGTGTGGCTTGCCGAGCCAGCTTAGCGAAAGCACTCTAACGAGGCTCCGCAGTACAACCCTAATTATCCTGGAAATATCCAATGCTAAAGCAACATCTGCTGCGGTGCTTGCCCCCATTGTGTCCCTGAACCAATGGACTACCTGAGAAGCTGTCTGTGGGAGGCAATGAAGACCAGACACACTGGCTTGCTGGGGTGGCACGGCCGTAGCCAAGCTGATAATGCAGATGCCTGGGATGATGAAAGGGCTTTGTCGGGTGCTGCAGCAGTGGTGAGCTACCTAAAGCCCTGAAGCCAGAGGTGAGACCAGGCAGCAACATTGGGGCAGAGAAACCACTGCCTGGAGAGCCGAAGCAACGGAGACTATGGCTGACGCTGCCCGGCGTGGGAGTGCACCTCCCCGGCCTCACATGCGCGGCGGCTGAGCCCTGCGGTCGAAGGTACATGCTCTGCTAATAAAACACCTCCGCAATGCCCGAATGTCTTTGACGGAAGCTGGGGACAAGTGCCGGGTCCTGTGAGCATGCACAAGTAAAGACGGACAAACACATACCTAGAATGGAGACTTGAACAGGATCCGGAAGGGACAATCAGGTCTGGCCTACACCCCTAACAGAAGCCCTCAATTCTAAACAAGGATACACTTCACTCCTGAAGCTCGAACGGACCAGTGAACATCCCTGATAATATACTTTATGCGCAGAACAACAAAAATCCTGGGTATATGATGGATAATGACCAAAAGGGACCCCTCACTCCACATACTCGTCATTGAGCATTGCACCGTGCTCTGCAACACACAATATGACGTCAGGTGCTGGTCACCCTGACCTACTTACTTGGGACCCAACAAACATTGTAGACACTTTTGTAGACCCTGGGCCATGGACACACCTACCATTGATGATCCAGCACATGCAAAAGTCACACACTGTAAATTCTGCAACCTACGCTGCAAAGGTCAGTTCACCACAGTGCCTCTTTGATTAACCACTGCCACTGACTTCGGACGCCTATATTGACCCGGTCCAGCACTGCAGAGCCCTCAGACTCTGGGCATGATACAAATGTTGCAGCAGTACATCTGATCAGACAGAGGTAACTAGGGGGTTTGCTAGCTGCTTGTGCTGCGATAACTGCCCTGTGATAATGGGCAGTAGCAAGCGATTCCCCCCGCTTCCATCTCTCATTTACTAAATAGCAGGTTGCAGGACTGGTCTCATCTGCCTGCTGTCAGAGACATGGGTAATTTGCGCTCTTACGCCTCTGGGACATAGTCACGCTCCTCCACTGCCATGGGCCCCACCACACCCAACTGCAATGAACAACAACTGTCCTCAAGCGATAAACTTGATGTTGTCTTAGCTTCCATTGAAAAAATCTGCACCTCGCTGGAATCCAAAATTGACCACTTGGCAGCTACTCCATGTGGATCACCGCAAACTAGTGGATCATGTACTTTCAACTGAAAAATCTTTAATGGATAATCAACCGAAAACTGGAAACAGGCTTAAAGACTTGCATGCAACAAATACACAATCTGGAACCAAGGGCCGAAGATTCCAAGGGATGTACCAGACTCAATAATTTCCAAGTAATAGGGCTGGCTGAAGGATAGATGGGCAAGATGTGGTGAATTATGTTGAAAGCTGGCTTTGTAAACTCCTTCCAGTCATGGCGCTGTTGTCATTTTTCTCCATTGATAGGGCACAGCACATTCCAGCCAGTGAGCCCGTACCTGGCTCTAATTCCAGGCCCCTAATACTTTGCCTGCTGCATTACTGTGACCGCAATTCAATACTGAGGGAAACCTGCACGATTTTTGACATCGGAGTAGACAATGCACATGTAATGTTTTTCCCTAATTACACCATAGAGGTACAATGCAAAAGTAACTCATTCCTGGCAGTTAAGTGTTGCCTGCACAAACTGGAGCTGCAGTACTTGCTGCTGTTCCCCATGTGCCTGAGAGTGGTGTCAGAGGGGAAGGCAGAGTTTTTTGACTCCCCACAAGATGTATTGAACTGGCTGGAATCATCTGGATTGGTGTCCACATCCCTTATGCAGAGAAGAAACTCTAAACGGAGCAGAAGTGGGGGGACTCTGCAAAGGCCAATGTTGTCGCCCACAAGGTACTCTCCAAGTGAAAGCAGACTCCAATCTGGAACAGATCATCACTGAGAGACAACAGGAAATACAAGTGGTCACCCAACTCTATGATGCCACATCAGACTCTGGCCCAGAAGCTGATTCCAAAAACAACTCTAGCAATGAGGGATCATCTGCAACGTGGCATCACAGAACAGACCACACGAACATCCCTGACGTGTCTCCTCAGGCATTGGAAGACAGTATCTGAACATAGCAACAGGAGTTGGTAAACCCACAACATGACACTGCTGCACAAGCTGTTCTAACCTGCTCACCCCTCTTATCCTAAATGTTATACATAACTGAGCACTTGCCGAACTTTGTTGGCCTCTGCATATTACCACATCCAGATGCGGTTTAGAAAACTTAAGGCCTAGATTGACATGACTGAGCCAGATAGGGACATCATGGAAAGGTACACATAACAGACACATAAGCTGAATATCCACTCAGGCTGGGGTTGCGTAGGCACAAGACACGCCACATCTCAGCCTCCCCCTTCTAAGATTTGGTTGTTGCTATTGGTGCAAGATGGCCATACAGTTGGGCGGACACGTTGTGGATCTGCTCTAATAATATTATTCATCTTTGTTCTTGGTTAATGTTATCACTCGTTGGCCCAATGTATTAATTAGACCTCACACCTCCCACACATGTACACAGAGAACCTATAGCCACCCAACACTGGCCAATAATTCTAGCGGCGGCAGGAGGATGATACTTTTGCTACATGACCCTTATGATGCACACTAACCCAGTAACTTAGAACATGTGGGGTATGCATATCCCTTCATGCTGCTACGCGGTTTATTCATACCTCAAGTGTTGTGCAGCACACATTGCTCTAATACACAAATCACATTTAATGTTTCCTGAGGCAATCAAATTACAATGTAGATGGTGTGGACAGTTATATGCCACTCGTTTCTCTTCCTGTGCGCGTAGTATTAATCTGGGTGTGACCCAGGGTCCCTTTTACAATGGAGGAGACAGTAACAGACCCTGAAGTTCGATATGTCTTCGGCAATGGTCGCTTAAATGGCCGTCACATCCTGATAGGAAATATTTATGCTCCAAACACAGATTAAACCTCCTTTTTTACGAGCTATCTCAAATGTGCTTTCTGGCTGGAGTGGGGTTCCCTGGCTGATAGACAGCGACTTCAACAGCGTATTAGATACTGCTCTAGTTCGCTCATTCCCTCCTCTGACATGTATCATTGCCACATCCAATGCACTGGCACTGCAAAGCTGGCTCGCCCAATGACAATTAACAGATATTTGGTGACTCCGTCACCCCAACACTAAGATATATTCCTTTTATTTTTTTGCCACACAAACTCCATGTCAGAATTGATAGATTAGTTTGCACTCACAATCTCCTCCCCACCATCACACACAGATTACGTAACCCACACCTACTCAGACCATAACCCACAGTATTTATATCTCACCTGGGACACTGACCCACCCCAAATTCCTACTTGGCGCCTGCAGATTGCAACAATAGAAGATCCCCCATTTCGAGAGGTATTGGGTATAGCCATTGAGACATACTTTGAACAAAATACAGGTACTGCCTTGTCACGGTTAATAGAGTGGATGCACTAAAGGTAACGCTTAGTGGACATTGCCTACATGCTAATGGTGGTATGTGCCATCAAGTAAAAGGGGAACTATCCAAGATCGAGCGACTCTCTTAGACCTTGAAACCCGAATGACGCATGACCAATCACATGCTGCTGCCCTTACAGAGGCGAAACACATACTTCACTGCCTTAATTACACAGCCCACTCTGCCAGAACGCACATGATCGCAGACAAATCAGGTTCCCTTTTGGCATGGCTGATCAGGCAGGAACGCACACTGCATCACATCACCACAGTACGTTCTTCTGACCACAGTTTAATATACACACAACAGGAAATACATGCAGAATTAACCCAACATTACACCACACTTTACCAGTCGACATTGATCGCCAACTATAAAGAGATTGACACATTCCTCTCCACACTGAAAATCCCACAAATCACCATGGACCAATGACCCAATAATAGCATTTGAAATACAGGTGGCAATACGAGCTCTAGCTAATGGTAAGATGCCAGGTCCAGGCGACTTGCCCGAAGATTTTTCTAAAGCGTATGTAACACAACTGGCTCCTCATCTTAAAAAAATGTATGAAACCGCACAAGACTGCTCCTGCCTCCCAGACTCTCTGTGAGGCTATGCTCATTGCTCTCCTCGAGCCAGATAGGGACCCCTCTGTGCTAAGGTCATACAGACCCTTAACATTACTAAACATGGATTACAAAACTGGGCAAGATATTGTCGGACCGCCTACCACCCCTTATCCATTCATTGATACACCAGAATCAAAACGGATTTGTTCCTGCTCGCAATACTTCCCTTAACCTATGCCACTTCGTTTGGATCCTCGAATATGCGGAAAACAACGGGCCTTGAGCCGGATGCATGGCGCTTGAGCTTGAGAAAGCCTTTGATTCACTAGAATGGAGCTTTCAGTGTGTGGTATTACTACACTAGCGGTTGGGGACCAGATTCACTCGACTGGTGCGTCTGTTGTATTGGAACCCGCTATCTAGGGTTAAAATAGGTAATCATATCAGAGCGGATCCAAATATGTAGAGGCACCAGGCAAGGCTGCCTGCTCTCCCTTCTCCTTTTCTTGTTAGCCATTGAACCCCCTGGCACATGCAAGGCAAGATCAAGCCATAGACTGGGGCATTCCCATGGGAGACAGATTACACACAATATCCTCGTATGCGGATGGCCTACTCCTCTACATCAAGGATATCCACTCCATTCCCTCCTTGATGGCGCACACCCAGCACCTTTTTGCCCACCTCTCTGGTTTAAGGGTTAACTGGGTAAAGCCTTGCCTTTTTCCTTTCATCCCCATGATGTCAGACCCATTGTTTATTATTAATAACACTTTGATAACCTGGCAGTCGACATTCTTTAGATACCTTTGTATTAGGATCTATCATCATGATTCAGAACTATTTGATGGAAACCTCACCAGGATGGTTACATCACTGAAATCACAAATAACTTTCTGGACCACGATCCTATTATCCGTTGCTGGGCGAATTGCCCTCCTTAAAATGGTTGTACTACTCTATTATTTTTTGACCCTGCTGTTGTACATACCACCCTCCTTTTTTCGATCACTAGAAAAAATGATGAAAGGCTTTATCTGGAATAAAGCCCACTGTTGGGTGGCATTAACAAAACTATACTTGCCTTCTGATCAGGGAGAATTGGAAGTACCAAACTATGAACAGTACTATTTAGCGCCCCTGCATGAGTGAACGGCAAGATGGATAGCAGGTTTACAGGTTACGGATACTGACACTCTTATCTGGAGCAGGACTACCACCATTCATTTATTTCATCCATGCACTATTTTGCACACGCCCTGCCTCAAACTTGTGCTCATGGCCTACTCTTGCTTTTGCTACTGCCTATATCTCACTCACTCATCACACCATATGCACCAGCAGTGGTGCTACTGGGAACACCCAGAGGATGAGCTGTGGCCACCATGTCCGAACTAGCTGCCTGGCATGAAGATGGGCTCTATACATTGGGCGATCTTTATAGAGTCGGGATCCTTCTTTCTTACGAGATGTTAATGGGTGACACTGGCCTACCCCCAGGCATTTCTTTATGTTCAACTCTTTAGTTGGAGCACCTGGACATAGTTGGGGAGACATCGACTGAACCCCAAATGCATCATACCATACAATGTATGCATATGATGGTCACTGGCCGACACCTCACGGGCTGGCTATCAGACTCGTTGTGGCTCCATACTGCAACATCACTCACACCCCTTCTCCAGCAGTGGGAGACAGATCTGACACAGCTTTGTACAGACAAATAGTGGGCCAGGCTGTTGGCGAGCCCCACATATGTACCCCGAAATGCCACAATTTGACTCATACAATACTACATCATACAAAGGGCATATATGTCCCCAGACAAAATTAATTGGTATTTTGATAAAAATGGATGCTGCCTGCCCTTGATGTACTCAAATAGACAAAGACCTCCTACACATGCTGTGGGCTTGCCCCTCCATACGATACTACTGGCATGGAGTGACGCAATGTTTATCTATATGCACAGCGAGACCTACGTTATATACATGGAAGCTGCCTCTTGGTTCTTCATCACAGAGACTAAAAACACTATCGCCACTACACGTTTCATAGATCTGGGATTCCTAGTTGCCAAACATCTCATAACTCGCGGATGGAAACCCTCTACATTAGAATCTTGGTCTCACTCCATTTCTATATGGACTCATGCTGAGTGTGGCGTGCATAGGGCGGACAGTTTGGGACTCCGCAAGTACCCCATTTCAACACATTGGGACACTGTCCTAAATGATCTCCATGCGACACACTGAAGTGACACTCAACAATGACACCAACACTGAAATGAACAGGGAGGGTACCCTGCACAATATTTAAGCACCTAGTAATTTTAATCAACCTGCTGGGTCAACAGTCTTAATCTGACGTGTAACTCTGTAGCATGAGATGTTAATACTACAGGATTGGTATGATTTAATAGTTATTTACTCTTACCTCATGTTTACGCCCACCCCTCCCTCATCCCCCATACTTTGATTTCAGGCTTAAATTGTTAAAGATACTCAAATACATCTGTTTATTGACTATTTATATCACATGATATTATATCTTAAATGACAGCATAACAGCTGAGGAAATCACATGCACAGTTGTGATTCAACAATAATGCTAACCAGTGAAAAGCTTCAAGTACAGCACAATCACAAACCTTGTGCAAAGGAAAAAAACTGTATGTACAACAATGTTGCTCACAACCGATCAGCAAATGTAATATATATATATTGTATGTTCACACAATTTGCTTATCAAAAATACAGAAAAATCTCAATAAACAGATCAAACAAAAAAAGGCAGTAGGCCTTGTTTATTTATTGTGAAAAACATATGGCAAAGCCAATAGGCTTTTTACAGTGGATTGTTAACACATTATGTTGTAGGCTGTGGATCAGTATTTGGGCAGGCGCTGCTCTTCCGTTAGGGCGGAGGAGCATTGATCCCCCCCCTGCCAGCAGCAGACTCTGCAAATCACCTTTAACAAACTAAAAGATAATCACCTATTTGTTCATTAAAGGAGCAGGGCATTGGGGATGAGGAGATGAGGGGAGTGCACTGTGCACTTGCCTGGGTGCTCCTAGCCGATCCTGATGCAGTCTGTCTCTCTGGGTATGAGAATAGGTGGGAGAGGGTGTATCTGGGAGTGAGGGTGGCTGTGAGTGATTCTGTCTGGGTGTGAGAGTGAGTGCATGAGTGCCTTAGTGGGTGCGTCAATGTCTGTGTGGGTCAGTGAGTGGGTGTATGAGGGTTTCAGTGGGTTTGTGAGTTTTGTATGTGAGAGAGTTTGAGTGGGTCTGTGAGTGGATGCGTGAGTGTCTGAGTGGGTTTGTGAGTGGGTGAGTGAGTGTTTGAGTGGGTCTGTGAGTAGGTGCACAAGGGTCCAAGAGGGACTGTGAGTGGGTGTGTGAGAGTCTGAGTGGGACTCTGAGAGGGTGCGTAAGGATCTGAGTGGGTGTGTTAGTGCGAGAAAGAGATTGAAAAAGAGAACTTGAGAGAGAGAGCGAGAGAGATAGAAAGTTTTTTAGGCTTTGGTGAATGATAATTCGGATGAGATATATTTGGACAAATTGAAAAGAAAAATGTATTTGTCAATTAAAAATAGTGAGATTATCTTTTAGTCTGAACCTTTTAAACGTTTAAAGTTTTAAAGGAAAATGACCAGGGACACACCTTGAGTAGAACCCTCAGCTTTCAGGGTGAGGGTTCTGTAACCTTAACCTTTAGGCCTTGGTGACTCCTTACTATGATGCTTCCAGACAACCCTATGTCAGTCAACCCACGCATGTGATTGGAAAGAAAAGTGAATGTTCCATTTCTAGGAAGCTTTAACAGTCAAAACACTACTAAATAAATAAACACACTGACAAGCGACATTAGGATTTTAACTTTCAGCCTACTGAGAGACAGTACAAAACTTCGACCATTAGGCCAGAAGTGACTATGTTTTGCTCTGTATCAAGACGTAACTATAGCTTTCATACCAAACATCTTTTTAGTTTGAGGTTTTTAAGTCTTGCATGGAGAGAACATTGCAATGGCAATCTCTCTCTCTTTTCCATCCCAATATAGGATGGAAGAAAGAGAGAATGACAGGACCGCGGGGGAGCATGAAGGTCCCCGTAGTCCTGGCCTACTCCACACGTCCTGTGGGAGCCGGCATTTCTCCCACAAGCAGGGAGCTGCTTTAAATAGCAGCTCCCTGCTTGTGGGATCAATGTTTTCATCTGTTTCTCTGCATGCATATTTGTGTGAAGGGAAACAGATTAAAACTCCGCTTACTGACAGCAGGAGCTGTTTGACTGCTCCTGCTGTCAGAAAGCAGACTTTGTATGCTTTTGTTTGGGGAGGGCTATCTGTTCCCACTAAGCATAAGCAAACAGCTATGTCCAAGTGGTGGGCACACAGGACATAGCAGCAGCGTGCCCTGGGGGGAGGAGGTTGCCAGGGCCATTAGTGGCTCTGCGAGGGGGGCCGCAGGCCCCCGTCCAACCAACATTGTCCTGGGGAGGTGCTAGTCCTTAGAGCTCGGGGGACCAAAACAGACCCCCTTCACTCTTTTATTGTAACCAGGAGGAGATGGTGGTGGTGGTGGTCCCCGGGGCTGCGAGGGGAAGAGGAACATGTGCACCCCGCATTCTATGTATTTATTGCCCCAGGAAGGTGACAGTCCCAGTGGCTGTGGGGGACTGTGCAGCTTCCAGCACTGTATTTATTTATAGCCCCAGGAAGGTGGTGGTCCCTGGAGCTGCGGGGGGCGCACGGCCCCCACATTCTGTTTATTTAAGGCCCCAGGGAGGTGGCAGCCCCCAGGGCTGCGGGGGGCTGTCCGCACCCCACATTCAATTAACAATAAGCCCTAGAAAGGTGGCGGTTCCCAGGGCTGCAGGGGGGTCTGGAACAGACGCCCCATTATTATTTTATTTTAGCCCATGGTAGGTGGTGGTCCCCGGGCCTGCGGGGTTCGGCGGAAGTGGCCCCTCTGAATCCAACCTGATCAAAGCCCTGGGGAGGTGGCAGTCACCAGGGCTGTGGCAAGCCTAGGAGTGGGGCCCTGTGCACCTCCTTCTATAGTTTTTTTCATGCTCCCAAGACTTGGCCCACCCAGGGGCTTCACAAAAAGAGCAGAAAGCCACCCGTTTTTTTAATGTTGGGAAAATCCATATTAAAAAACATTTGCTTTTAAGCCCTGGTGGGGTCCCTCTGGAGCACCAGAGCTAAAGTGTCAGGGTGTCCCTACCCTGGCCCCTTTTGCTTTTTGTTACCATTTTTTACTGGGACTTGGCTGAAGCCGAGTCCTAAGATGGGTGCCAACACTTCTTTGTTGAACTGTTGGCAGACAATCAGATATCTGCATGGAGACGGTTGGATCCACGTCCCTAGATATCTATATTTTGGCCTTAAATTACTCCAAAGCCACTGAACAGATTCACACCAAACCTCAAAAATAGTAATCTGTGAAACAGCATCTACCTTCCTGCCAAAATTGGTTTAATTTGTTTCAGCAGTTTAGGCTGTAGGTGTGTCCAAAAACCCTATGGGAAAATGATTTGGGCAAATGGATTTTGGGACCACTGCTTTTTCCCACCTCCTACTTGATGGATCACCCCAAAACTTTTAAAACAACAGCAGAACTGACCAAAGTATAAGTTCTAAAAATGTCAAGTTTTGTCAAACGTCGCCAAAATTATAGGCAACAAAAGACGCTAAAACGCTTGGTCTATGGAAACTAGGTCCTAACTATAACTGCCTGGTGGCAACCGCCATATATATATTTATTTATATTTATATATATGGTGGTTGCCACTAGGCAGTTGTAATTAGGACCTAGTTTCCATACAAAAAGCATTTTTTTCAACTTGCCTATATCTTTGGCATCGTTACGGAAGGAAGACTCAGGACCTTACTCGAACGAGGGCTGGCCTTAAGAACACGGTGTATATTTTTTGTGAGTGACATATTTCAATTTGTGTTTATATATAAATACTACTTTTGCACAAAAGAATGAGTATCTGGCTGGAAATTAATTTATTACTGTAGTTGCTGGATATATTTTTAGTCCTTTTACTTGCACCTACCTACCCCTCCTGAAAAGCCTTGGAGTGCTTGACTCACTCTACCACTGAGAGTCAAATGCTGAAAGGGTCACACTTGGGCCAGTTCCTCAGGACCCATAGTAGCTCAGGCCCGAAACATCAGGAGCAAAAGGCCTCAACCCCCACGGTTGGGCCCAGAAGCCCTGCTTGCTCCATGGCCCTCTGAAAGGGGTTCTGAGAGTTGCATATTCAACTCAGTGACAACACCCAACTATACTTTCCTGTGATAGCAAAGTCATATATGACAGTGAGCACCTGCCTCCAAAGCCTGGAACATATCCAACCAATTAGAACTGTGCCAGGGCAAAATAGAGGTCCTCTTAGGTCTAGCCTATCATTATACATGGAGAGAAGTAATCATTCATGATCCATTGGTCGAAAAAATTGTCACTCACATGTTGCTTCCACTCACTGCAGCATACATAATAGATCAACGGATTAGCCCACTTCAGCCATTAGCCCTGTCAGACATGGCATTTATACTAAGCACATGCGCACATCTGCATGAAAAGTAGTGCGCCACAGTGCCGGGGCTGCTGGATCTGTCTCTTCGTTAATTTCTATTTTTTATTTAATAAGTTTTTGCTTCATTTTTTTTTACGTAGCTTGGAAAACATTCGTCTCAAACCTTTAAATGTTATAAAACAGACACAACATTGCACGTTTTCCAAGGCCTGGAGGACAGTTTTTGCAAATGCCTGGCTTGAGGGCCCACATCTCCTGTGGCGGTGGTCATTGTGCCTTTAGTTAATCCCACTGCTCTTAAAAGACAATTAAAAATTGATTCTGAATTATGCCTGTATCCACAAATTAAATGCTGATGCTTCTTAACAGTGCTTCATAACTGGCGCTTCTCTACATTCTTTCCGTTTCTTAGCGTCAGATATTCCACTTTGTCTGTAAGAATTAGCAAGCACTTGTGCTGGTGGCTATTTTCAGCCTCACGTGCAGCATTCCAGTCTTTTCCTTCTCCTGCCTAGAGAGTGCAGAGCATGGCAGTGCGCCTAATTGACAACTTTAACAGAAGAGATCAATGACCGTATTTATACTTTTTTTGCGCCGTATTTGCCATTGTATTTTGTAGGTTCGTGCCGTTTTGCGTCAAAATGCGGCGCAAATGCGGCGCTAAAAAACGTATAAATATGGGCCCAAATGTATCATTTAGCTTGCCAGGCACGTCACTTTGAGATAACTGCTAGTTTGGCAACTTTTTCTCAGCGACATGCTTCCTCCTCCTCCATGGGAAGAACCTTTTAATTGAACAAAGATGGGTAAAGCCAATAGGTCTCGCCTATGAGAGCTGTCGGATTTGGCAATTATGTTTAGTCATGCTGTATAGCTCTGCAGTTGCTCTGCAGCATGGCTAGTAATATTTTTTTTAAGCTATGACGTGGACTGCTCTAATGTACTTGTTTTTTTTTTATTTAAAAAGGAAGTAGGGATTGCGTTGAGAATGAGGTAACATGGCATGGAGGGAAGGAGGCGATAAAGAGGTGGGTGGGGGAAGATGGCGTAGGAGAGAATGGGGAGTAACATACACAACAGCGCGGGGGGAAAGGCTTGGGAAACACACAGAAAATGGAGAGTGGGTGGGAAGTACTGGGGGAGCAGACAGCAAAGGAGGAGTTCTGGAGAGACTGAGGAAGCCAGTAGAATAAAGAGGGTGGGCGGAAAGGGATGGAGCAGCAGGTTGAGAATGGAGGGTGAGCAGAGGGGATGAAAAAAATACTTTGTATCATATTGTTCCAAACCCTGACATCATTTGACCCCAAATGTTTCCATCCCTAGTTGTGGCGCGATCTGTCAGTTATAAACGTTTAACATTGCTAGTTGCAGTTGTGGGAGGCAGTGCGGAGAGCAGGTGCCGCATGGGTGAGAGGTGAAAAAATAAAAAATAAACTTACCTGCCCCTCTGTGATCCGCCATGCCTGCTCCAGCTGCCTGTCGCCTTCTTCCCTCCCTAACCAATCTTGAAGCTTCTCTCATGCTGTTACACAGCATAAAAGAAGTGCTGTGATTGGGCTGAGTGGGCAGAAATGCCGCTCAGTGAGGGAGTGGAGCACTGTGTTCGGTCTCCACCCAGCTCTAATACAGCCAGGTGGAGAGCTTCTAAGTGTGCTTGTCAGTTTGGCAGGCCTCAGACGGTCGGCCAGACTGACATGCACACTTAGAATCGCACCACTACTCCTCCTCCACTTGTTGACGTAGAGGAGGCTGGCCCCGCCCTACGAAAGCAGAAAAATAAAGGGCTAATAAAATACTTTTATAATCCCTTTATTTTTCTGCTTTCATCAGCAGGGCAATGCTCCTCCGCCATAGCGGAGGGGCTGCCCATGAACGTTGCATCGTATTGCGTATATACATATCATTTCATATCCCCCATCAAAGTCTGATCTACCATGTGTCTGAATTGAGGCTAGGTCAGCCCAGGGCTCAGCGAAAGGTAAGTGTCAAGTAAGTGAACAGCTTCCCCGTATATACATATTGTTTTGAGTTGGGATGCCATACCCTTTAGCCTAATGCTAAGAGAGAAGGGCGTAGAACAGCTGAGGAAGAAGCAAAGGGTGAGTGTTTTAAAGTGAGTGTACATGTTTTCTGAAAGAATTTGCAAGGGTGTTAAATTTGGATGCTTAGCACAGCTAAAGCTACCTGCAGACTGAAAGATGGTGCATGGCTATGATTTATTTTAGGGCTACCAGCTGATTCATTGCCATTGGGAGTGTTTCCAGTCCCAGGCTTTAGGTTAAGAAAGTACACTCTGGGAGTTGTAGTCTTTGTTTAGTTCAGCAGTCTCAAATAGATGGGCACTCGAAAACAATGATGTGGTCATGGAAAGCCCATGATTGAGAAACAAACTCCTCCAAATTAGATTCAGTCATCTGCTAGCACTAGTCATTGACATCTAACACTCCTATTTAAGTACTGACACCAAAACAATATCCGAAAATTGTTCAGGCAGAAAATGTCCTTCCTGAAAAACACCAGGACTAAATGAACCACCCGTTTCTTTTGTTTAACAATTGTCAGAGTCGTCAGGCAGTACATAATTTACGAAAGTGGTTAACTTACTAAGTGCTGTAAATAACGTTATTGTTATAAATCTACTACGTTTTAACGATCCCGTTATACTGGGAGAAACTCACTGTGATATTATTTTTCAGTGCTCAGGGAGTCCAGAATGAGCACTTCATAGAACTTAAAGGAACCTAAAACCATCAAATCGTGCCTCATGTCACAGGCTTATTTATCCTACCTTTGACATCCATAATGTCAATCAAATGAGCTCCAGGCGCAAAGGAAATAAGACTTGCGTCTTAAAGCCTTGTTTACTTATATTTAAATACACAGCCATCCCCAGACAAGTGACTGACTCTGGCTCACAGCCTCTATTTGCCCTTTTTATAACAAAAATCACAGGGAAAATCACTTAGTCTGCATAAATTGAGTAAATTGTTAACACGGGTTGAGCTGATCACAGTACAAACTAATAAACCACCATTCTAACACCATCCCCTAAATGAATGTTTAATTAATACCCACTTGACTCACGTCATCCAATGGGCCAGTACAAATCCTGTGGATTCAGTGCTCGATGAAAAAATGGACACGTTTGAAATTCAAGATGGAGTCAGGGCCTAGTTTGGGCAGTGCAAGGAAAATACAGTTCTGAATAGGACAGTGGTGTCGTTTTCAGTGCAAAACACGCATGACATTAAGCAAACATGTTTTAATCAAAATCTCTCTCAGACTCGTTTTTAATTCAGAACGGAAGTCCAGATCAGGAAGTTGGCGTGACCAAAGATCGCGAGGGGCAGACTAGATGGACGTTTTTGTGACGACGTTGGCTTGGCCAGGGGGGCCATTGGGCACTCCCCCTGGAGGTAAAATATTTGGATAGAAGTATTGGTAAACAAGCATTTGCAATGCAACGGGTCTCGCATTTCTCCGAGTTAGAGCTATTAGCAGTTGTAAACTCCCAACCGGACTTTTCTTGCCAAATTAAATGCAAAAAAAAGGGCGTGATCGCGCTGCTACAGTTCACTCGTAGTGAAACCTATCAGCAGAAGTGCAATTACCCACGTAACCGGCAAAAGTGCAATTAACTATGTAATAGGGTCGATGTCATGGAAAGTGCTCAACTTCTGCCAAGTGAGATCGCGCTGCGAAAAAAGATAAAAAGTAGTGCACAAACCAGACGGAAAACAGCGAGCCTTGCATGTTTCCAGTACTTGGTCGCTGCGCTCGAGGAGGGCTAACCACAGGAAAAGGCATGACTTATGCATGCCTTCCACTAATCAAAGCAAGCAGATTTTAACAGGGAAGCTCACGAACCAATGAAAGACACTGACATGACATGGACGGGGCTCTGAGCCCTTTTCTAACTATTAAAGCGTCTCGCAAGCGAAACGCATGCACAAGTGCATGCGACGCTGGCTCGACCCTAAAAAGGGATGACAGCGGCCTCTCAGCAAGGCAGCCAGCCAAAGAGAAGTAAACAGTTTTAGAAAGAGAAGAAATAAACACAGCCGAGTTTGAGTAACTACAAAGTTGGGTTCTTAATGTGAAAATATCAGTGTTTACCCCCAATCAATTTTTTGCCACGCAATAAAAAATAATTTATTTACAGTAACACAAAACATCAACATGATGAAAAAACATCCTCTTTCTGAAGGAATTACTAAATTTTGGTAAATGAAAATGAAAATGCTCCGCTATTTTAAGAGCAGAGTTAATTCAACCCGTGTATTCTATTCCAAATGCAGCATTTCTAAAAAATTGTAGAATTGTCTGTTACCACCGAACACTAAATTAGGCGGCTAAGTCTTAACCGAGTTTCATCTCAAGAGTCATGCAGCAGATTATAATCAGTGCCAGCTGGCACATCATTCCAGCGTTTGTACTGTGTGGAAGACTACCTGTCTCAATGATACAATCAGGAAATGTTGCTTTCTTGAGATATCAGAACAAAGGCACAGAGTTCCTCCGCCTCTCCTCTTCATCACGGGTGGTGGAATGCCAACTTTCAGACTCTTCTATCTAGGTGCTGCATGTGCTGGTGGGACATAGACCAACCAGGAATATACCTTGTGTTTTCGTACTGCGATGATGATGTCACTTCATTTTTTTCTTGCTCACCAGGCCTCCTCTCCTTCGGAGTGAAAGAGTCCACGATGGTGAATAAGGTGTTCACAGCTGTGAACATATTGGTCCTGACTTTTGTCATCATCAGCGGATTCATCAAAGGCGACCTCAGGAATTGGAGCCTAAGTGAAGAGAATCTTCTGGCTGATGCTGAAGAAATGAGGTAAGCACCACAGCTCTTGTTTAGTGGTTCAGTAACTTAAAGAAACCATTCCCTAAAACCTCCCTGCTTGCAGTTTCTTCTGTTCCCATGGAAGACAACGGTAAAATATAATTTTATGATAATTTGAATCCAAATATACCTCAGCTAGAAGTGTTGCTTCTTCAGGTGAGTACTAAATTGCATATACAGGTAAAGCACAACAAACATTCTCGAGATCTGAAGGTTTTGCTGCAGTAGTGAGACATATGCAGTTAGTTCAAGATGTTGTCAGAAGTGAGAAAGATATTAAGCCATTCACAAAATGTAAGCAGACATAATTCAAGAAGGAATATTGGAAGTAGCTGATTGAATTTTCGAAATAGCTATACAGCACCATACTAAAGAAAATAAAGCTTTAAGCAACTTCCTCTATCTTGTAACAGGAATCAAACGTCATCTGTCATGCAGTGATAGACACTGTTTGCAGTTTATAAGCTCATAGCCGGAAAAAAGATATTTCTCCTGAATTAAAAGGTACCAAGTTCTTCCTGATAACTCGTGTCCTAAATGACATAGTTTCTCTTGCCTTCAGCAACAGACATGGTGTGTGCTGTCTATTCAACACTAACTTGCAAACTATATGACTATCCCTGCAGAAGATGCAGTGATCGCCCTTCAAACTAACTTCTTACCAACATGGATGTCATCTTACTAGCAGCAACAGTGTGTGTTACTTACTGCTACCTGTCCACTTGTAGTTCACAGGTGATGTCCTCTCTCTTTCAACAATATACATTGTGTGTACTGTTCATTACCTACTTGCCTTCACCTGCATTAATATACAGTGTATTCTTTGTCCATTAAACCCAATTTTCATTCAAATGTGATCTCTCCTGCTGCAGCTTGCAAATGTATACATGTCTTTCAATTAACTTCTGACCTGCATGAGATATCACTATTTTACAGTGAGGGAATAACATGGTAGTGTCTGTGCATTATCAGTACTGAAAATATCAAGTCTTTTGTCAGTGATGTGCTATTGGTCTGCACATCTCTAGACCCAGAACGCTTGAAAATGGTCAGCAGGTTGACAGGAATGGGGCTGGCATTCAAACACTCTTGCATTCCTTACTAGTCCACCATGGGTCGCAAAAAGATACAACCAAGGAGTGTCATAAGTCAAACATTCAGTTTACAATCATTTCACCTTTACCCTTCATCATGGGTTAAGAACACACATCAGACCCATGCCACTAACTAGGTAGATACTTTTCATTAGATTTATTGTATGCCAATTTACTTTATGTAGCTGGCCTGAAAATATCACATGGTCTGGCCTCTGAACCCTTGTTGGAAACCCCGCCTTATCTCAACTACACCTTGGACAAGAGGCACATGTCTTAGGAGTGCTTAAGTGAGACAAATTGGAGAGCACAGGGAGGCATAGTTGAATGACTAAATGTGTTATTCCAAGAGTAAGGCAAGGAAATCATGTTGTGTAACTGGGGCTTCAGGAAGTTACAGCAGGGGCGTACCTTGGTCAGTAAGATTGGTGGTGTGTGAGCTTCAGATTTCCCAACAATCAAGCTTGGATATAATGTTAAAATACATTATATGACAAGCAGGGTACATGAGAGGGGCTTAGGGGACAGTGGACACAAAGAGGAACGTGGATTGGTAGGAGTACTAAGCGAGAGAAACACACTATTTTGTAAAACAACCAACATTTTTGAGAACTTTCAAAACTGAAATGAGAGAGTGTGTGTTTTTGTCAGTGTGTGCATGCAAAAATCCCAGGTGAAATCTGACAGAAACTTCACCATACCGCACTGAAAGCACCTTCACCCACCTATTCATCAGAAAATAAATTTATTAGGAGAGTGTAACGCCCCAGCACCCCCTGTAGCAACGCCCCTGGGTCACCAGGGGTGGCTACATGTGGTATGGGTTGGATTCGGGTTTCTGGTCTACCATCCACTCAAGATAGTCCATTGGGCATCAGTGATAAGAGGGTTAAGGGCTATGGCTGAAGAAGAATTGAATGATGTTGTCAATGCTGAAGCCTACGATGCATATTCTGGAGAAAATGTAATAATATCTGTGCATTGGAGGGATCATACAACTGTAGCAACAAGCTTGAGACATCTACCCCATCTCTTATTAAAGATGTGCTCATATTTTTGATTACCCATTAGTCCCCAGTTAGAAAGCCCAAATCACATCAGAGCAGAGCTAAAAGATTAAGACACTTGGAGAGTTAAGAAACAGTTCTATTAAACACATAACCCAGGAGGTTTCTAAATTTGACTTTAAACTTATCTTTACTACAAAGAAATTGTGTGTTTTTTTTGACAGGCCAGCACCTATGAAAGGTCGTTAGTATGTTGACAATAATCAATGTCGGGCTAACAGATGATGCCGTTTAACTACATCTGTTTTAAAATTTGGGACACATTTACTTTCCTTCAGGGTGTTTTGACTTTATTGTCATCACATCCAATGGGGATTTGGCAAACTGTTATCCTTCACAAGCATACAATACAAGTGACTTACTTTTTGTTGGCGATATGGACGAGGTCTAGTAGTTTTTGAGACATTGATGATAAATATGGTGTGTTGGAGAACGATTGTCCATTAGAAAGGCACCGTGTGTTAAAGTGAGGCTGTGAATCTCTGCACTACTTTGCAAGTTGATTAAGACTTTCCTCTTCTAATTTCCACTGCCTCTCTCACTTGCAGGAACCGGTCATTGGCTGCCAATGAGACGGAACACTTTGGAGTTGGTGGGTTCATGCCTTATGGCTTTACGGGTACTTTGGCCGGTGCTGCAACCTGCTTCTATGCCTTTGTCGGTTTTGACTGCATCGCAACAACAGGTGAGGGAGAAATGGAGAGGGGCACATGAAAAGAGCTCCTGGTTGTCATGTACTCAGAAACCAAACCTGTCCTGTCATAAACTGACAGGTGTGTTTTAAGGCCTTTCTTTGACCTTTCAATTGCATGCTCTCATTGAGTACCCATGAGGGCACATTGATAGTTTGGCTCCAGGTACTGGGATCTATGATCAGTTTTCTAGAGAGTTTTAAATTTTCATTCGATTAATAGTAGAGGGAGCTGGAGAAAATAATATGGCCCACTGAAATCTTTTGAATATTTGCCTCAAAATCACGGAGCCCCGTTGAAATAAGTCTCAGTAACCCACAGTTAGTGCCCAGAATTATACAAAGACCTCCACCATGAAGCAGTTGAGATTCTGTCCGATTCCGCACTTTTTGCAATTACTTGGGCTCAGGTTCTATCCATCCAGGCAGCAGGCCGCCTCACAATTGTGCCTTGAAAGCAAGGGAAGGTGATCTTTATCAGTGTGGACATACATTTGAGGTGCACGAATAGCAAAATATCACTTGGAAGAATCTACCATATTTACCAAAGTTACTGATTTATTTATTCAGTGTAAGCTCGTGATCCTGCCAGAAGACCAGCTCCTAATGTACTGTGTAGGTAAGAACGTTTATCCAATGTTCCTGTGAATACTGGCACATATTCTTTAACAGAGGAGCCACGGGCTCCATTTAGAGGGCAGAGGTAAATCTCAGCTATGATTTTAACTGACTGGATATCAATTTGTTCAACTGTGTTGAGCGGGCAAATGTCTTGGACCTCTTGGATAACGTGCTATATGGACATACTGCTTGATGAGACACTAGGAGTCTTTCACATGAAAATCATGTAAAAGACTTATAGTACCTCCATCTTATCTGTGGATCGAGGATGACCTCTAAGTGAGCCTCACTCAGTACAGAATCTCACATACAAAACTTGCTAGAAAGTTTGTTTATAAGCCCTTGTGACATCAATGTTGCATCAATGTAATCATAAGTAAGAACAATCACAACATGCTCAGAGACAGAAAACATGCAAACATTCATAACATATGTCATTTTTGTAGGTCTTAAGTGTCCCACAGACATACTGGTGAGGTAGCAACATTTTTCTCCATTCAGCTAGGATTACCTAGAAGTGACCTGTTAGCTCAGTAAATGATGAGACAGCAATTACATTGCGTGGGCAGGAGTAGTATTTCAACCAATATCCTTTTCGTTTTCACCTACATGGGGGGCTATGCCTGTAGTTCCTTCAGGAAACTCCAGGATCAGCTGTATTGGCCTGGGGGGGCCAAAACCTTTGTTCGGGCCTTATTTTTTCTCCACCTCATTAAACTGTGATCCAGCCCAGAGCCCAAAAATCTCTAATGGGACTAGTAGTCTATAGAGGTGACTCACTGCATGTTACACACTTACTGTGTACTCACACAATCAGCTGGCACCAGTACAGAAGTTACTTTCCATCATATGGGCCTTGGTGCACCTCATGAGTTTAGACTACTGAGTAAGAAGGTTGATGACAGTCCCATGTCACAATTGGCAGTGCTAGGCCCTGCAAGCAGAACCCACAAGCACCGCTTCCACAATTCTCTGACTGATAACTCTGGAATTTCCAACTCACTCGTATGCTTCAGTATAGAGTAGGCACACAGTCAGTCAAGTAGGGCATACTTTCAATCATCGCATAATTCATTAGATTTCAACTACCTGAATATCCTGCTTACCTGATGGAGATACAATGTCACCTTCTAATGCTTGTTTTGCTTTCTGCTCTTCTGGAGATTTGACCTGCATCTATTGAACAAATCTTTCCTAACACACACACACACACACCTACGGGTAAGCTAATCTACTTGTTTAGGTATCCATTTCTTCATCCATGTGCATCACTGTAGCAATGTAATGGTGTTGTGAAATTTAGAATGGGAAGTGATGTCATAGGTAGTTTGCAGGATGTTATTTTTTAGAATAGACTGGCTAGGATCTGGAGGTCAGGACAGAGGATAAGGAGTTGTGCTTGTGACTGCAAGAAATACATATTACTTTTTGACCTGTGCTGTGGCCTCATCATGGGGTTGTCTTTACAAATTAGCAACAAAAACTGATCAACCCTCACACCTTGAGGAAACAAATTGAGTCACAAATAACAAAATGGTAAAATCAATATTAGGACGAAGCTAAGCAATAAAGCAAAACCACTTGAAATACTGGAATGCATGAAATGTTGGCATGCTGCTTTAAACTGACCTTACTGTGCAGAGGCTGTTTGAATCTCCATTGGTGACGATCTTAAAATCAGGCACCAAATAACGTGACAGGAAAAAGATAGGTAGTGAAGATGTGTCAAACGCACCTCCTATGTATATACAGTGTTATAGGAATAGTATTATAAGCATACAGAATTGGTTGGTGCTTACTTGCTACTGTGTACCCTAATACTAATGGGTACAGACAGAAACAAACCCAAAGGGTCCACTGTACAAATTGAAATAATACAAATATACTGAAGAACTCATAAGAGAAGCCAAATACTGTACATCAAAGTCCACAAAGTACGTACGTAGAGAATCCAGTTTAGGGGATTTATTAATACATAATCAATTTAGTAATCCTTGTGAATATGTCATCAAAGCAACAGCCGACACGTGTTTTGCCATGAGCAGTGACTTTTTCAAGGTACAAACAATGGTTAGATAAGCAGTAAAACGCGATTTGGTGTATAGATGTGTAACTGGCTCCGCACCTCAGCACAAGACTGCAGCATACAGGTAGGAGTTTACCACAGACTCCTCAGCCACACCCTCAAAGTATCAGATGCCATACAATACCACTGGATTGTTTGCAGTTCCACAGGTGGGAGCTTCTTATGAACTACTAACCACACACTCATAATTACTGGGCAAGTTGTCTGCCAATATACTGGAGTGAGAGAACGTTTTTGACATTATGAAGAACTATGCTTGCATAATAAGTTTACTCACAACCATCTATACAATATTCAGTCATGTTTTGAATTAACTGATGAACTGAGGATCTTCAACCCAGGACTCATCATGTACACTCCTTTCTTACTTGGTTGCCTACTTATTTACTTTTAATTTGATCACATATTGGAAGAACAAAGGATCTGAGGATCTCTAAATGCAGGATCTATCTATACACCAAATCGCATTTTGCTACCTATCTAACCACAATTTAAGTTTTGAAAAAAGTCACTGTTCATGAGGAAACGTGTCAGCTGTTACTTTGATGACATATTCACAAGGATTACTGAATTCACTACGTATTAATAAAACCCATGAACTGGATTCCCTACCTACCCTACTTTGTGGAATTTGTTGGATTTCTCTTATGAGCGCTTCGGTATCTTTGCATTATACCAAATAACGCAAGACCAACAAAATCACTGTGGTCACCTTTAGGCAAGGCAGATTTCCATCTATGGAAGAAGCTACTTTAAAGTCAGATAACGAATTTTACACAGAAGACAAGTAACACTGCTAGAAATCAAACAATGTCAAGTGTGTGTAATTTATTTAAAAATAGAGAAATTGAAGGTTAAAGTTTAACTTCAACAGATATACACATTGATAAACTGTGTATGGATGATGAAGAAAATATTTCAAGCATTAGTTTTTGGAGTCTTTAACCATTTGATATAACAGACCAGCAGACCATTGTGCAAAGATAGAAAAAGAAAGGAGAAGAAAATTTGAGCATTTCTTAAAGGCTACTTGTAAAAAAATACATACATGAACAAGTGAAGGATTTGTTGCTTAACTGAGCAGGTGATAAAGTAGAAAATTTAAATGTGTTTCCAGAAAAAGAAAGGAGCACATTTGTTTCGATAGTGGTTATGCAGCACAATTTAATAACGTTTTCCATGGCCTGATAAGAAGAAAAGGAGCCCACCGAGGAGTATGTAATGAGACTAAGAAAATTAGTGATGCAAAAAGTTAAAAAACAGAGAGTCATACACTCTCACACATGCCTACAGGAAAGGTCACCTACTTGTGTCTACATCCATCTATTTCTACACGTGTGTCACAGAGTTAACTACATTGAAAGTAACACTAACCTAATCTTGAGAGAAGGAGTTCTCCACTTTACTTACTTTGACTGACTGAAAGCCACCTAGTGAGAAAGTTAATGGTTTAATACATTTCTTTCACAGTTTATTTCTTGTTTTATAGATCTTTTTTACATCTCTGTGCTCTGGAGCTCTATAATGTGGTCAATACTAGGCAATGCAGTGCATTGCTAAAATCTAAAGTGTAACATACTAAGATGACAGCCTTAGAAGTAAAGGCGAGCAGAACATAGGGTATTAGGGTGACCAACTCTATCCAGGTCATTACAGACACTGTTTTCAGTCCTGAACTTCTATGCGCCAGTCCAATGCACTCTGGATGTTGTAGTATTGCTTTACTTCCATTGAACTAATTAGACTACCTGAAATCAATGATCTGGAGATGAAACGTTCAAGACTTGAGACTGTTTCTGTAATGAACTGGAGTAAGGTGGTCACCCGATCAGGTAAACACTTCCATAGCTAGGATATAGGAGTTCTGTAGACCGAAATATGAGTCTTTATTGTAAAAAACTATGGTAGGAAGATGTGTAAAGAGCACAAAATGTTATTGATCAATGAACTCACGCTTGGATCGCTTCGATGTCTGGGGGTCACGTCCAAGGACTTAGATGTAGGTGCTTCCCCGGAGAGAACTGCTCAAGCATCGCCTGAACCAGGTTATCATAAAGTAAGCTTTTAATCCGAGAACCTTGGTAAAGGTTTACAATGTGCTTTATTTACCCTCCATGACACATATTTGTATCAGCAAGACAGCCCATTCACTTACACAGTTGTCACTGATGACCGTTGTGATCTATAGTCAGAGTTCAAATCTCAGCAATGGCAGATCATCCACACATCTTTGCGAATGTTATAGATTGTGAACCTTTACACTTTTTAATGATAGTCTCGCTTATTCAAAGTGCTCAATATCGATAGAAATGTTCCATGAAGTGATGAGATATGTAAAAAGCATATTATATTGTTATTAGTGTGTCTCTTTGGTTCCTGATTTGGAGATCCGATCCTCATCTCATATACATTGTTCACCAACTAACCACTTTTTCAGCAGGTGTCTCATTCAATTAATTTCTACGGACATTTCGGGCTGAGCCTGCACTTCCCACGTCACAGTCTTCTGACAAAGGTTTGACAAGTCTAAACAAATGATTTTGGAAAAAACACTCCATTTCTCATGATGAAACATGCATGTGCAAATCTCAAGGAGAAGCCAGTGTAGGTATTCCCAGCCTTCCTCAGCTCTCTTTTGAGATATTGCACGGCTACATCTGTGCAATAGGTTAGGAAGATGCCCGAGTCTCATGGGAGGACGAAAGAGACAAACATAGGCAAGTAATATACACAACGATAAATAGCAAAACAGTAGGATCAGGAAGTAATGTGACGGTTTATATGACTGGTTCATTATCAACACTAGGAATGAAAGCTATATTTTTGCACCACTCATTGTATTTCCCCACATCGTTAAATATACAGGATTGTATTGCACTGTAATTGCATTTAAATGATGCTTACTACCCTTGATGAAGTGTTGAAGTGGTTTATGGTGTGTAGCACGCTACCCCGTAATCCAAAAGTTAGTTGTTAAAATTATGAAGAAAAGATACCCTTCCCTTCTTAACTGATGTTTTTTGGTGTATGTTTCAGGGGAAGAAGTCAAAGACCCCCAGAAGTCCATTCCAGTGGCCATTGTCGTCTCCCTTTCCATCTGCTTCCTGGCATACTTTGGTGTCTCAGCTGCCCTCACTCTCATGATGCCCTACCACCTCTTGGACATAAAGAGCCCATTGCCTGCAGCCTTTGAGTATGTGGGGTGGAGCGTGGCGAAGTACGTTGTAGCTGTGGGGTCACTCTGTGCCCTCACGACCAGGTAAGCACCTGGGGCTGAAGAATATGAAGAAGGACCTTGCCAACTCTCACAACAAACTATACAACACTCATGTAGGGCTTGTCCACGGAAACCTCTCCCTCTCCACACTGTATTCATAGCGGTCCCTCACTGGCATATCTACAACCACAAATCGATGTTTTTCAATGGAATCACTAAGAGGCCAATTAGCTGGCCCAGCATGCACTATATGAAAAAAAAAACAAGCAACATAACAATTCCAAAAGTTCAGAAGGCTCACGTAACTCCTTACTAAACATGTTATGCCAAGGTAGAGAGCAAGATGAACTCTAGTCATCACCCCTGCTGCTCAAGGGTTTTCAAGTTCTCTAATTATCTCCCTAAGACTGGTGTGCAGCACATATGGCCCAAAATGCGTTTTTTATTACTCCAAATAGCAGTCATGGCTCGTGGGGATTACTGGAGGTGGGGGCGAATTAATAACATGAAAACATCTTTTTTTTTTTTTTAAACTTACCTCTGCTCCCGTACCACTCCTCTGCTGTATGCAAGCACAGGCTCCCAGCCTGCCCTGCGGCCAATCCTGACACTGCTCAAAGACCAGCGAGAGACCAGCCAGGGTGCTCCCAGCCAGACTGGGAGCCTGTGCAGACTCTGGAGAGAGCCCTGTGCGCATGTGTGTTTGGCCAGCCCGAGATGGCCGGACAAACACACATGTGTTCTGAAGGGAGTGCACAGTGCATTCCCCTCTGCCCGCCACCCCCAATGCCCTGCCCCTTTCACAAGGAAAGGATAATAAACACAGTTTAGCAGAGGAGCCACTACTTCCAAATAGCCTCAACATGTCATATAATTAGCACAACGTGGTTGATAGGGCTTATAGATGTACAATGTGTCATGTTTCAAGTCCGATTTGGAATCAATTTTCAAATTTTGAACTGTTTTAAAAATCATCCATAGAGCACAGGGCCCACATGTTGGTAAATATGCCTTAAGTAACTCTGGTTTCCAACAGACATGTGCTAGAATCTGCACCATTTGCATTTAAATTCAAAGTCAAAACATAAATGTCTGAAAATATGGGACTGGCACAAATTTGTTTATTGAGGTCTATTAATGGAATATTTGATTTATTTCCTGTTGGGATTTCGCATCGTTGTGCTAAGATTTGTCCCTTTCAGAAACCCACTCCCTGACCGAAACCCACTGAGGTGTCAATGGTCACACTCCTTTTCCATCACAGTGATGTGTTGGGCCACCACAGTTCCAATGAATACAACATAACCATACTTCTCAGTATGTGTCTGAACTTCCAGAGTTGGTTGTCTTTTTTTGCTTGTTTATGACTTTGCACATTTCTGATCTCCCTCTTGGTCTCTTTACAGTCTGCTTGGGTCAATGTTCCCATTGCCGCGGATTCTTTTTGCCATGGCGAGAGACGGACTCCTCTTCTCTCCTCTGGCCCAAGTGAGCAGTCGCCAGAGCCCCGTGATTGCCACCTTGGTGTCAGGAGCTGTAGCAGGTAAGGCATAAAGAGACTGCCCCTGACAGCAGTGAACCAATAGAGGCTGATTTGGGTATTCCAGTGAGACAATGCCACCTTAATGCTGGTATATCTTAGGCAGAGTCAGTCAAATGTCCCGTGCACTCGACCTCACACTGTGAAGTTTCTACCCTAAACTGATCACTCTGTTTGGAAAACTATACATTGATCTGTTGACCACTGCTGTCTGTACCTTCTTGAGATTGCACTCTTTCCATTGTTTTATACTGTGCATTTCTAGCTCACTTTCCTCATGTTTTATTCTCACCTAGACAGAGCATGTGCTGTCTCTTTCAAACCTTTAATTTTCTAAAAGTGGGCTTAAAGGATGCCAATTGCTTACTATTGGTTGGCATCATTGTAACTCTTATTTGCTTGCTTTTTATTGGTCAGCTGCCATAATCTTCATTTATCTTTGTACGTTTGTCCTTCCCCTGGAGCATGAAGGCATTACGTGCATCCTTCTACAGATCATTTAACAGGCACTCCTTTTTTTCTCTGTGTTTAAGCACTAAATAACTGTGTGCTTTTTCAGCTGGCTCCCTTGTGTACCTCTCCCCATCCACTTCTCCCCTCTTTCCCTCATCTCTGTCGCTTGACCCCCACCAGTCCTCCCTTTCTCATCCTTGTTGCATACCCACACTCGCCTTCCATTATCTGTGTTGCTTGCCCCACCCCCTTCCCTCTGTTGTCAGTGTTTTTGTTGCCCCCACCTGCCCTACCTTTTTCCGTTATTGTCTGTGTTATTACTTTCCCCCCGAGG
This sequence comes from Pleurodeles waltl, assembly GCF_031143425.1. Taxonomy (NCBI): domain Eukaryota; kingdom Metazoa; phylum Chordata; class Amphibia; order Caudata; family Salamandridae; genus Pleurodeles; species Pleurodeles waltl. The sequence continues at coordinate 913,001,133 of NC_090446.1, forward strand.
CCCTTCCACCCTCTGTGTCCATCGGCTTGGTTCTCCCTCTCACCCTTTGTTGTCCGTGTGCTCGCTCCCACCCAATGTTGTCCATGTTGGCCCTGACACGCCCTCCCTTCGTGTTGCCTTCCCTCCCACCACCTAGTGGCATAGTGCTGCTTTTTATTATTATTTTTTTATGTTTTTTTTTATTTTAAAATTCCGCCATGCTACACTGTTGCCGTGCTGCTGTACAACATGGCTAAAAAAACATTGACAAAGCCAACGGCTCTTTCAGAGGTGACACCTATTGACTTTGGTAATGCTCGCTCTGTCTGTTGGTTCCATTCCTCAGCATTTCATTCAACAGCGGCAAGCAATAGCTTTTGAGGCAAAATATGGGTGACTACCTCTGTCTCCACTTGATTTAAATTAGGGAGCCTATGTGGGTGAGTAAAGACAAAGATTATAACATTTAAGTAAAAATACATTCTACAAAGAGAAAGGTGTATTTTGTAATTGCAAATATAGCAGGAAGATTTAAAATCCATAGTAAATTTCTAAATGTAAAATTCAGTATTACATCAAAATGGTGAAAGCTGTGTGAAATACTCCACCTGCTCCATAAAGTGCAATGGTTTGGAAGGAAGTGAAGGAGAGAGCCACCAGGTCTGTTTATGGATACACATTTGCTTCTTATAATAATTTATACTTGTGATTCTTTGTGGAGTGACCTCCAGAAATGCTAGTAAACCCTTAATGCAATTCTGAAAGTAGTGGTGAAAGTTATTACATTTACGGTTACATTTTACACTTTGTACTAAGAGTGGCTTTCCATAGAAGCAGAAGACCTGTGAGAAATCAGAACTCTTGCTCACACAAGATTATTCAAATATTCTTAACATTTTTAAACACATCTGAATGATGAGCTAATCGGCACCATTCATGCGACTACAGAAAAGTGCACGTTCAGAGCTGGAGGCACCTTTATTCACCGAAAAACCCTCCCCTGTAAAGACATCTGCATGGTAGTTACTACTTTACTGACCTCCCTAGGTAAACAAAATGATCTAATCAATGACTTTCAGTAAGGATTGCAGCTCCATCACAGAATAAAAACCACGCAGCAAGATCAGAAACGAGCTGCCCATCTTCAAGGGCACAAAGGAGCCTGTTGTATCTCAAGAAGAACAGAGACTGAACACTTCAACTTGTATTTATTTTAAGTTGCAGTAAATACGCCAACACCGGTGTCTGCCGCCCTGTTCATCTCCAACTGTCACTCTTCCACATTCCATCCCTTAGACATTCCTTCCCTACATTCTTTTACCTCATAACATTCCAATAGAACAAAACACAACAACATACTTCATAACATAACACATCTTCCCCCTTACACAATACAATATGAATGAGAGAAGCCAAGGAAAAGGAAGTAACTAATTTACAACATAATCTTTTAAATAAGCAGGTTTCTTAACAATTCTTCCCAGTTTACTTTCATAAGTTCCGTTCTTTCCAGATTGTGCTGAACTGTCATTGGTGACTCTAGCTTCTTGTGTTGAGCTGTCATTGTTAACTCCAGCACCTTTATACGCCGAATACCCTTCTTCAGCTCCCATAAGATCTTCCATCCCGGTGGGAGTGTCATTATGCACAGTATCTATCCAAAAGTAATTCTTTGTAAATTCTGTAGATTCTGCAGAAGTATTTCCATCCACATCAGTAGAGTCTCCTCTAAACCTCGCAAAACGGCTCATATGCCATACTCGTCCATCACTCAATTTGGCCGAATTTTTGTATATCTCAAGAACTGTTTTAGGTTCAGAAAACTTGGTATCTCCTTTTTTAACCTTGCCTGGTAATTTGACACAAACTACATCACCTTTCTTAAGATTTATTTCTTTAGCACCACTCTTCAAATCAACAAAGTTTTTATAAAGACCTTGCGCTTTTTGAATATTTTTTTTAACCTCAGCAGGTGACCATTCTTTCATCCTAGATTTGTTTAACCAACCCTGATTATCTTTTGTGAATGGAATTCTTCCTCTCATGACAGTAAATGGAGTGTGCCCTGCAACAGTCGGGCTGGTTCTGTACATCCAAATCATTTTCTTAACACAGGTTTTCCAGTCAACATTTTTATATCTAGCTAATTGCAAAGAATCTTTAATTACTCCATTAAATCTCTCCACTTCACCATTCCCACTTGGATGGTAGACCGAAACAAACTTATGTTCTATTTCATTCCTCTTAAAAAATTGTTTAATCTCCTCACTTTTAAATTGAACACCATTATCCGTGATGATTTTCTTAGGTAAGCCTTCCCTCTGAAAAAGCTCATCCAAGAACATCAAAACATTCGCTGAATTAGCTTTGGTAACAATTTTAATCTCTGGCCACTTTGAGAAATAATCAACCACCACTATAATATACCATTCCACATTCTCCTCAATGATTGGTCCCATTATATCGATACCAATAACTTCCCAAGCCATTTCAGGACAAGGCACAGGATATAAGGTTGGTTTTAAGGTCACCAGAGATTTATCAGCATTCATACATAAATCACAATTCCTAACCATTCTCTCAATATTAACATTCATACCAGGCCACCAATAATTTTCTTTAATTTTTAGTTTGGTTTTGACAATGCCCAAATGTCCTTCATGATTCATTTTGATGATAGAATCCCTCAATTTTTCAGGTGGAACCATTCTATCACCCCTCATAACCTTGTCATAGTCCACTGACAACTCATCACGTAACTCAAAAAAAACTTTGGCTCAGCTGTAATTTCTTTTTTTCTGGCCAACCACACTGAATGTACTTCTTTAACGTAGATAGAATAGGATCATTTGAACTGGTTTCATCCCAGACTTCACAACTAATGGCATTCCATTCAGTATTCCGGACCATGGAACAGTGATTCCTTCATCTTCATTCAAAGATTCTTGGAGGGGTAGGGGCAATCTACTCAAACAATCCGCCACCTTATTCTTAACACCTGGGACATATACCAATTTATACTTGAAGTCCAACAATCTTATGGACATCCTAGCTATTCTTGCCATGGCCTTAAGTAGTCCTTCAGTGGTCAATACTTTAATTAAGGGTTTATGATCACATCTAATTTCAATGTCAAAACCCCACAAAAAATTCCTGAAGTGCTCTAAGCCCCAAACAACAGCAAGAGCCTCCCTCTCTATAACTGAGTACCTTTCCTCTGTGGGGGACAATGCTTTAGAGGCAAATGCTATGGTCACTTCTTCACCATTGACCCCTTTCTGACTGAGAACTGCTCCAATACCCTTATTAGACGCATCTGTGGTGAGAATGGAAGCAAGTTTAGGATCAAAGCCTGCCAACGTTTTACCCAAACAAATCTCTTGTTTTAAGTAGTCAAAGTCTCCCTGTAATGCATCTGTCCAAATAAATTTACATTTTTCTTTTAACAATTGTCTTAAACTAAAGGTTTTTTCTGAGAAGTTCTTAACAAATCTTGCATAGAATTCCGCTAAGCCAAGGAATGATCTTAATTCGTCCTTGTTACTAGGTGCCGGAGCATCTTTAATAGCAGACAGCAATTCTTTTTTTGGTTTAATTCCACCTGCAGTGATCTCATGCCCCAAATAGTTCAATTGTTGAACACCAAACTTACACTTAGAGAATTCAGCTGTTAAGCCTTTATCCCTCAGAATACCAAGTACTTTAACAACTCTAGCATCATGTTGCTTCCTATTCTCGCCCATAATTAAAATGTCGTCCTGAAAGAAGATTACACCTTCTACATCCTTGAAAAGTTTGTGCATTAGTTTCTGAAAAACTGCTGCAGCAGATGCTAATCCAAACGGCATTCGAACATATCGATAACAACCCTGAGGAGTCATGAAAGCAATTAAACCTTTGCTATCCTCATGTAATCTGACTTGATGGTAGGCCTAAGACAAGTCAATGGAGGTGAACCATTTCATGTCTTTTGTCAAGGCAAGCATCTCGCCTATCTTTGGTAATGGGAATCTTTCCATCACTATGTTATTATGTAATTCCCTCAAGTCGATGCACAAACGAATCTTCCCATTGGCCTTACGTACTGCCACCAATGGGGAGATCCATTCGGAAGCATCAACTTCTTCAATTATACCTTTCCTTAATAGAGACTCTAATTCTTTATTAACCTCCTCTCTTAACACCCAAGGAATGTTACGAGATTTGTGAATTTTTGGTACAGCATTTTCCTTTAACAAAATTTTATGTGTAAAGTCCTTAAGTGCACCGATCCTATCAGAGAACAGCTCAGGAAATTTATTCTTCAATGTGAGCCCATAATCTCTGCTGACACACACCACCTTAACTTGTTCCGTACTATTTGGGTCCAACACAATGTTCAAAGCTCTTTGATCCAACCACCCCAAAACCGCTGGGCCCTCTTCAGCAACATATAATTTGCCCACAGTTTTCCTACCTTTAAACTCAAAGACTACTTCTCTAAACCCAATCATAGGAATAGATTCACCTGTGAAACTCTCAGGAGAGACATCTGGAGGAATCAAGGTGGACCCAAGAACTCTTATGAATTTTTTCTCCCATAAATTCTTATTAACTATTGTGTAAGGAGAACCAAAGTCTGCTACAATCAGTACTTGCACACCTCCCAAGAGAATCTCACACACAGGTTTATTCCTTGATTGTACATTCAAGAGTGATACATAAGGATTTTCCAACAGATTCACTTCTTCACATCCTTCTAAAACTGAAAAATCACTAGCGCTGTTAATACCTAGAACACACTCATGTACTTTTGAGTCCAGGCTAGAATCAGAACTACATTCTGAATCTGATTTACTGACAATTGCTGCAACTTTTTTACCCCTTCTACATACTTTGGCAAAATGGCCTCTAATACCACACTTGGCACACTGTTGGTCACATGCGGGGCATTTCCTGTAGAACGCTAAGTGCTCCTTACTCCCACAACGAAAGCACTTTTTATCATTATTCTTTGTTTCAGGTGGCTGCTTTCTTTGTGTCTCCTCCCTATATTTCTTGAATTTAACTTTACTGACAACTTCGTTCTGCGTTTCTTTTTTTCAAGTGAAATAGCCTTAGCACATTTATTAGAAATTTCAGCTTTTTTAACAAGGGCCACAACTTCTTCCAATGGCGACTCACCATGCACCCACAATCTCTCTTGAATATGGGAATTGTTCACATGCATAAAAATCTGATCCCTGATCAGCTCATTATGTAGCACACCAAACCTACAAGTAACTGCTAGTTTTTTTAGTTCAGAGACATATTCCTCTATAGATTCCATTTTCCCTTGTTTCCTACTAAAGAAATTAAATCTATCTATAGCAATACACACAGAGGTCGAATAATATCTGTCTAGATCTTCCAGGGCATGTGCAAAAACATTAGAGTCACCATCCTGATGAACTTTTTTTTCCAAAGAGTTATACACTTTAAGACCTATAGGTCCCAAACAATGCAACAAGATCTTCTTCTTCTTAGCCGGGGTTAAATCTTCCTCATCAATTGTGTCTAAGTAATTCAAGAAATATTCCTTCCACTCCAGCCATTTCACTTGTTGATCACCTGTAGGGCTTAGAAAGGGTTGTGGAGGAGTGAGGGTAAATATTTGAGCAACACACATTTTTCCCCGTGAAAAATACTACACATTAAAAGCTAAATTTTAAAAAAAATTGTGAGTCCTTTAAAAGCATATGTAGTAGTTTCAAGATGGCCGCCGAATGGGGTGCTGACCTGCAATGTAATCCTAAGATGGCCGCCTCTCCGTGCGCAGACAGCACAGCGTAAAGCTCACTGGCGTACACACCTGAGGAAGGACAAAAACATACAGCGCGCTGTGCGCACGATACGGTAAGCACACAACACCCAGCAGTGCGTGCTGCGCGCCGCCCCTAAGGTTTGCTTCAGTTGCGGCAGAGAATCCACAAGAATACTTGGAACGTGACTCGCGTGAAGCTTAGTAAGCGCGAGTACAACAGTTAGGTCCACGCGTGCCGCTGCTCCAATAACTCAAATCTGCGAACTTGGAAATAGCCAAAAAGACAAAAAAAACGGCAGGCCTGCTGTAAAAATGTCCAAGGGGACACTTCAGGCTTCCAAGGGTGCGGGGAGGTGTTGGCGAGTACTCACTCCATTGTGTAGATGATCCTGAGAAGAGGGTCATGTAGAGAGTGCAGCATGAGTCCTTGCCGATCCAGCATGAATTCTTGATCCCACCTTCGTCGCCAAAATTCGTGTTGTATCTCAAGAAGAACAGAGACTGAACACTTCAACTTGTATTTATTTTAAGTTGCAGTAAATACGCCAACACCGGTGTCTGCCGCCCTGTTCATCTCCAACTGTCACTCTTCCACATTCCATCCCTTAGACATTCCTTCCCTACATTCTTTTACCTCATAACATTCCAATAGAACAAAACACAACAACATACTTCATAACATAACAGAGCCCTAACTCCCATAGACCTCTGCAGTCTTGGACAACATCGACCACGACATTCTCCAATATCATTCAGAAATGGATACTCAAGATACAGTGATACAGCAGATTGCATCTTTGCTTGCTAGTTGTACTCACTAGGTTGGACGAACCTCCTTTACTTCTGGAGTGATCTCATGAGGAGTGCCATTATGCTTTCATGTCTGTAAATATGATTCATATGTACCTAGCTCAACTTCCGGGGATCTTAGACAAGTGAAGTGCTGGCTACTTATGACGTGTAGGCAGATGACAACCCGATCTACTACAAACTGGTAAAGGAGACAAGAAGTCAAATCACTAACTGTATATTGGGGTACCAATGGATGTGCCACAAATGGCTCTAACAAAATGCTGCAAAACCCCAGATCACATCCAACAGCCCAGAAAACTTTCCACTACCCATTTTGACCGCCAGCAACCACGGAGTTGTCCTCTTCGGTTAAACAGTTTGTATGCAAGCTTTGGCATTCTAATCAAGGCTTTCTTATCTTTCATCCTTCAAACCAATATTATGAGTCTAACACCCAGGTATCCAGTTCAGAATCACTAGGTGTTCTTGGTAGCAAACTACAAATTGAACATCGTAAATGTGATGAAAGGAGCACAATTTCAGAACTGCTTACTATGAAATATGATAATGTGCCTGCCGTATTGTGACCAACGTTTGGCTCTCCAGGCATGCCCAACAATGCCTTTTCTACTTCTTCACAAGCGCTGATGGCTACTCTTTCTCTCACTCTTTCTGCCCAACCCAATGATTCTTTTCAAACTCCAATAAATTCAAAAAACATAATAAGCAAACAAACTCACAATATCATCCTTGCATGCATGTATCTTGAACTCCTAAGAATGATTCACATCTCCAGGTTATTCAACCAGTGTATTTTACATCTGATTCAAATGGTAACACAGTAATTAGAGAAGAGCAGGAAAATGTCAACTGAAAGGATTCATTTTATCTCCTCTGCAGCGCTGATGGCTTTTCTGTTTGACCTCAAGGCCCTTGTTGACATGATGTCTATCGGGACACTCCTAGCTTACACCTTGGTAGCTGCTTGCATTCTTCTGCTCAGGTAAGCTAGAAGGGGAATTCCCCCACATGGATGAATGTGGGATTATCTACTTGGGGTATGCTGTGTTCGGGGGAAGATACTGTTTCAATTATTCCATGAAAGGGTGTATAATACTGATCATCAATGGAATGATGGCACTGTGACCTGAAATAGAAGCAAAAACTCTGCTTCTCAATCCAATAAATTGCCTTGAATGAATCAAAAAAATGGAGAGCGTGTGGCAAAGGAATAACTCCTAGCGTATTGTAACACGTCTGCTGTGTGTGCTGTGGAAAAACCTAGCTCAAGTAACTAAAAGGTAAACATCAGGTACCATTGGTGCAAGACACATTGTAAACATTTGTGTTGCTCAAACACAATGTATCAACATTGGAATAGTTTCTGTGTATGATTTGTTATGGGAAGTTCAAGTACCATTGCCCACTCCTTTGGCAACCCCAGGGGTTCTTCTATAAAATGCTTTGATCTGTTTCCAGACATTTGCACTAGAGATCACGGGCACCCACAGGTTCCTCTTGATGGCTGTGCACCAAGAAGAGACAGAGTATACCTCTGACAGCCTATACCATGTCCCTGGACCCGCTATTGCCTTGCCACCCAACAAGCATAGATTTCCTGCCTCAACTGAAGGTCCTTTCTTTCCTCTAGGTACCAACCAGATTCAGAAAACAGCCCTAGCATAGTTGGCTTGGACAAGAGAATATATCTGGACTTGTTCCTGCATCCAGCCCTGGTACCAACGCTGAACACATCCAATTTGGTGACTTACACCGTCACCCTTATCGGTAGGTTACCAGAGCATCTGTAACATGGGAAATTAACACTATTGTTATGTCTATGAAGTGCTCTAGGCACAAAGGAACATGCCACCTATAGAGGGTTTCTTGATGTGTATAACCATTTCAGACCGAGTCAGCCTGCCAACCCCCTACTGCAGCACCTGCCCGAATCTCCAGTACCTTGTATATTAGTAAAACAATTTTCTCATTACTAACATGGTTCCATTAGAATATTAACTTCTTGGGTGTAGATCAATGTTTTGACAATGCTGAACTTTCTAGGACAGAACAAAGCCAGGAGAGAGTTTATCTGAAGAGAGCTACTGGTGGTCTCGCATAGGGAGGTGGGGAAAGTGTCTCATTCCGCCTAACCCTTCCATTTTCTTTTCCGTTGCACTTGCAGCTTTCTTTAGGTATGCACCAATTAGGAACAGCAAACAAACAAGTTGTGGTTATTGAACCAGAAACCTGCATAATTGGAAAATTGTTATGATACATCTTCACTCATCCATTCCATTTCTCAGACCTGGAAATCTTTTCTGTAGACAGACTGACGCCATTACTGTCCCCTTATGATACCCTTTATAAAACAGCTTTTGCCAGTTACTTTCTCTCAGCATACAGTGATTTCTCTCATTGACTGCATGTGGTTCCATTCCTAGCTATCCTGATATGTGCCACAAGCGTGGTGGCCAAAGTGGGACTGGAGTGCTTGCTCTCTGCTGGAGCATGGTGCATCACCATCATGATCTTGCTGCTCCTGGGAATCTTTGGGTCAACGCTCATCATATGGAGGCAGCCGCAGAATCAGAGCAAAGCATCTTTTATGGTCAGTGTAAAAAACAACTTTTTTCCATCACAATTGACGAGTGTTGGTCACACTGTTTCAGCCGTAAATAACTATCATCAGAGGAAATGTGCCTGACTTTACGAATTCAAGAGTTGCATTTATGGATAACATTTGATCTAGTACTTGGGATTCTGAGAGTGCTTGCCATACAGAATGTGATGTACTATATGCTGGTCGGAGCACATGATGAGAGTTGGTGAGCACCTGCAATATGTGCTAGAAATTGTAGCAAATTTTATTTATATGTGGAAGTCACAGCTAATAGATACCTCCTACTGGGAGATGTTTGGCCAGATGAGAACATGTATGACAGGAAAATTGATGCATAACTAAGTGCAGCATTGCGCACCTGTGGAGGCATTCCTCATTCCCACCCCAACAACCTCTTATGATGGTATCTAGGCGGCAGTCCACAATTCTACAGATGTTTTTTATTTTATTCATTTTTTTTTGTCTGCCAGTCAATTCAAAGACAAACCAAAAATCCCAAAAAAAGAGGACTGAAGCTTCTTCTTAAGTAGTTACCTGGATGGCAGGCAACACAACGAAGCTTGTAAAGACACTGGCAGAGATTCCCATGGTTCAGGAAGTTCAAGTAATAATGTCACCAATGGGTAGGGTGGGAGACACCTACATGTAGCCCTTGTCTGAGTTGACAGAGGCAGCCAGGTGGAATCTTTAGCAGGTTAATTAGGCAGCAACCCTAAGAATAAGTGTCCCTCACAGTGAGAGAAAGTTGATGAAATGAAGAGAAGACCACTCATTGAGAGCATAGGACTTGCAACTACCAGCTCCTCACCCGATCCCAACTACCACCATATGGAACTCCATTGGCATTTCACGAAGGACAGATTTCACTGAGTTCCAGAAACAACATATCCATCCCCTTTAATTTTCTAACAATAAACACATTATTACACCAAGAAAAACATAATATAAATATAAAATAATAAATCCTATATGAACAGTGGAATAGTTAACCTAAAGCAAGGGAACGTTATGATCATACATGAAATGGAACAATTCACAGTTGGTACCATAAAGAACACGCTGAGCACTATCTAAAATAATCAGAACATACAAAAATTTAAACAAACAGAAAAACGACGTAAACAACTACCACGAAATACTCATGTAGCTGATGAATTGCTTAAATCTGTCTGTTAACCCTTAGATGAAGGCGAACAAGTAGGTGAGAAGGCCGATACGCTCTACACTCTTCTTTTTCTTCACTGTCATTCACACGATTACCGACCATCTCCACTTGATCATTTGGAACCACTTCCACGCTATCCTTGATCCAAACACCACCATTACTAGTGCACAATGCATGAGACATCCCTTGGGCCACCTGTATGACCTGAAAATATCTTGACTCCCCCTTCATGACATGACCTGGCTTCTTTATTCTCACCCAGCTTCCCCATTTTACACTCAATTCCTTCACACCAGACATAACATTACGATACTTGGCTTGAATTTTTTCCTTGACATCCACAACCTTACCCAGCTTGGAAGCACCAATAGTTTAGGACCCATACAATTTCCATACAGCTTTGGGCCATGAACATGCCCTCCCAATAAAGCAAAGAGGGTAACCCCTTTAGACTCACTGAGTATCGTATGAATGGTCCGAAGCATTCTTTCCACGGATTCCTTCCAATTAAATTTATTGATTAATGTTAAATGTAAACGATCTTTCAGTGTATGGTTGAATCTCTCAAACAGGCCATTACTCCTATGTACATGTATGAATGATGCCACTCATTGAACAATCTTACCATCTGCTCTGAAACTAATTGCGTGCCATTGTCTGTTACAATTTCACTGGGATGTCCTTCCCTGCTGAAAACCTTTTGTAAAAACTCTATTGCAGTACCTGTTCCAATATTATTAATCAAAGCCACCTCCGGCCATTTCAACACAAAATCTACCAATACCACACTTAGGAACCTCTACCTTGACCTTAATAGGTCCTGAAATATCCAGTGCCAGATGGATCATGGTACCATGTGAACTTCCACAGGAATCACAGGAGATGGTCTGGTAATCTGGGACTTTTCACTAACGCTACAACTATTACAATCACGTACGAAACAAATGTACCATTACCAGGCCACCAAAAATCCTCTCTGATCCCTTGTTGCATTGCTCAAAATGCCCATGTTTCCCTAAGGGGTCAACCAGAGAATCATTTTCTTCAAACCCACTAGTACCACTAACTGTTGAAGTTTTCGTACTAGCATCCACCACGACATTCTCCAATCACTCTGAAATGGATACTCAAGGTACAGTGATACAGCAGATTGCATCTTTGCTTGCTAGTTGTACTCACCAGGTTGGACGAACCTCCTTTGGTTCTGGAGTGATCTCATGAGTAGTGCCATTATGCTTTCATGTCTGTAAATGTGATTCATATGTACCTAGTTCAACTTAAGAGGATCTTAGACAAGTGAAGTGCTGGCTACCTATGACGTGTAGGCAGATGGCCACTAGATCTACTACAAACTGGTAAAGGAGACAAGAAGTCAAATCACTAACTGTATATGGGGGGTACCGATGGATGTGCCACAAATGGCTCTAACATAATGCTGCAAAGCCCCAGATCACATCCAACAGTCCAGAAAACGTTCCACTACCCATTTTGACCACCAGCAACCATGGAGTTGTCCTCTTCAGTTAAACAGTTTGTATGCAAGCTTTGGCATTCTAATCAAGGCTTTCTTATCTTTCATCCTTCAAATCAATATTATGAATCTAACACCCAAGTATCCAGTTGAGAATCACTAGGTGTTCTTGGCAGCAAACTACAAATTGAACATGGTAAATGTAATGAAAGGAGCACAATTGTAAAACTGCTTACTATGAAATATGATAATGTGCCTGCCGTACTGTGACCAACGTTCGGCTCTCCAGGCATGCCCAACAATGCCTGTTCTGCTTCTTCACAAGCGCTGATGGCTACTTTTTCTCTCACTCTTTCTGCTCAACCCTAGCCTTTCTACGCGCATGCAGCATGCGCCTAGGGGATGAAATGGGGGGCACATTTTTCATTATTGGCCACACACTCTCCTCCACATTTTGACTTGAAAGTAAATATTCCATAATGGCATTATCAGGCACTCAAGATATTTGGCTTGGCTCACACACCACAATCTCTTATTCTGGTATCTTGTCATCCTTGACTGCTAACAGCATCCTGGAAAGATAATCGGCCACTACATTCTTACCAGGCACATATTCAACTTGATACTAGTACTCTTGTATATGACACTTCCACTTGGCCACCCTGGGAGTAGCTCTTCCTCCATGTTTAACACTGAAGAAATCTACCAGTGGTTTGTGACATGTCTAACGTAATTGGTGTGCCCCACACAAATGTCCTGAAATGTTGAATAGCCCATCACATTGCCATAGCCTCCCTCTCAATGGTGCAGTGAGTCAATTCAGAACCATTTAGTGCTCTGGAGGTTAATGCAATTACTTCTTCTCCCCCAACACTCAACGTCTGCAACAACAAAGGCTCTAGGCATCTGATGCAGGCATCACTGACTATAATGCTGTTATAACTGGGATCAAATGGCTTCAAATACAGGGCTATAAATTGTTAAATCTAATACATTCTACAATCAGCTGACAATTCTGGTCCCACACAAATAAACACATCTTCTTTAATAGATTCCTAAGAGGTGCTGTCTTGTGGAAAAAATGAGGTACAAACTTAAAATAATATTCAACAAGACCTAGATAAGATTTCAGGTCTTTATCCTCTGGAGAAGGGGCCTCTAAATAGCTTCAAAGCTCTTTATTTTTAGTTCAACACCCTTGGCACTTATGTGATTTCTCTGATAATCAGTTTATTTGCCAAAACGTAATGTCAGGCCTCTCTCTTTCAATACTCACAATACATTGTTCAATCTTTCATCATGCTCAGACACATTTTTCCATGTACCAAAGTGTTGTTTCGGGGTTTGGATGGGGTCTTATACTTTCAGCGTTATCCTCTGAACGACAGAAGATGCTGAAGCTAGGCCAAAAGGCAGTTTAAAGCAGCCACTAGTGTGACACATGATGTAAGATGTTTGGAGTCATAGGATAAGACTATCTTGTTATATGCCACTGAGATATCCAGAATGGTAAAGGTAACACCTCTCTTCAGGATGCACAAAATATCACCCAATGTAGAGGTCCTCGGTGCACCCTGATGTTTCCTTCGAGATCATGTAAACTCACACAAAACCTAAGGGATTTATCACTCTTCCTAGCCAAGACAATGGGAGCCAACCCCTCGGATCCCTCAATGGGTTCTGTAAATTTCCATTTCAAATAGTGAATCAAGCTCTCTTTGCAACTTCATTCTCAGACAGAGGGGGTATTTTGCAAACTTTGTGGACCATGGGTAAAGCAACATTTTTCTGAACAATCTTGTGCTGGAACCCAATCAGCTTTCCTAATTTAGGTTAAAATCTATTGGTTATTGGAGAATAAACATCATACACATTTTACCTTACACAATCGTGACTTGGATATAACCCTATCAGGATGGTTGGGATCAAGTACGATGTCTAGTTCACCCTGATCATCTGATCCCAATAAGTTGGATCCACATTTAGCTATGTAAACAGTGGACATCAGTTTTACTCTTGAATTCAAGATCTGCTTCAAACTCAACCTCCACTTCAATTTGCATAACCCCATTGTCAAAAATGTTCACATCAGAAGGTTTTAGAGTCATGGGCTGGAATTTCGCAAACATATCTAGCCCAAATATGGTGAACTGCGACCCAGAATCTGGTATCACTTGGACATTTGTGCCATTGAAACTGATATTACAATTGAGAGTCTTCCTTCTGGTATGAGCCAATGCATTTACAGTACCATTACAATTTACATTATCATGACATGGGGCATCACCATTCATGATACTGAGCACCACATCACTATCATCCTTGTCACTTTGACTCATCTAGATTGGATGGCAAAGATTTTTGAGACATCCACATACTCTAGCCAAGTTTCATTTTTTGTTACACTCATTTCAGGAAGTCCATAAATACCATAGGTCCCCATTATAGGACGCTGATTACAAAAAGCACAAAACCAGGCAAATGTCCCTGTAACAGACTAGCACCCCATCAAGGGCAACACAGACCATTAGGAGCTAACTGGCTTAGTCACAAAAGGAAGCTGCACATAGAGATAATACATATGTAACTAAATGACTAATGAAAACATGTACAGCTTATACACATCGAAGACAAACTCCGGGGATATGAAAAAAAGCCTTAAATGAATATATAGGAAGTGAAAAGTTTACTGCCACATATATTGCTGCTAAAGAGGACTCCAGTTAGATTAAGGTCAGTGGGACCAGAGTGCGTGCTGAATAGACAAACAACCCTACAGATGCTTGGCCAGTCCCAAGAACCATATATTTGCCCCAATAATAAAAATCCAAGCGGGTACGTGTAGACAACTGCCATGTCCATGGTGCTTACCCCAATGTACCTATGTCAGCCCACAATGCCCCAGAGGAATACCTTCAGGGAATCTATACTAAAAATGGCACGCTGCGATGAGCAAAGCTTAGAATCCCTTAAATGAAAAGGAAACTACAATATGCAACTAAAAGGCTTACCTGCTGACAGTTCTTGAAGGGCAAGAAAACCGGCAGCGTTCCAGCAACAGAGTCCCTCTGATGAAATAGAAGTGACACAACTGGTCAGCCAAAAGCCAAATTAATACAGCTGGCCCTTGTCACATGACTGCTCAGACGTTGTGTTCTGGGTATTAGGAGCACAAGAAACAACAAAGGACAACAATCGCTGTCTAAAGAGGACACCGTATTAGAAGAGTGTTACTGACTGCACACCCAGGAGGGTCAATACAAAGTCCCTGTACCAGCAGCCAACATGGCACCAAGGCACCCGTACATAGAAGTGCTCTTAGAAATCAGGCACCAGAGTTGAAGGCTGCCTGTGCATCAAAATACCAATACAATGTCTCTAAACGGAATGAAATGGAAAACACAAAGCAACCCCAAAATAAAACCATGGCATATGAGACTCATATTAAACCATGCTAGGTGCACTCACACATAGCCAAATACATTAAAGCCTAGCCAAAAAAATGGGCCACAAAGGGGCACTCCTGTGCAATAGGCACTAAAAACAGCTTCCAGAAATCCAAAACACACAAAAAAAGGAATGTTCCAATTGAAAAAAAACTGAGAAGAACAAGAAAAGAACCTAAAAGAAACTGACTCTATATGGTTGAATAGACTGCAGTTAGAAGTGACTGAAGTGTACAAAGGAAGGTGAAACTGAGCGATAGAACACTTAACGGATGGATGGCATTCTCCTGTGGAATGTCTTCATTGAGACCTCTCTCAAATGTTCTGAGTGTGCATATCCAGACAACCTGCCTTTCTTTACACTTGATATTACTATCTTGACTAGTATGTACCCCCACTGTCTCCAAAATGGTCCATCTCAGTTGTTTCTCTGTATGACCCACTTGCATCCAATGCGATACTAGTGGGGCATTTACTTTGCCACTACGTATTGCTAATTTGTGTTCACTGTACCGTATCCTGAACTCCCTCCCTGTCTCACCAACATATCCTAGGCCACACAGTCCGAAGATCAAATAGAAAAAAATCTTTGTTCTACAATTAGTCATGCTAGTAAGCTGAATGGCCCTGTTAGTTATGATAATCTGACTAGATACAATAGCTCCTGCACATGCCTGACAGGTGCCATATTTGTGGTTACCCTTAATTGGTTGCTGTCCAACCAAGGACCTCTGATCATTCGTATCAGGACTTATAGTAGAAGATTTGACTAAGATTACAATTACTCTTAAAAGCAAATACAAGCCTATTAAAAAAAAGCTGTATCTGAATTGGTATTTAAATTACGCCACTGTGAGCTGATGATGTATTTAATTGTCTCATTGAGATTAGAGTGGCGTCCTACACATACCAGTTTGGCATCTTTTTCATTATTTTTGTCTTGGAACATAGCTTCTCCATCATAGTACTTTGCTCTTTTTATAGTGTCCAAGACTAATCATTATGTATAGCCATGATGAATTTGTTTATTGGCCAAAATATCTGTATTGTAAAGGAAATCTGAGATGTTGGTACAGTTGCGACATAGGTGGAGGAACTGATTAAACGATATGCCCTATTTTTGACAGCAAGGATCGTAACTGGCAAAATGTAATATTGTGTTCCTTGCCAAGGGTTTGGTATATAAGGATTCTTCCAGGTGCCCATTTTGGTGTTTAATCCAAATATCTGGAAATGCCACCTTTGTCCTGTTCTTGTTGCTAGTGAACTTAAGGGTTGGGTCACAACCATGGGCAGAACTCACTCAATTGTTCCTCTTCCCCCTCCAAATGAAGAACACATCATCAATACATCTTGACCAATTAATAACGTTCTCATAAAGCGGGGCCCTCTCATTATATATGTATTTTTGTTTAAACTCACCTACCTAGATATTCGGCACACTTGGGGCACAAGCATCTCTCCTACGGACTCCTTTTGTCAATAAATCTGACCATCAAATTCAGACATTTTCATTGAGAATTAACACTTTACACTGAATAACTTGCTTTGGAGACTGAACTCAGGTGCCCCAAGTATTCTACTGAAAGAACTTAAGGCTTGTTGCTTGGGAATGTTTGTGTACTACACCTCCATGTGCATAGTCACCAACATTTCTCTTTCTGGGTTGTAATAAATCCTGTTAGAAATCAGTGGCCCTGTATACTTCACATATGAAGGTAGTTGTCTTACTAATAGCTTAAGAAACACCTCTACCTATTTTGAGAGGAATTTAGTAGCTGAACCAGTAGTAGAAACTAATGGGCGCAATGGGGAACTCTACATTATAATGTCTTTAGGGACACCATAAATAACTAGTAACCAAGTATAATTTCTTTTTAGGAACTTAAATTCTTTTTGGCCAATCGTGCCATTCATCAGTGCTGTCTAGGGATCTTCTTTTTTTTTTTTTTTACCCTTCTATCAGGGTCGCCTAATACTTTTGGGAAAAACTCCAGAGCTTCAAGCATGGCTTTCATCTGGTTATTGTAGCCCACAGTGTCTCATAACACTATACCACCACCTTTGTCACAAGGTTTCATAGTAATGTTATTCTGCCTCAGCTGTTGAAGTGCAATATTTTCTTCTCTGTTTAGGTTGTAGGCATGTTTTGGGATATATTGCATAATCTTTTGCACCTTTAAATACATTGCTTTCTCAAAAAGAGTTTTCTGGTCCTAGTATTTCTAAACTGGGAGTAAAGAAAGATGGAAGTTTAAGGCCCAAACTGTTGTGAGCACAAATATTTTCTCACTGCATGTAATACTTTTTTAGTCTAATGCGTCAAAACATGCAAACAGATCTTTAAAGAGCTCCAATCTATTGAGACTCGTTCTGGGTATGAATGAAAGGCCCTTAGGGAGACGAGACTCAATAGTAAAGTCAATCTGTTCTTGACTAAGATTGAATATGGGGATGTTATTTAATTTCTTCAATACTGTTGTCTTGTTTTGAGGATATGGGGTGTCGGATCTGCAGTTGGAAATCTGGTTTGCTGACTGTTCCTGGGCCTGTAATTCCCTCTTCTGTTCCCCAAAAAACAGGCTCTCGTATTAATCTCTTCTTCTAAATTGCACCTATTACCAAAGTTGTAAAATTGGTAAGAACTACCTTCACCTTCTGAGTCTTACATATATGAAAAAGTAATGATCTTCTTATTGGTCCACTCATGCCTGTCTGCTTGTATTGGGATTGTACCATTCTAGTTGTAATAATTATCTGAAAGGTAAGGGTATACCCTTGCTTCTGAAAAGAATGTCTTTTTTAAAATGTTTCTTTTTTTCTTTTGACAAAGTACTGATTAAAGGATTCAAATTAAGCTATCACTTACTCGCACCTGCTTTTAGCTTCTTCCAGTGCTGTTGACTGCTTTAATGTTTGTTCTAGCTCCTCTACCTCTTTCTTGAGAAGAGCCAACACCTCCCTAGCAGTTTCTATAATAAGCAACATCCAATCTCGTGACCATCTGTTCGAGATCAGAGACCATTTCTCTCCCAAAAACTTTAGGTCTATAAAGATACCTGGAATATTCTGAACCCTTAGGCTAATTGGTACTACACCAGC
Organism: Pleurodeles waltl; assembly: GCF_031143425.1. NCBI lineage: Eukaryota > Metazoa > Chordata > Amphibia > Caudata > Salamandridae > Pleurodeles > Pleurodeles waltl. The sequence continues at coordinate 913,019,493 of NC_090446.1, forward strand.
TTTGAGATATTCTAACATGAAGCCAGCATGTGCCTCCATTCCTGTATTTTTAAGATTTAGAAGTTTAATCATTTCAACTATTAGAGAAAGTAAAGGATCAATCGGCAGAGATGTTTTAGCCTAGAATTTTTATTTATTCATTGTTTTTTTTAAAGGTGGTCTGTATCTGTAAGTCCAGATGTTTTTATGCTTTCCATGTAAGCCCCTGTATTATAAGTGGGCCCCTAATGTTGGTGCACAGAAACCCACGACTAAGATGGAACATTTTGGAGAAAGTGGGGGGGTACATACTGGATGGGATAGTAATATCAAGTGTTTAAAAAAAAATGAAGACATTCCATGGGAGAATGCCATTCGTTGCGTGTTGCATTGCTCAGTTTCACCCTGCTTGGTACATTTTAAACAGTCACTTCTAGCTGTAGTCTATTTAACCACATAGAGTCAGTTCTTTTTAGTTGTTTTTCCTGTTCTTGTCAGATTTGTGTTCCAATTGGAATGTTCCTTTTTTTTGTGTATTGGATTTCTGGGAGGTACTTTTAGTGTCCATTGCACAGGCATGCCTTTTTGTATCCCCTTTTTTGGCTAGGCTTTAATGTAGTCAGTCATGTGTGAGCGCACTTAGCATGTTTTAATATCAGTGTCATATGTCAAGGTTTCTTTTGGGGTTACTCTGTTTTTCTTTTCATTCCGTTTAGAGACATTGTATTGGTATTTTGGTGCATAGGCCACCTTCATCTCTGCTGCCTGCCTTCTAAGAGCACTTCTCTGTACGTGCACCTTAGTGCTCCGATGTTAGTACAGGGACTTCGCATTGACTTTCCCTGGGTGCACAATCAGCCACATCCTTCCAATATGGTATCCGTTTGGTACTGCATTTGGTGTCCTTTGTTGTTTTCTCTGCTCCCAATACCCAGAAAAACAGTGTCAGAGCAGTCATGTAATAAGGGCAAGCTGTATTAATTTGGCTTTTGGCTGACCAGTTGTCTCACTTCTATTTCATTAGAGGAACTCTGTTGCTGGTATGCTACCGGTTTGCTTGCCTTTCGAGTATTTATCAGGTAAGCCTTTTAGTAGTGTATTGTAGTTTCCTTTTTATTTGATGGATTTTAAGCTTCGTTCATCGTAGCGTGCCCTTTTTAGGGGCGAGCGCAAAGCACTCCGTCCCGTAATCTCTCTTTGGGCTTTAAATCACGCCCATCTCGCGTCAGTTTCTTTCATTGGTTCGTGAGCTTGCCTTTTAAAATCTGCTTGCTTTCATTAGTGAAAGGCATGCATAAGTCATGCCTTTTACGGTGTTTAGCCCTCCTCGAGCTCAGCGACCAAGTACTGAAAACATACGAGGCTCCACGTTTTACGCCCGGTTTCTGGACTACTTTGTCTCTTTTTTTTTTTTGCAGCACGATCTCCCTTACCAGAAGTCGATTGCTTTGCATGACATCGACCCCGTTACATAGTTAGTTGCACTTTTGCTGGTTACGTAGATAATTGCACTTTTGCCGGTTACATGGATAATTGCACTTTTGCCGATAGCTTTCACTACGAGTGAACTTTTATTTCCCTTTGTGTGTCTGCTTTGCAGTAACGGTGGCCGTCAGCTCACTTATGCGAAACTTTTACTTTTCAGTTTACATGGCAAGAAAAGTCCAGTTAGTTATGTGAAACAGTTTTATTTTCGTTTTCAATTTAGGGGGCAAGAAACGTTCGGTTAGGAGTTTTCAATGCTAATTGCTCGAGCTCAATCAAACGCGAGACCCATTGCATTGCAAATGCTTGTTAGTACAGTTTCCCTGTGGTAGCCCTCTGGGGCATTGTGTGCTGACATAGCTACATTGGGGTAAGCCCCATGGACATGTCGGTTGTCTGCACGTGCCCGCTTGGATTTTCTTTATTGGGGTGAAGATATGGTGCTGCCATTCTATTTAATTTCTGGGACTTGCCATATATCTGTAGAGCTGATAGTCTGTACAGCATGCCCTCCGTACCTGTTGACCTTAATCTAACTGGAGTCCTCTTTTGGCGCAATCTATTTGGTCATAAACTCATTTAGGACTTTTTTCTTTTTTTTTATATCTCCAGCGTTTGTACAGCTTCGATGTGTATAGACTGTACATCAGTGGTTCCCAACCTGTGGTCCCGGGACCCCTGGGGGTCCACAAAGCCTCCACCGGGGGTCCGCACCAGCTTACAAAATTAAATAATATTAACAGATTAAGTCCCCAGCTTTCAATAATGACTCCTGGTGGTGGGGGGCGGGGAGGTCCCCAGATTCCAATAATGATAAAGTGGGGTCCACAGAAGTCAAAAGATTGGGAACCACTGCTGTACATGCTTTCATTAGCCATTCAGTTACATATCTTTTATCTATACATGTGCAGTTTCCTTTTGTGACTAAGACAATTAACTCTTAATTGTCTGCGTTGCCCTGTATGGGGTGCCATTTTGTTAGAGACATTTGACTGTTTTTTTGCTTTTTGTAATCAACATTCCATAATGGGGACCAACAGTATTAATGGGCTTCCTAGATTGAGAGTTTTTCCTCTCCCATCATAACCCCCTGGCCTTGGGTGATCCAAGCAGGCTTCAATATTTGGTCATTTCATTTTTGACATGTTTGGGCTGTTTTTTCTTTGGCTATTTGTATTTTTTCTCAGTTAAGTGATTTCCATCATACCTAAATCAATTGGGAGGTTCTGTTTGTCACAATTAGTTTGCCTGCCTTTTGGTAAGCGATATTTTTTTATTTAGAGATAGGTGCATGCAGTAAAAGTTTGTTGTTATTTAATTGTGCATCCACACTTCTGGGATTGTCTGTGTATTAGCCACTGATGATGGTAGAATGGTTGTGGTGTGTGTGTATGTGTATATATATATATATATATATATATATATTCATTCCAAGGAGAATTTTCACTGCACGCCACAGAGTCCAGTTAAACGTCTTTATTTAAGGTTTCACAGCCACAGATGGCTGTGAAACCTTAAATAAAAAGATGTTTAAATGGATTTTGTGGAGTGTGATGAACATTTTCCTTGGAATTTATAAATTCGAGGGTGGTCTCCTCCGTCACCAGCAGCTGAGTGCACTGCCCAGTTTACAATTGACTGAATTGTTTTACTACTAATATATATATATATATATATATATACACACACACACATATATATATATATATATATATATATATATATATGTTTTATTTTTTTATTATGCATCACCAATGGTGTTTGCGAGTTTGTTTTCAGTATCTGCAGCACCTGGGTAGGTCATTGGACCATAATCTTATTTGCTATTTGTATTTCCTTCAGAACCATTCTGGGGTTTCAGACAAGGTTCTTTTTCATTGTTATAAGGGCGGCTCCCACCAAAACACGCGTCAGCACTAAACGATAGATGACAAAACTTTGAAATGTAGCAGTATTAAATATATGTAACTTTGGAATATTCTGTAATTAAATAATCACGTATGGACGAAGAGAATATGTGCCACAAGTAGCAAGTGAAACCAATTGGGCCCCATTGAGGTATCGCATATGTAGTACAGACGCTTTTTCATCCTCCGCAAGACTAGGATGCTTCACTGATGGCGACGGAACTTCTGACCCAGTAACGAGTGTGGTAAACCATAAACACAATGTACATAAACATGACAATTAACAATTTGAACACCATGACCACTGTGGTCACTGAAGGAAAACTCCAATCAGTATAAAGTTTCAAAGCTTTATTTTCATAACTACAAAGTCATGTAAATAGTGAGCAGAATCAAATGGTAAAGATAAACACCATTGGCTGACCAATTCTCAGAAACAAGTTTAATCTACTAGCATCAACACCATTGGACATTCAAGAAGAATAACACATATTGATATCAAAATCACTTGTGTGACAGAAACGCGCTTTAGATCAGACTGCAAATACATGAATCAAATTGAAGTTCAGAGTTTTGATTCAGGAATTTCTGGACATAGTTTCTCCCTACAGCTATTCCAAAGCATAAGACAAACAATTTGGAAAATCATCTATCTCGGGTAAGTTAATTAACCAAGAAAAAAAACTATGCAAGTGTCAGCATGCTAACTTCTGTTCAGGAAAGCAGGTAAAGGAAAAATAACATTGCATTAGAATATACCTCTCCTTTGGGACAGCAGTAAATTCAGTTTCATCAGCAAAGCACATCAGCAAAAATCCACGTGAAGCAACATCAGGGGGAAGTGCAGAACATGGGCTGCATGCAGAAATCAGAAAAGCTCAGGGCGAAGTTAACAGTTTAAAATTCAAAAGCGGACTCCTCACAAAATTACTGAATCCATACCTAATCAGAAACGCTTCAACAAGTTTGATTGGTCAGTTCAATGAGTCCACATTACGCAAAAGGGGCAATATCAATTTAGAATTTTAGCACAAATCAGAATTGGAACGTTCACATGTTGTCCGAGGACTTGGTGAGAAGCCTCTCCTTTCCACGAGACTCCAACAATATAACAATTTTGTACATCACTTGTTGCAAATTTCTTCTCATGGTACAAGTGGTCTTCCTTCATTGTCATAAGAAATGCTCCGTTGAACAATGGCACTACTTTACATCCAGTCTAACAGTCAGTGTATCAATTCCTGGGTAACTGTGAAATAAAACTTACACATAAGATAATAGGGCTCTTTGCTATTCGTGAGAAACAACCTAATGAAAAAAGTAATGTTAGAGAAAAATTAATAATCCAGCACTTTTATGTTGTTGCAAATATGAAATGTACGGCCTAGTTATGCTAACAAAAATAGGCCATTAACATAATCATTAATGAAACATAATATGCAAATCCATAAATTCAGATTTAATAATACCTCTAAATAAGCAAAAGCTTTTTATTAATAATTGCAATCTTAGTCATAATGTGATGAATTAACAAAGATGTGCATTTATTTTATGCACACATGTAACTCTATACTAATAAAACATTAAACATAAATCAAATCATTCCTTTACTATTACTCCAACACTGATTATATTTCAATATTTTTTTAACTCGTTAGGAACTTTTTGGTAATTGTGCCTACCAAAACTGACAATGTCCATCACTTTCGAAGTGCGCGTCAGTGAAAATTCTTCTAGATTAGTCTTAAGAATGTGAATATATATATCTAGTTCTAACATCTGGTGCACTAAAATCATTACTAAAATTTACACTCCAACAGTCCCTCCTCGGACGGCAAACTATGATGTCACAAAAGGACACATTCTCATTTCAATGAGACAACTAAAAAGTTCAATGTCTTATATATATATATAGGCTTTGGTCTACTAAAACTCTTGATTCTCCACAGGTTCTTGAAATAAGTATTCCTCATTTTCTCAGTTTCAATCTCTTCCCTCCTCTATTCATTCTTAGCTCTTTTCTCTTTCTATGTTCTGTAGAACTTGTAAAATCCAAGTGCAACTAATAAACACAAAGCCACAATCAACAGGTCACAAGATCATTCCCACCATTCCTTTTCGAATTGATTCCCCACACAGTGATGGCTTTTAACACTCTCAGGCCATTTTCCAAGTCAGGGAAGTTAGAGATAAACTTCCTTATCTCCCTACTATTATCTGTTATGAACATGCAACATTGTTGCACAAGTTAAGCTATACAGACTCAGGCCCTTATTACGAGTCTGCCTGTCCTAAGGCCACCAGACCGCCACCAAACCTGCAGTCCGACAGCCACCTTATGACCATGGCGAAAGTGCCACCGTCCGACCGCCAGCATTGCCACTTTTTCGCCTGGCGACAGCCTGGCGGTGCCAGCAGTCTTAATCCGCCAGGGCAGCGCTGCAAGCAGTGCCGCCCTAGGGATTACAACTCACGTGACCGACAGCTTTTGCATGGCAGTTCCACCGTCATGCAAAGGCTGGCAGAGACGGGGTGCTGGTGGCCCCTGAACTGCCCATGCCAAGTGCAGGGGCCCCCAACACCCTGTCTCCACCAGCCTTTGCAAAATTCCAGACCCCTGGGATGAGAGATCCTGCTCTCTGGGTCCCAGAGCAAAGCACTTCTTGGGCAGAGGTGCCATCACACCTCCCCCCAGGAATGTGCACTGCCCTGCTAGTGAGCTTCAAAGGGCTTACCACCCTGAAAACTCAACCCCCAAGCCTGCTGCTAGCAGTAGATAGCTGCCCCCATTGCAAACCTCCACTATTGGCTAGAGCAACAGTGGGACAACACACAAAGGACAGGAAGAGTGGTCAGCCCCAGCTTGCACCACCCCTAAGGTGTTGCATGTGAGGCGACCCCTCTGTTTCATTTTCCTCCATCTTGCATGGAAGTAAAATAGCCAATCAGGTGTAGAGAAGTGACCTCTGCCCTCAGGAAGGTGTCACTTACTGGGTGTAGCCACCCAAAGGTATAAGACCCATGTCACTTCCAGGTACTCCCCTAAATTCCCCCTAAATACAATATTTAGTGGGCATCCTTAGACAAGAGAATCAGAAACCAAGGACAAAAGAAGACCAGCAACAAAGAAGACCCAAGGCTTGGAAGTTGAAGTCCTGTGCACCAAGAAAGGGCACCAAAACCTTCCTGCTGCACCCGGAACTTGACAATCGCTGCTGAGGGGTTACTTTGGACACTGGATGGACTCTGCAAATCCCCATATGACCTCTACACTTTGAAAATCCCTTTCCTACAACAAAGACCCTGTGAAGCCCACTTCACTGACTGGCTGCTGACCAAGTAACGGGATGCCGCAGCCAGACCAAACTCCACTTGAAGGACCGTGAGGACAAACCCTGCAAGTGTGCCAAGTTTGGTGGCACTGCGACCTCCAGTGGCTAAACTGTGCACTAGCCCCAGGTACTGGTCCCCTAACATCAAACACCTAGAAGGACAGTCCACTCCAGACTGTAAAAGGACCAGGAGGAAGCCCCAGTCAAGGGATTTCATAAAAACACCAGGACCTCCCACCAGAGTGCCCCTGCTGACCTGCAAGCGACCATCAATGAAACCTACACTACCTTGGCACTCTAAGGGGAACCTCCAGACTCACCTTGAAGTCCACCTGTGCAGTGCTTTTCCAAATGACCCCCCCGCAGTGGCCTTACACCAGCTCCAATTACTTTCTGCAGCTGCTGCCACCAAAACCGGGCGACGCCTGAACTTCTCCAGCTAGTCCATAGGACCCACTGATTACCTCGACATACCTGCAAAAAGAGACATTGGCAAACGTATTGCCTGATTTTCATATGCATTTTTAAAGTATTTTCTCCATTGATTCCTATGGTGCGTAATTACGCACAAAAATATTTTTGCTAAACTTAAAAATGTCATAACTTAAAAAGTACTTACCCAATTTTGATGATCTTGGTCTTAAAAATGTTATGCACCTCTGAAGTATTTTTGTAAATTGGTCTCGAGTTATTCTTTTGAGTGTGTGTCTTCCTTTGATACTGCATATACAACAAATGCTTTGCACTTCTCCAAGATTAGCCTAACTGCTCGATCAAGCTGCCATAAAATTTAGAGCATTAGGTGGTCTAGTTTTTAATCTCTGTAAGCCAATGTGTGGTTGCCTGGACTCACTGCTCCGTGTGCCTAGTTTTGCAACACTACATAGAGAGCAAGCCCCCTACAAGGTGCTGAATTTTGGTACAGGTCAAAAATGGAGCGGGGCACACAAACATTCAGTGGGGGTCCATGACAATGCTTTTCCACTACAAAATGCTGACACTCACAGCAGCTCCAGCTTTTAAACAGCCAGGCAATGTTTCAGCTACAGAATCCAATGTGGTGGAAAAATAAGCCACAGGCTTGTTTGTACTTCCATGCAAATGCATCAAAACAAAGTGCACAACCACCTCTTTCGCTTCAAAACAAGGAAGAACATTTATTGTAATCTGGCATTCCCAGAGCTCGGTACGGACTTGCTCTTAGCTCAGGCATGCATGCATTTGTCATCAAACGGTAGCAGATCCGGCACACCTGTGTGTGTCAGCCTCAGTAAAGGCTTTGACAAAAAGGGAAACATTCTGAATCCATTAGGGACAATAGCCAACCACTCCCCAAATACATTCTGACATCTGTGTTACTGGTGACTTCATCGGCATTATCACTGAAATCCTCTCTTGGAACACTTTCCTTGCACCCTTCTCTATGTGGTGACCTAAGTACTTTACTTCTTTCTGGCAATACTACAACTTCACTGGGGACACTATATCCATTATCACCCTGGAAATTTAACAAGGCAATTCTATCTCTCCTACAGCCTTCACGTGTGTTAAAGCAACCATTAAATCATCAAAGAACTGAAACAGGACTGAATGAAAGAGCATGTTCAGGGACTCCATTCTTTTTTAGGATCCGATTAAAAATGGATGGTGACTTTGTATACCCCTCTGGAGTACAACACCACAAATAGACAGAGTTTTCAAATTTGAAAGAAAATAAAAATTGACTATCCTCAAGCAAGTGAGCAGAAAAGAATGCCCGACACAAGTCACTGACTAAACCAGTCAGTTTCACACACAATCTGAAACCAAAATCACTGCAGGATTCAGTACCACTGGACAACATGGAACAACAATTTCATTTACTTTTCTCAAACCCTGGACTATGCTGTATTTTCCATTGGACTTCCACAGTCCCAAAATAGGGGAGTTACAGGGATTTCCCATAACTTTCTTCAGGACCCCTTGTGCAACAAAATTCTCAATTGCAGGAGTAATTCCTGCAATTACTTCTGGGGTCATATTTTAAGGTGGTATCCTCTGATGCCTAACTGGCTCAACGTGAGTTCTATGTGTCTGAGACCTACCCATTAGCAGCAAGATGCTTGTGAATCAGACCCCTGTTCCAAGCAATGATTATAACCTTTTTAATATTAGTGAGGTTATTTAAATAATTTTTTTTTGGATTGGAGGTGGCTTTCCTGAAGAAGGCACTAACTTGCCGAAAAGATACACGTAATGATGAACAGTGTGTCACTTTGGAAAGAACAATGAATTTAAGTCTCATGATGGGACAAAGAGTTTAAGCCAGACGCATTGATGAACAGTGTGAAAAAATTATGAATTTAAGTCATATGATTTAATGAGTAGCATGTTATATCTAAAGAGTAGAGGATAATATTCACAGTGCAAGGAGAACATTGTGGATTTGTGGAAAAAAATATTGTTTTTCAGTTGCAAGTGTCTAAAATTTACAAAACAGAAATCGAAGCCCCTCTATAACAGCAAAGGGTGTTTCAAACTGTTATGTTGTAAACACCCGAGATTGGTATGTCCTGCATATTCTGTCGGACTTTTTAAGTACAGTGAAGGGTGTGCAGAGAGCAAGTGCTGTGGAATGAAGAAAAGTGTGGTACACATGTGGTATGTGAGCAGGTTTTATATACGCGTTATTGTATATTAAGAAATGTGATTATGTTTACAATATTGATAAGAAATATACACCAATAAAGATACATGTTAATCAATTGTCGAGCCACATATAGTAAATCAAGACATTGTACTTTGAATATAATTGGTTACCATGGAGATTGTGTACATTGTTTGTGCTTGAACACAGTCATGCCATAAGTACTAAGGGCTCTTTCTAGAGTGCTTCACCTGGTATTCTGCCACACCATGTGGGGTAGCTGAAGTTGAACAGATAATGTGTTTAATGAGCCAACCAGAGGATAATGAATATTATGCAGTTTATTAGTAAAGTAAACTTCTAGAGTCATCCCCTGTATGCATAGGAAACATTCCAACCTAGCTTCTGACCTAATAGTGCTAGATAGGAGGTAGAACAGCTATCTCAGGCAGGAGCATTGGGATACATCCAACCACTTTTCAAGGTTACAGTGGTAGATAGGTTGAGATGCCATTCACGTTGGGGATACTCTACTCCAAAAATGTGGAGGGATAGGGAGGGATTATGGTCCAGTGTATATCCTCCCAGTCAATACTTTTAAGATACAAGATACACTGTTCCAAAAAAGAAGGAGAGGATACTATAGAGGGGGTCCTAAATTTCAGGAGCAAAAACCTCACACATCCAGAGGGATGTCATGCTTCATCAACGGAGTTGCTCCTCGTCAGACCGGCGCTGCAATGTCTGACGGGCACCACCCCGAATGGGGAGGGGGGGGCTCTTTGCCAGAGATCTTTATTGAAAAAATATTGATCTCCTAAATACAAGGTAGTCTGGATTAATATTCACCAAAAATTATAAAGAAAATAAAGTATCCAGTCACTTACATTGATAAGGAAAAATAATTCCTAACTGTCGCCCATCCCAATTAGGGGAGCGCACTTCCTAGGACCACACAGACCGGTGGTCAGACGCAAAGTCAATTTCAAAATGCTGCCACCACCATCGGTAAACCTACCCAGGTCCGTGTTCCCTGAATGGGCGACAGTTAGGAATTATTTTTCCTTATCAATGTAAGTGACTGGATACTTTATTTTCTTTATAATTTTTGGTGAATATTAATCCAGACTACCTTGTATTTAGGAGATACACAGTTTTTTTTGGTCCTGACGAAGCATCACTGGATCCGTATGGACCACCAGGATGCGAAACATGTTGACCCATGATAGGGATGGTTTGGAAATTCCCCACCCTTGTTTGTTCTTCAATATAGAGTGATTGATCATTGCTTCAGTTTCACTCTTATGACTATTTTTAACCTTGGCCTTGACCTTTTCATCTGGTCCAATAAATCAATTACCCAGTGAAGACTTTGAGAGCCAATTTTAATCAATCTCCTTTCGTGTTTACTCACTTTTGGGATCACTGCATCAATATTTTTTCAATAAAGATCTCCGGCAAAGAGCCCCCCCATTCGGGGTGGTGCCCGTCAGACATTGCAGCGCTGGTCTGACGAGGAGCAACTCCGATGATGAAGCATGACATCCCTCTGGATGTGTGAGGTTTTTGCTCCTGAAATTTAGGACCCCCATGATACTCTACTCCAAACGAAATTTCCAAAGTTGTGGACCTAGATCTTAGTGAGGTTCCTCAAGAGATTGAAAAGAACGTTAAAACACAATCTCCCGAAAACTCTGAAGGTTCAGCGAGTCATTCAGAATAAAAAAATTGGACTTCTAAAAGGATGACAACCATCACAGGCTGGAACTAGAATATTTTGGGGACTTGTGATGCAGATATCATTTGATAAGTGATATTCGTACAAACCTGCACTATCCCTAGCATAGCCCATTTCTTAGCAGACACCTTTACCAGCTGTGTAGTGCTAGATTACAGAAGACAGGTGAGGTAATTCACTTAGGTGAATGAGGAACAATGATCATTTTTTGCCCAAAGCTCAGTAGAGTACAGGTAGCACAGAATGTGGAAGTCGCAGTTACCTAGGGATATTCAGGAGAGATTAGCCCAAAGTCAGGGTAGCTTACTCCAGAACCTCTGGGAACAGCAGAAGATTTGTCTCGGGGTCTTTATGTTTATATTTTCTGGATGGTATAGTAATCCATAGACATGATCTGGAATCAGCTCAATGGGGGAAGAGTTTCTTCAATAGGAAGTTGGGTTTAGTAGTATTCATGCCCTCAAAGTAGTATTAAATTTGATGAAGGATTGGGGACATGGCCATTGAGGGCTGATGAGTGATAATCTTTCCTCTGGCTCTTGAACAAATAACTGCCCGAAAGTCTTCAGTGGCACACATACCAGTGAGCGCTACATTGACCCTGACAATATGCAATAGTTCAAGAGTTTGGTCAATGGAACGGGGGGGGGGGGAGGTTGGCAGGTAGCATGATGAACAACATCTTGGCCATCTGCTTTTCCATTCTTTCTAATTCTCAAATGTATCGCATGAAGTAGGCCTGTGTATGTGACTTTTCCAGAATCATAGCATGGCAAGACCAGCACAGATTGGGGTGGAACACCAGCAGCTCTTTCAGGGCAGCAAATGAGCTTGCAGTGAAGCTTCCCTCCACAGAGCTGCTCTTAACAATTTGTACTACTGAAATCCTTTCAAGTCCAACAAACGAAACCCCATTCAGTTTACATTATCAATTTTCATTTCACCCAGCCAGGTGAATATAACTTGGTGTCAATTGGTTGATCACTAACCCACAGGAGTATCATTAGAACCTGGAGTGGAAGATGAGGTTAGGCACTGCGATGATAGCCAGGTGTGCTCATGAATAAGCATGCTGAGTACTGGTTAATTAACATATATATTATATAGGACTAGTGTGAAGCTACCCGAGCTCATCATAGAAGATGCTTTACAAAAACAAGCAGACCATATGGGAGAATGCTGAAGGTCAGAAGTAACAAGAAGGTTAGAAAAGCATCTATCCAGCTATGTAGAATCCAAGGAAGAGTAGAACTACGGGTTAAAAGAAGAGATGCCCGCAAAGTCGTCTGTGCTAGTCAGAACACAGTATTGAATATGAAAACAAGCAGATTTTCAAAAAGGCAAGCCCACAAACCAACCAAACTGATGGGCTTGATATTGGCGTGGTCAAAAGCCCACAGAGATTACACCAGGGACAGAGCGCTTTGCACTTGGCCCTAAACAGAGAACATGCCAACTCTGAACTCTTGCAATGGTTATGGCAGACTGTTGAGGAAGTGACTTTAACCATTTGCTCATTATACTTTCTTGCAAGCATCTCTGAACTCTGGTGATATTTTATGCATTTTCTAGCAACCTACTGAAAAATGTGTGTAATTACAGGAATGTTATTTTTTTCAATCATCACACACAGGTACCCTGTCTGCCAGTGTTGCCAATCTTGAGCATTCTGGTGAACATCTATTTGATGGTTCAGCTCAGTGCAGACACATGGGTTCGCTATGCTGTCTGGATGATCATAGGTGAGTTTAATGCTGAATGTGTAGTAATAGCACTGCGTGACCTAAGGCACATGAAAAACAATACAATTGCTTTTCTAGGCTTCTCCATTTACTTTGGCTACGGCATCCATCACAGCTCAGAGGGTCATCGCCTTCCAGAAAATTCCTTGGAAAAAATGGACAACACCTCAACAGAAGAAACCAATGGAAAGAAAACCGAATCACTTGGAAAAAAATGAAACCGTGTAAGAGCTCTGTGGGGGCTCTTCAACCAAATCAACTCACCATTCGAAACCATAAACATACCTCACCCTAGGCTACAGTGATTCAGCTAATTGTCTAATCTCAGAGGAGTAACGACCCCGGCACGGTCCAACTTCCACATCACAGTACAAGAAAGATTCACATTTAGCAGCACATATTGAGTGGAACGCAGCAACGGGGCTGCCTAAGCCATTACACAATCTAAAGAAAGCAGAGAGGTCACCTCCACCTTAGTATCACATGGATTTCTGTTTTTCGTAAGACGGACCAAAAAGCCTGGTGCTCTGTCCATACTTCTCCACCTGAAGCACCTGGCTTCTGGGAAGCAGACCATAGTTTGTTTTGTTAGGCTCAAAGAATAATGCTGATAAGCTTTTTAAGGCAAGTTCCTATCTCCTAATGAATACCACATGCACATTTGCAAAGCACATATTTACATTTTGGGGAATCTTGGACCTAAGTAGCAGATGTTTATTGTTACCAAACTCAATGGTACTCAGGTTGTCGACTTTGGAAGCATGAACACCAGATTGAGCCTGCTAGTTTTTGGACTCGCAGCAGGAGGTCAAGAACAGACCCCTATGTGGAGGCATGAGTCCCAGAAGCCATCACAATTAGTCGATGAATAGGAGAGCACACAACCCCGCATCATCTGATGATTGCGCTTTGCAATGTGAACAGTTATCCTCATCTGTTCCTGTTATGCTTTGTAGGGCACACGTGAGAAGATTTTAATGTAGGTTATGTGCTCAATCTTTTGATTTTCCTTTTTACATGTACACACTGGGATTCCCACCAATAACAGAATGACAAATGACCAAAACCTGTCCAATTCTTGCTCATTCCTACACTATTTCTAACTGTACTGTTTGTTTTCCCTGTCTTGCCAACCCATTGTGTCCATCCATGCCCCTTTTAGGCATAGTTTACTGTTAATCTGCATCACACCATTCTAAATTCTAAATAATTTTTTGTAAAAAAAAAAAAAAAAAAACACACACTTATTTGTGCAGAGTTTGTGTTTAGAAATGGTGTCGGATGTCAAGATGATCAGGAAGCCAGAATAATGTTCCAGAGCTTTTGGAACTGTGACCAGGTGAAAGTATTCCGCGGCCTCCTGGTGCAGTCATGATTAAAAAAAAATGTGTATCTTTTCTTAACACTTTAGAGAAAAGGCTCAATAAGCCTTCTGGCCAGATAATTTGTGGTTGGTCACCTTACTTGTATGAAGTTCGGTACTTGAGGGATTCAATGTCTGAGACTTGACCAAACCATGTGTGAATCCGCCGACCGCCTGCCCTTCTGGAAAATCTTAGTTACGGTTGTTCATACTACCCTTCCCACCGCTGCCCTCTGTATGAAGGAAGTGCAGAGGTTGCAGTGGAGGAATACCTGTTAGGAGACTATCCCCACATTCGGCTAGATTCTCAAACATGTACTGCACAAAACATATATATATATATATATATATATATATATATATATACACATACACATACATACACACACACACACACACACGAATGATTAGACAGTACAGTAAGTAAATAAAGAAAATAATTAAGTTGATGCTTCGAAGTTACTGATGTAGATGACTTGATCCTGGTCATTAAAAGCATAACGGGGCGTGACGGCCATTCCAACTAGGTGTGTGAAAAATGCAAAATTATGGGTAATTGCTAATATGTCACTTACTGCTAGATCTTCATTTTGGATACAAGGATGCATTTTAGGCCAAAGAATAGAAAAATAGTGGCAAAACAGAAGTTCTGCTAACAATAGCTGCTTATGGTCACTTGCATTGTTCCTGCGCTGAAATGTGACCACAAGCCCGGCAAAGTTCGGAGATGCGACAACGTAATTTCAGAATTTAGCTTTATGTGAAATTTGCAGTATTATACATGCCACTGCTACTCCCACCCCTTTGACCTCCTGATGATATTCCAGGAATTGTTAGAGCTGGATCCCACCGAGCACCTGGTGTCTCTCTTGTTCATGCAGAGTGGCAATCTTTGCTGGGATCTCAGTCATTGCCCAGTAGGGCTCTCCATTTATGGCAATTTAGCAGAGTACATGTGGTTTAGATTACAAAACATTGCTCAAAAGTTTGACTTCCTTTGGACTACCACGAGTAGGCCGAATCTGGGCCTTTCTAAGACTGTGTTGTCTACTTAGTTTGCCAACCTTGATTTTTTTCCTTCACTCTTGAGTTGTACTTGTCCATCTGCACAATTATCTTAGGGTACCAGGTGACCTTTTCAAGGGCGTCAGCGATGATAGTTCGAGATCGATAGCAGAAGAGACAGGTGATTGCAATCAGTGCTGTACAGTTTGTATGAGTTAGGCCATGGCCTCACTGTGCGGCTGAATGGCACAACAGCTCGGGCTGATAAGATGGGGGAGGGAGGCAGCTCTTAAATGCCACACCAGTCTTGGTATGGGTTACGGAAGCTCCAGTGTAATGGGAGATCTTTATTGGCTGCTCAAGATAGTGATGATCATATGCAGAGTCACGGTCCATGGCTCAGGCCAGGTACCGGGACTCACAACTTGTCACGGGCCAGTAACTTATGGTTCTGCAGCAGGGTAATACCACAGCCTTACGCTAAGAGATGGTCAGTTTGGATGAGATTCACATTCTGAGTGCAAGGATCAACTTAGAGGTCCCAAAACAATGTCCAGTATGATGACCTCATGCCTGCAATGGTTCATATTGTCAAACATGCCACCCACGGATATCGACTTCTTCTGGTCGGCTAGAAAACAGCATGGAAACTCCAGTTTCAGTCAGCCTCCCATTTCCATGAATTACACAGCAGCAAGAACTATAGCAGCTAGGTAGAAGGAACACAGTTCCAGAATCTACAACTGGCCGCAGCAAATGGGGCTCGTTCACTCGCTGAGAGGGTCTGGGTAAAATGCGAGCCAGATACGGAATAACCTAGTGGTACTGTGAGCAGGATCAGCAGAGAGGATACGTAGAACATGTCTGCAATGACAACCACAGTGACCTTAAGTCTTTTGACGTATGATGTAATAGAGCTCGGGAGATGTGGCGTTTGAAATCGCGTCAGTTGCAGTTTAGCTTTCGAATGAGAAGTCATGTTGGCAGATTGAAATAAAAGTTACTTAGAAGAATCTCCACGCTGTCCGGATTACTTAATACATTTATACAACATCTTGTGTCACAAAAGTCAGGAACCAGGGATATTGTGGTTCCTGGGCAGTTGAATTTGTTGAGGCTTCCTTTCTGCATATTTTTGGGGGATAACTGGGCCTGTGCAGGATTTCCAGTCAGTTAGACACGATCCCCTCTCTTGCAGTTCTGGACATATCAACAAGATCTGTCCAGTCCAGAGGCAAACAGTCACCAGCAAAGGCCCGGTCCACAAAGTACGTCTTCCATGTGCGGAAGAAGTTTCTCCTCAATTGCTGTGTTAATGCCTCAAGGGCCAGTGTTTATCTAACGTGGGGAGACAGGTCAAACACCGGTGCCAACCAAAGTTCAACTTTTTTTTTTTTTTTTTTTTTTTTTTTTTAAGTATTCATCTGCATGCTGTCCCTTCAGTTTGTTTTACAAGTTCATCTGTAGCAGACTAGACACAATTGGTAATTCTCAGAACTATATTCAAGGCAAACGGGTGCAGCAATAGATCTTAGGTTCTTAGATCACAGCCAGTAGCACAGGAAAGGATGGGGTAACTTTAGTCTCACAGAGAGCCCTGACCAAAAGTAGTATGCAGTCAGTCACATGCACTATAAAAGGGAAGTGTTACAGAGACCGAAAGTCTTGAATACCCAGGAAAAAAGATCGTCCCTGGACATTCACCAGTCATGTCATATAGAAAAGTCCATATCTCCAGCTAGTAACATGGCAAAGCTCTCCTTCGAACAAAGACAGGATTGCTCATTCAACACACAAATACACACTCCCTCCCACCCCCCAACCTCCATAATAGCTAGGTGAACCCTTACAGGGAAGGGCCAGAAAATAGAACCCCCCCCCCCCCCCATGGAGTGCACGCTAACAATGACGTGTACATAACCATACTACCATGGTTAATAATAATCTGGTGTGATGGGAATTAGGTGTAGTAAGAGTGTACTACATTTCAATAGAGGCCAAATCTGCTGAAGAAACTCGATGTAGGGAAAAAGAATCACCCCCAGTAGACCAGCAGACTGAAGTCCAAAGTGGGTAGTGGGAAGGTTGCCCATTAGGTCAGTCCCCACAGATTCACAAAGCCACAACGTATTTATGTCTAAATATGTGGCGACGACCTTTTCCAAAGTACTATCCATGGAATCAAAGTTGCTGGCTCCCTACTTCCCTTGGATGTGGTCTTAGGCACAGCACCCCCAGCCTGCATATAAGGCTCACAACTCACCTCTACTCATGGTTTCCCTCTCCGCAGGATACTGAGCAGCGGAAGTCTGGTTAGGACTACATTACCCTCCAGACCCATCCCTCATTACATGCAAGGTGGGCAGCATTCTATCAAGTTGTGCAATATTGGCATTGAAAAAAATACAAAAAGCAATGCTGATGTTGTAGAAGACATCACCAAAAGAATAACAAGGGCACCACTCATTGAACAAGCACCAGATTTATTTGCCTGCTAAACATTTGTAGCCTCTACTTTAGAGTGTAGATGCCTCCGGTATTTCCATAGTCCAATGCTTACAGCAACACAAAGAAGACCCATGCCAACCAGTGCTCCACGCCTCAATTTTGGAAGCATAGATTGCGGCGCGATATTAGAGTCTGGGGGGATAAGAAGAAAGAGCATGTTATCGACGACCAGCCACCAACAAATGTAATGCAGTATCATTTGGCCCTTCTCCATCCCACATACCTCACCAGAGTAAATGGTAGAATCCCGAACAAATTGGTATACATGTATAAAGACGGGATGTCTCTCTAGCCTCAGATCCCACAAAGTACTCCTACATCATAGGCTAAGCATAATGTTCATGCGACAACTCTAAGGCAACTTGCTCCTGTGCTTCTCAACCAGTTTAATACTGGCCCTCACAGATTAACTCAAATCAAAAGTATACACAGTTCTGGCCCTCTACTGTCAGTGCTTCTTGCTCTGCAATGCTCAAGAATGGAAAGAAATATTTTGTTATACTGTGCTCAGTTTGTGAGATGGGAAAAGCTGCACATATATGGACCAGAGCTTGTAGAACCTATAAACACTGAAGAATGGGGTGGAGGGGCACAATCTGCTTCCAAAACTTTCACCAGTGCCCTAGACTTGGATAAGCATGCCTTCAGAATAAAAGTAAGAAGGGAGAGACTGTATGCAAAGTGGCAATGGCACAGAGATCAGTACTCCACAAAGGCAATCATACCTCCTAGTACGACTGAAGCCTTGTCATCATCAACGTTAAAATAGACCGGCCCCTCCGAAGTCACTAGAGTCTTATGCTCCATGTCCAACGCTTCAGTCATTCTTCTCTCTGTGAATAAATTATGAAGTCAGACTAGTTGAGTAGTAGGTGGGGCTGTTTACTAGATCTTGGAATCGACAACTAGTTTATGCAAAAGTATGAATCAATGTAGAACACAAAGTACTAGTGAGCATGGAGGGCAATGACTTAATAACTAAAGGGTACAATTTAGACCAAGGTAAAAGGAAAGAAAGTGCTAAGCAGCTAAGTTATCACAATGTAAAGTCAATGTCGAGAGAAGCAAATCTTACTCCTGAGGAATGGTGGGCAGGTAGTCAAACAGGTCTCCAGGAAGGAAGGGAAGCACACAGACGCACTGCAATGGAAGTAGATCTGCATGAAAAGTAAAGAATAAGGCATGTGAACGCGTCACAAGACTCCTTAGTGAACAACTAACACGAACCTCTACTATAAGAAATTGTGACTAATCCAATGCAAATCATTTGTACAGAGCTGGTAACATCAGTGAAAAAGGCCAGTTTCCTTTAAATGTGAATCTTACAAGGCTGCAAAGCAAGACTCGGTGCTAGGCAAGACTCCCTCTTCAAAACTACTTATTGAAGAAGCACCAAGTAGCCCTTAATTGTGTTGACCGAACTGGTGCCATTTTTGGAGAGCAGCTTTAAGAGTACAACCTGTATGCTAAGAAAGAAGATTGCCATTTCCTCAGTCCTACAGTAGTACCCAAAAAAAAAAAAAAAAAAAAATCAAAGTTTGAGCAATACCCTTTTCTTCACGGTTAGCATTGACCTGTTTGACAGTGTTACACTGGATCCAGTGGTTCTGTGAAATAAAAGTGTTTTCATGTAAACTGTACTGATGGAGTTGTTTTCTAATTCACGCTGCAAGACTGTGGTAAACTTGACGTTCCACTTATATTAACATCTTGACTAGTTTCCCCAACTTGCACCACTGGCAACACTGTTTGAATTATAACAGTGTCACATATGTCTCCCCATCCACACCTGTGTTGGGGGGGGGGGGGTCACCCCATACCAGAATCTTTTTCCTTGCCAATTACAGCAAGATTAACACTGCATGCATTTTTCTTTGGTCAGGCAGGACTATATTTCCCAACCATTTTTCCTCTGAATATCCTCTTTCATACACCCTTTTGAAAGTAGTCGTCCCCCCCCTTCCTCCTCCCCCCCTTCCCCCCCCCCACCGGACACCCCTGCATTTACCTTGGGTTTCAGTATCTCCGTATTTCCAACTAGGTGGATCGGTCACAGTAGATGTAGGAAACAGAACACAGCCCAGGACCCACGTCATTGTTTACAGTTCTCTTTATTTCACGAATAGGAAGATTTTTTTTAATTTAATATACTAGATCAGGTATTAAAGCAAAACGCCATTATTTCAACACATAAGAACATAATTACAACGAAACTATTTTTTAAGGTTAAATGTGTGGCAGGTTAGGTTTACACCCTTGGTCAAGTATACCTCTTCTTTGAAAAATCAGTAGGAGACCTGCTGGTGAAGGAGTTTCTCCAAAACGGAGATATATTGCTTTGAGGTTGACACATTGGTGTTCTCTATTTTGGATTTTCATCCAAACAGGTAGGCTCGGGAGACAGTACGCTCCGCTCAACCAGAAACAAAACCATAAAAAGTCTGGGGAGCTGTTCCACAGTGGAGTATAAAAAAAAAAGAATCTCACCTGGCCTCTCAAACTCGGTTGGTTATTGTTGACAAAGGTGAAAGTAGTGACGACAAATCGCTTATAGTGAGCAGGAAACTGAAGTATAGAGGAAGCTCCAACAACTGGTATCACTTGAGTCTTGTAATTATCTCCGGAGTAGGGACACCTGCACGACAAACTGGTGAGTGACAGACACTGAAAAGGACAAACAGACCCTCTGCTACCTGCCCCCTTGCATACCACTCACCTGTTCTCCAGGATTGGCCACTGTAGCGGCTGCATGGGATCACTAGAAGACGTGGCCCAGCACTCATTCAAAACCAGCACCAAATTGGGGTCCGTTCTCTGCAGAACTCGCACCTCCACAAAGACTGGATCCTTTAGGACCTTTATCACTGGGTACTCACTGTCTTTGTAGTAAGAGTTGTATGCTTGATCTGTGGCAAAATAGATACCAAAATTGACACCAAACAAATGGCATAACATCTACTTTGGCAGCTTAATGATACTCATGCACAACAGCATTTTATGTGGATGTGTGAGATTTCCACAAAGTGCTTTGGATGTAGCATACTGGATTGGTGGTATGTAGTCTACACCCAGTTTAAAATCTATGGATCATCACGTGTAGATACCATTACCATTCCACCGGACCATGCTGTGCCCTCCCACACCCACCTTGCACTTACTGTAATCTGCCAGTAGGTGGTGTCTACACAAGGAGTGTGGTCAGTGGGATTTAGTGAAAACCATGAGAACAAGAGTACAGGGGATGGAAGGAAGAAGAGAGGGTGAGCAAACCTGCCCCAAAAACATGAGCCATCAGATCTGCACAAAAAGCTTAAATCGGTTTAGGCACATAATAAGTCAGGTGGTCTTAGTTTTTTCATAGCACACCATTTGTTAATTTGTAGGCCTTTTGGCAATTCCAGTTCTTGGGGGCAGCCTGGCATCTGTGGTTGTTGATTTACTGAATACAATGACTCCATGGGATATCTGGGGGTTGGAAATTTCAACTGTTTGCTCGCTGTGAAAGTGTTGGTGATGTGGTTTGCAGGGTTAATCTTTCTACGCTACAGAATTTTATACAGAGAAAGGAAACATGTTATGATCCTCAAACCTACTCCATCAATCAATCAATCAGTTATTTGTTAAGTGCGCTACCCACCCGGTAGGGTCTCAAAGTGCGGGGGTAGCTACTGCTCAAAAAGCCAGGTCTGAAGGTCCTTGGTCAGACGTAAGTTGACGGGTAGGGAGTTCAGGTCTTGGCGGCCAGGTGGGAGAAGGATCTGCCTCCGGCTGTGGTACGGTGGCGAGGGCGAGGTGGGCGGAGCGGAGCTGGTGTGTTGGGTCGTGGAAGTTGAGGCACTCGTTGAGGTAGGCAGGTCAGGCATCATGGAGAGCCTTGTGAGCGTGGATCAGAAGTTTGAAGATGATCCTTTTGTTGACGGGGAGCCAGTGGAGGTCTCTGAGGTGAGCTGAGATGTGTTTGTGGCGAGAGAGGTTAAGGATAAGGCGTGCTGAGGCGTTCTGAATGCGCTGAAGTTTTCTCTGGAGCTTGGCTGTTCCCGCATAGAGTGCATTGCGGTAGTCCAGTCTACTGCTAACGAGGGCGTGGGTGACCGTTCTTCTGGTTTCAATGGGGATCCATCTGAAGGTCTTGCGAAGCATGCGGAGGGTGTTGAAACATGAGGATGAGATGGCATTGACTTACTGTGTCATAGAGAGCGATGAGCCCAGTATGAAGCAGAGGTTGCATGCATGAGTGGTGGGTGTTGGGGCAGCTCCTAGAGTGGCAGGCCACCAGGAGTCATCCCATGCTGATTTGTTGGAGCCGAAGATGATGATCTTGGTCTTATCGGAGTTCAGCTTGAGGAGGCTTGCCTCCATCCAGTTGGCAATGGCGTGAAGTTCGGTGTGGAGGCTGGTCTTGGCGGTGGAGGGGTCCTTCGTGAGTGAGAGGATCAGTTGTGTGTCTTCCGCGTAGGAGACAATGTTAAGGCTGTGGGATCGGATGAGGTTGGCGAGCGGCGCCATGTAGACATTGAAAAGGGTGGAGCTGAGAGAGGAACCCTGGGGAACTCATCGGATGGTCTTGGTGGCTATTGACAGGAACAGAGGGAGGCGGACTCCCTGAGTTCTGCTGGAGAGGAAGGATGTGATCCAGTCCAGGGCCTTGTGGCGGATTCCAGCTTTGTGTAGGCATGTGCGAAGTGTGTGGTGACAGACTGTGTCGAAGGCTGCAGAAAGGTCAAGGAGTACGAGGGCCACGGTTTCACCTTTGTCGAGCTTTCTCCTGATGTCGTCGGTAGCAGCTATGAGAGCAGTCTCAGTGCTGTGGTTCTTGCGGAAGCCAGACTGGGAGATGTCAAATAGGCTGTTGTCCTCCAGGAAGCGAAATAGTTGGCTGTTGACTATCTTCTCTATGACCTTCACTGGGAAGGGGAGTAGGGAGATGGGGAGATGGGTCGGTGGTTCTTGAGGTCTTCGGGGTCGGCCTTGGGTTTTTTGAGCAGGGCGTTGACTTCGGCGTGTTTTCAGTTCTCTGGGAAGGTGGCGGTCTCGAAGGAGCTGTTGATGATGGTACAGAGCTGGGGAGCAATCATTTGGCTGGCTTTATTGAAGACATGGTGAGGGCATGGGTCGGCGGGAGAGCCAAAGTGGATGGTGCTCATGGTCTTGGTGGTTTCTTCGTCGTTGGTGTGAGTCCAGGCACTCAGGAGGTAGGTGTGGATGGGTGCATTGGGGTCTGCGTTGGCAGTGGTGGTCGGCGGTACAAAACTGCCATTGATGTCCGTGATCTTGCGGTGAAAAAAGGTGGCGAGGGAGTCACAGAGGTCTTTCTAGCAGGGTGATGGTGGGGGATAAGGGGGGCAGCTGAGCAGGACTTGGGGTTGGTGAGTTCCTTGATGATGCTGAAGAGCTAGTTGCTGTTGTGTGCGTTGTTGTCAATTCGTTCTTTGTAGAATGATCTTGTGGTGGTCCGGATGAGCTGGTGGTGCTTGCGGATGGCAGCCTTGAGGGCGGCGTGGTTGCTCTCCGTTTGGTCTTGGTGCCAGATCTTCTCTGTTTTCCGGCATTCCCGCTTGGAGGTCTGAAGGTCGGCGGTGAAACAGGGAGCTTTCTTGCTGGTGCGGGTGTTGGTAGATTTCCTAAGTGGAGCGAGGGTGTTGGCGCAGTCGATGAGCCATTGTTTGAGGTTGAGGGCGGCGGTGTTGGGGGTCACTGGTGTTAGGTGGGCGTGGTGAGGGTGGAGATCAGTTGGTCCTTGGAGATCTTGTTCCATCTGCGGTGAGCGGTCTGTTGCTGGTGGTGGTGAGCGGTGGGTTTCTGGAAGGAGAAACTGATACAGCGGACACAGCGGTGGTCGGTCCAGTGGAGTTCGGTGGTGTGGGTGAAGGTGATGTGGGTGCTGGTGGAGAAGATGGCATCGAGTGTGTGGCCAGCTGATTGGGTGGACGTTGTGACGAGTTGTTTGAGGGCGAGGTTGTCGAGCAGGGCTGATGTGTTGAAGTTGTTGGTGTTCTCCAGATGAAAATTCAGGTCGCTGAGGAGCATGTAGTCCGTGGAGGCGAGGACGTGGGTGCTGATTATGTCGGCGATGGCATTGCAGAATTGTGGGTGGGGGCCCAGGGGTCTGTAGACAATGGTTCCTCTCAGGATGGTGTTGGCATAAATCTGGAAGTGCAGGTGTTCAGTGGCATCTACGGCGTCGTGGGTGTTGGTTGAGATCCTGATGGAGCTCCTGTCGAGTATGGTGATTCCTCCTCCTGGTTTGTTGGTGTGGTCTCTTTTGGTGATTTTGTAGCCCTCAGGGATGGATATGGCGATGTCGGGTTCCGAGGAGGGGTTCATTCAGGTTTCGGTGAGGAAGGCGATGTCTGGGGAGGTTGATGTGAGCAGGTCCCAGAGTTCGACGGTGTGTTTGTGGACAGAGAGTGTGTTGAGAAGGATGCAGCTGAGGTGGCTGTTAAGGGTGGCGTTGTGGTGCTTTGTGGCTTGAGCGCAGGTGAAGTTGCACGTCCGGCATGAGAAGGGTCCATGGGTGTGCCTAGGGGAGGTTTGGACGCAGGTGGTGGGGAGGCCAGGGTTGCGCACGTGGAGTTCTTTGGTGGTGTAGCGGCGTCTGGCGGCATAGGGGGTGCGTGGGACAGGGGGACTGGCGCTAGGCGTTGACAAGCAGAGCAGAGCTGCACTTCAGTCGCCATTAAGAAGGGGAGGTGGCAGGGAGGAGCAGCTGGGAGGCAAATGGGGGCACGAAGGGGGCGGGCCGCAGGAACGGGAGAGTGGAGAAACCAGCGAAAATGGGCAAAAAGGAGAACGGCACTAAAAACAGAGTCAGAAAACAGAAAAAGGCACAAAAGGTGGAAAATGGCACAAATAACACAAAGACAAATTACAGGACAGACACACAATACTTACGGCAACCACTAGACACCAGGCGTGCCTGCGGGTGGTGGAGGGCCTCGAACTCGCAGCAGCAGTGAGGGTGGGGGTCAGGGGCACTGTGGCAGACAGGAGGGGCTGCGCAGCATGTGTAGAGTGAAACCAGGCCTTAAAACAGGTCGGGGGTCACTGTGCACCGCGCAGCGGGCACCATTAAGAAGGGGAGGTGGGAGGGAAGAGCAGCTGGGAGGCGGGGAGCGGTAGGCAAATGGGGGCACGAGGGGGGTGGGCCACAGGGGATGCAGCAGCAGGAACGGGAGAGTGGATAAACCAGCGAAAATGGGCAAAAAGGAGAAAGGCACTAAAAACAGAGTCGGAAAACAGTTGTGTTTCAGGTTCTCTCTTGGGAGTGCTCAGGGGAAGGTGTGATATTGAGGATTAAGTATAGGCCTTGGATGTCACTTAATCCTTGTTAAGAGCTGGTATGTACAAGTGCAACAATGTGCCTTTCCGAAAGACCCAAGTGGTTCTGTCAGATTCTTTGGAGCATAGTATTTGACTTTAAATTGGTTTGCATTGTCCCAGATCTAGATTTTGCTGAATTGAATGCCAGCCAGAGGTTTTTTTTTTTTTTTTAATACCCATCCCAGTCTGATCTCCTTGTAGCTGGTACAGAGCAGTCCGTTTCTCAAGTCCACTTTTACCATGCCTGCTATTTCTCTGCCCAATGTCACTGTGCTTGCAGTATGCAGAGTTACCTGTAGCAATTCTCATCTCCAAGAGCAGGGAGCCAGAGCTGCTGACCGGAAGGGGAGGTGGCACCGTGAACACTTCAATGGTCAGTGGGACCAAGCCACTGCTGGCACTGAAGCTGCAACGCACAGTTAACCTGGGTGGAGTGAGGTCAGAGCAAACACAAAAGAAGAAATCATTAACAGTCAAAACATGGGTGGCAGTAACCCATACACCATTCACTCCTTTACATGTACTGAAGTCTGTCTACTTTACACCCGTTGATGGCTCCCATACTTGTCACTCGTGTCAGTAGCAGAAGCTTACAGATCAAACAACTAAAGTGCAGAGATCACATTTTAAGCCTTTTAACTTCGTTACCACCTACCTGAAGGTGCTCGCCCTGGTAATGGACCCATCACTCGATGTCCTGACGTCATTTGTGGCCTCCAGCCTGTTCTCATACACCGTGGCATCACCATCCTAGTGGAAGGAATGAGTGAATTAATAACTTTAAACCTTGGATTTCTGTGGAAGGGTTTGGTGTAGTTGGACCAACAGATTGTAGTGAAAGCCATGAATTGGACATGTTTCTTCCCCCAACCACCTCTCACTGTAGAAGAATAAATGAGCTGTGGTAGTATTACACAACCTTTTGTTTCTGCATCTTCGCTGTCCTGCTCAGCCCAGTAATAATAAGGGCAGATGGCAAGCGGAAAGGCTCAGAATAGTTCAGTCACAGCACAAAATAAGGCATCATTAGGCAACACCACAATTCCCTCAGCTCCCAAAATGAACACAATGCATGCACAGCTCAGTTCGACTGTGAATGACTGCGAGGTGGTATTAGCTGAATAGAAATGCCATCTTGGTTAGCATAACTGTGGTTTGTCATTCAACTCTTGTATTCTCCCCCTCCCATCATGTCTCACTGCACACCTTGTCTCCTCACAAGCTCTGCAGAGTGAAGACAGCTAATGCAATGGATTATTCCTACAGGTATGAATACAATCCAGGGTCTTTCCATAGTAGTTCAGCTGCATAGACGGTCCCTAGACATGTGTGTGAAATTAGTGTTTCAACATCTTTGGATGGCAGTATCACAGAAGATGCTGGGTGCTCTTAGAATGGGATAGTGCTTATGTCTTACAGTAATGATGTTAGATCTTCTGATTTGATAAAGACTAGTTACTTACGATCATATCCTGATCAATCTGTTTTAGTTCATTTAATATGCAAGAAATGTATGGAAGAACACTTTGATTCCTGGGGGTGAGCCAAATGTTCGAGAAGACGTTCCTATTCTATTAGGAATGCTGTCTGACCATTTCCTGGTCTTCATTTTTCTGTTTGTTTGGACTTAAAACGATTTCAGATTTGTTTACTACTCTTTAATAACTACATTTGAGCCTCTTTGGCATTTAATCAGAATCACTTGGTTGGGATTCTTGTAATAAAACCATTTAACTTTTTCCCTTGACCTAGAGCTCACTTGTGCGGTCCCAGTTACTTATTTACCACTCTGCTAAATCGATGTCCAGGAGGGTGCCTTTGTTGTGCAATTATATCCGGTGCGGAAAGCCGTATGAGATAAAACTCAGATGTTTCAAACATTTTAGGCATCTTAAATATTGAGGTACAGTTTTTCCTCCCACAAAGTGGTAGCAAAGGAGCATAGAATGGTTGCATAATAAGCAGCAGATCCTTTTTGTAAGGGATACCAAGGGAATAGTGGATTTTCTTGAACTCCACCAGTGGTTCCTGATGCCGGAGTTTTCCAAGGAGGACTGACTCGCATTGCATGCCTAAACAATTTGAAATGAAAGTATGAATGGGGTGAGCCAATTAATGTATGGTGTGTAGATTTGAAAGGGAGTTGAAGTATACATTTGTAATATGGATTGCTATGCTTGCTGTGAGATGTTTGGCTATGCAGTGCTGATTATGGGTTCAGTTGGTTGATCAATCACTTTATTGTTAATGTATAATTCATATTTGTGAATTCATTTTGTTAAATTTTAGTTAATTAGGTTTTCGGTTTTGTCAAAATCCCAAATCTCAATATATTGTGGTTTTACGTGCATGCATAAGGCAGTGTGTAATATGAGGTGTCGCATGCACATAAAAAGGGGTTTCAAAACGGAGTTTCTTCTTTTTTAGGATTGTGTAAACCTAGGTTGGTGTATCTTTGCTTCTAAGTGCACAAGAGTAAGAACATTAACAATGGTGGATAACAGTGGGATGGAGGTCTACCTAGCGTGAATTGCGAAACGTGCGGTCATGTTGCCATTAATTGTGAAAATTTGACTTGTCTTACTTTGACTTGTTAACGTCCTTCTTATTTATGTTGAGCAGACAAAAAAGGGAATTAAAGGTAGAGCAAGGTGTAGATCAAGTGATTTGGAGGTTGGGACTGGAATGGTTTTAGAGTTTCCTTTGAGGGAAGTGCATGGAGAAATCTTGTACATGGCCCATGGACAAGGGCTGATCTTTATGTTTTTGCTACAATTTTTCCAAAATTGTGAGATGAACTGGAGAAGAGAAATACTTCTTTGTATCGGTTGAAAAACATTTCATAGGTGTTGTGGGCTGAATCTAGTGACTTGTGGGCAGACTGTAAGGCAGTATTTGTATGGTCAACTGAAGAACCACCTAGCGTTGCTCCTTATAAAAGCTCCTTCTTTTGAGTATGTAGCTAACAAGTACAGACAGGTAATTGAGCATTTTAAGAAAGAGTGCCTGAAAAGGGTATAAGTTAGATAAACATTTTGAGAACTTCCCAGGAACCAAAAGAGTGAGTGCACGTTTTGTATATGAGACGCTCATGCAGATTGTCAAGAAACATGGTGGAGTTGATAATCCAGAGAAAGAGGTCAGTGGTTGTTTCTGCTTTTGTTCTAGGTTTTAACCCAGAGCTTCCTCCTATACATCAGAGTGAACTATGCTGGCAGACAAAAGTATAGACAAAACAGTAGTGATTGCTTTGATGAAAAGCAGAAAAAGGATCAAAGAAACGTTGATGGCTGCTCAAACAAAGCAGTTTGAGAGCAGAACCTGGAACCAAATGGATTCAAATATGAATTATGTTCAGCCTGGACTGAGCAAAATGAACAGGATGCAAGGTGGCAGAACAGGAATGATGAATAACGATGGGATGAATTTTGAAAAGAAAAAACACACACACACACACACACACCACAAACACACACACCACAAACACACACACCACAAACACACACACCACAAACACACACACCACAAACACACACACCACAAACACACACACCACAAACACACACACCACAAACACTGCTTGTCACATCCATGGGAACATTGGGCATGGAAACACAAGTGCTGCCAGAAACCAAAAATATTTCAGTGTGAAGCTGTTCCTCAAATTCCCCCAAAAATTATGGTCTCAATGGCCCCAAATTCATTGCAGGGCACACATAATCAGAGACCATTTCAAATGTCAATGCCCTCAGTACCAGTGATGCAGCAAAATATGAGAAACAAAATGCCATGTAGCGCAGGGTACCAATAGAATTAATTGATTCTGAATGATGATTCAGCTGGGAGCAATTCACAATGCTGGTGACCGAGAGAGGAATAGGAGTGCTTATTTATAGCAGTCCTAGAAGTAGACCTACGTGGCCCATATGTCAATGAAGAAGTCAATGGATAACCCATTTAATCTTTGATCAATATGGGGGCCAGCCATTCTACAGTTTGTTCTGTAGAAGTCAGAAACCTACCACTCATGGATGTCATTTAGTGGAGGTGGGGAGAGAGGGAGGGTCGCAGCTGTGATCCCTGGCTTGCCTTTTGCAACTTCTGGCACCGTCTTTGTGACCCCCCCCCCACCCCCCTGGCCTCAGAGATGGCAAAATCACTACCAGGTGCACAGGTGCAGCTCATCTTTGCAGACGTCGGTTGGAGCTCCATTTTCCTTATTTTATGTCAGCGTTTTATTACACTAAGTGAATAATGTATTATTCATTATTAGTGTAACAATAAATTGAGTACAGTTAGCTGGAATATGACCCTGACTTGCATTTGAATTTCAAATGTATGGTGTGTGCATGTTTGTGGGTGAGAATCTATTTGTGTGTGAATGGGTAAAAGTGTGTGTAAGGATGTGTGTGATTAAAAGTGAAGGTCAAATAGCGTGTGATGTCACTTCTGCTACCCCAGGCATTTTGGCAAACTGACATTCATGCTACCACTGAGAAAGAAGTCCATGATGTAAGAATTAATAAAAACAAAATTGTTAATCAAGTTACAGCAGCTGTCCCAGTCAAGATTGGTCAGATGGAAAACAAACAACAGATCTGCAGACCTGAATCCCGCAAAGTTAACTTGGTAAGAGACTAGCTTTGCAAGATGAATTGTGTAATCTATTATACACTGGATGGTGTTGCGATTTTTATTTTGAACACCAAATCCTCATCTTCTATTTCAATACCAAGATACTAGCCTTCAAATGTTCCAGTTTTTAACTAAAGACCTGCCTCTGGATTCAAGACATACTGTCAAGTTTGAAGTATGGGATTTTTATGGATGAGAGAATACTGATAAAAAGTGCTTAACCAGTTAAAACAGAAGTGAGATAAGATGCAATTTTCACTAGAACTAAACCAGTATAGACAGACATTCAAGGGAACCAGAGTAAGGAATGAAGCTAGTGATTGAAAAAAAATGATTTATGATGGAATCCTCCAGGAGGCACTTGGTAGTCCTTTTAATTCTTCTTTGCTGGGGATAAAGAATCTAAGTGAAAAGTGGAGAGTTGTAGAGGATCTGAGAAAGATAAACAGAATGGTCATGCCATGTTGTCTGGTAGTACTAAATCCAGCAATAATTTTGTTCCAAATCCCTTTAGATGCATCGACTTATGCCACGCATTCTTAATCCCTTTACATGCCGAAAGTCAATTCCACTTCATATTTCAATTCCAAAATAAAGTTTGTGTGGAGTAGACACCAACAAGGGTATACAGAAAGTACTTTCAGTCAAACCTTGAATAAAGATCTAGAAAATATGAGGTTGCCTTGTAACTCAGTCTTAGTGCCATATATAAATGATTTGTTCCATTGAAAATCAAAAAGGACTGTAAAATTGATACAATTGCCCTTTTAAATCATCTAGCTGGCAATGGACACAAGATCTCCCTAACAAAAAATGCAGTAATGCAAAAGACAAGTAATCTAGCTTGGACATCATATTGAAAAAGGTGTTAGAAAAGTCTCAAAACAATGCTTTATGCAATTTTGAAAGTAAGTCCACCAACGATCCATAGTGATCGTCACTTGTGGATTACAAATTTTTACCTGATTTTGAAGCCTTCAGTAAGACTGATACAGTGACATACAAGATGAGGTACCATTTGACAAAGCATGTTATGAAACATTCAAAAAGTGGAGAGAGAATCTGTGTTGTGCACCAGCACTCAGAATGCCAAACTGTAATTTGACTTACGTTCTGTTTTGGCATGAAAAAGGTGGATGTGCATGATCAATCCTTGCACAAAAGCATGGCAGGTTGAAGTGGACAGTGGCAAAACTTTCAGCCGTATTCACTAGTAGACGCAAGTCTTTCAGGATGTTTCAAATTAGTTGCAGCTGTGTTCCATTGAAAAAAGTGAAGGAATAGCAATAGGCTATTCTTTAATTATACATGTCCCTCACTCAGTTGAACTTTTTCTGACAAACGAGAACTCGGCATGTGACAAACAGTAGGCTGACTCATTATGAGCAATTCATTCTTTCAACAGAGAACATTTCTACTGAGAGGTGTAATTCTTTGAATCCAGCAACACTGCTTCCTATTTCAGAAAGATGCTGTGAAGGCAAGGAAAATTATGAAATTGATCAGATTGATGAGGAACCAGAGCATGATGGTATAGCAGTTACTGAGTTATGTAACTAACAAAAACCAGATTTTAAAGAAATCCCCTTGGAACTGGCTGACTTAACATTATTTGTTGATGGCTCTGGTGTAAGATACTGATATGGAGCATTGCAAGCAGCCTATGCAGTATGTTCCATTTTTGAGACCATAGAAGCATCTTTTCTACCCACTCTAACCTCAGCTCAGGTGGCACAATTAGTAGCCTTAACAAGAGCTTGCTGCCCAGCTGAAGATTTGAATGTGACACTTTACACAGACAGCCAATATAGTTTTAAAGGGATTCATAAATTTGCTCAACTGTGGTCACAAAGGGGCTTTATAACATCTTATGGAGCTCCTATAAAGAATAGTGTTTCTATAATGGATTTATTGAAAGCAATACAATGGACAAAAAAGTGCAGTGATCAAGTATATTGCCCATCAGGTTTAAGTCAAGTCTTGATTACACTTGGCAAAAAAATAGGCAGGCCAAAATACTGTGCATTATAGGATAATGCAGCAGTGAAAGAAAACGATGAATCAAGAGTAAGCACTGGACAAAATGCAGAAAATGTTAATTGTTTCTTTAGGAGTTCAATTCATACTTCTTTGGTTGAGTTGAGAGACTTTCAGGAGGAAGTTTCAGATGATGAGAAAAATAAATAGGAGAAACTGGTTACAAATACAATTATCAGGATTTCTATCAATGCTGGGAATATGAATACTCTCCCAGGTGCAGTGTTGCACCGAATGGGTAGATATTTACATGGCATGCAGATGCAGGTAGCAAGATCATTATATGTGTATTCAGAAAATACAGGATACAGGAATGTTGCCAAGGACAATTGTGAGGTATTTGTTGTGTCAAATAAACAATCAAGGTAGAAAGCCTGTAACAGTGATGAATCATACTGACTAATTAGAAGGACCATTTACAAGAATCCAATCAGACTTTGAGGATGCCTTCATACAAGGATTTAAAATACATCTTGGTTATTGCTTGTTTTTTTTAAATGGGTAGAGGCCTAAACACCCGAGAGCAGATAGCCTTACAGTTGCCAAATTTTTGCAATGGGAATTGATGCCCAGATTTCGAATTCCAACTTCTATTCAGACAGATTGTGTTACTCATTTTAAAAAGGGGGGTTTGCAAATAAGCGCACAGCATTTTAGATACATCAAAGTTCCATTTAAGTTAACATGGAGATGGCTAACTCGAGAAGAAATTAATCAAAGTGTGTGCTTCAACTGTTTTGAAGGAGCTTGATGCACTTCCTCTTGTTTGATGAGCATGAGAGGTACTCCTTGCAGAAAGACCGGTTTATCACACTGAGGTGATCATGGGAAGAGCAATGAGGCCTGCATATATTCCTTCAGCAGCATTATATAACTAAATGATGACATTGTGCTAGATTACGGCAAAGATCTGGCGCATTAGGTGAAATCGGTCTCTCATCAGGAAAATGCGCCAACAAGGGACAAACGACATCACCTGTCAAAATCGGAATCCTGGAGACTGTATAGTGGTCCAGAAGCACATCAGGAAAAACTGCTTGAAGGGCAGCAGGGTAGACCCTATCATGTAATAACAGATGACCAACACAACAGTAAAGTGTGCTGAAGTGCCACCTTGGATCCATGCTGTGCATACAAAAAGAGTGAAAGCTGCAGAAGTGGTATAAACAACCACTGAATCAGCAATTGAGCCACAAGGTCAAGTACAAAATGAAACTCAACCTCTAGTTCACAGTGTGGATCCAGAGGGTGTTAAGAATTTTGAAAATGGTGAAAGAATAAAATGGACTCATACATGTCAGGTCAATGAAAGCTCTAAAGAAGAACCAGAAACTCAGAAAGCCAAGTTTCAAAGTAAGGATCATAATGAATAGCCGTTACTGTGTAAGAGCCAACAACATGCATTTTTAGACTGGGATAGTGCCTATGTGTGAAGGTAATGGAGTTGGAGTAGTTACTTACAATCATGCCATGATGAATCTACTGTTTTAGCTAGTTTACCATGCAAGAATTGTGTAAGGGAACTCAGATTCTGAGGGTGAGCCAAATTATTGAGAATACTTTTCTATTCTATTAGGTATGCTGTCTGACCCTTTTCTGATTTTGTAGTTCACTTGGAATTTAGAATGAATTCAGATTTTTTAAGTTACTCTGCACTATAACTTCAGTTGAGCATG
Organism: Pleurodeles waltl; assembly: GCF_031143425.1. Lineage (NCBI taxonomy): Eukaryota > Metazoa > Chordata > Amphibia > Caudata > Salamandridae > Pleurodeles > Pleurodeles waltl. The sequence continues at coordinate 913,052,846 of NC_090446.1, forward strand.
TATGTCATTCATTTTTATTTGCTTGATTTTGAAATTTCTGTAATAAATCCCTTCAACTTATCCCTTGATCTAGAACTCAATTATTGAGTGGTCCTAGCTACTTTATTGACTACCCTGCTAAACTTATTTCAGGAAACCAGTCTTCTTGCACAATTATTTCCAGTTGGAGAACCATATAAGGTAAAGTTTCAGGGGTACAGTTTTTGCTCCCACATTATCAAGAGCATAGCACGAAAGAGAAACAAGACATAAGCAAGCAAAAGTTTCATAAAAAACCCTGCTAATGGTATTTCAAGGTGCATTGCTCCCGGCTTCTGCAATTCCTTATGCAGCTTAATAGGGGAACTACAGCATCTGAGGAAACATGGTGATTAATTATAACCCATAATAGAGAATAAAGAGCAACCCATATTTCCAAAACTGCCATGAAAGAGCTTATGGTAGCTTTAATCCCAAAATTCTCTAGCAACCAATGTCAAACAAACAACATCTTTAGAGTCACTTAAAGATATTTTCAGCATTTCACAGAATCTATGTGAAAAACTGGTCTTCATGAATGATAAAATAGAAACTTTTATAGGAACTCTACCACCCTTTATTCAGCAGGGTTGCCAAAAGTCCAGCCTAGGACCATTGTTATTCAGATAGATTGGGACACGTTTGAGCATCTTTATCCTTCCCAAATACTGGAGGCCATCAAATGGTGCAAGTTTAGGTCACCATTGTACCTTCTTGCCAATTAAACTCTCCTTTTATAGCTCAAGTATTAGTTACCCCTATACTGCTATACTAATAATCCTTTATCCTTCACTACTGTCGAGAGTGGCCCAAGGAAGACATCCAAAGACCACTTTTGTACCAGCATCAGCAAAACCAACAGGCATGGTATTGTTTTGTTTTTGCAAAACATTGTGGGAAAGCAGGTGCGCCCTGAACTGATTAAAAACCACAAAAAAAAAGGACTAAAAACAAACTTTGTTTGGTGTTAAAGAACACATCTCCATAGTAATCCCTGCCACATAATGGACCTACTTTGTGTGAGGATGTGAACCTTGTAGAAAGGAGATAATGTGGTCACTCAAAGTAAAGTCGACCAATGGCTAAAGTGAAAGCTGGAGTGGGTGGAAGAACAATTTGAATGACAGAATAATAGACCAACAGATGCAGAGGGCATATACATTTGTTAATATCAAGAAGTCTTGACTAACCCCAGACCTAAAACGGCAGATTAGATCTCAATCCCAGTAACTTCCTACCCAGTTCTTCACCACCTTTAGTTGGAAAATCCTGGAACAAGTTGGATACAAACTGTGTGCACACCTGGAAAGAAACAAGATCCTGGATGATACCCAATTGGGGTTTAAACCAGGTCACATTATGATTTAGCACTCATTGCAGCCACTGAGAGAGCTTAAAATTGGTACTAAGGTTTACAGTGCCAGTGTTCCTACTTCATTAGAATTTTCAGCTTTTGACACTATCACCCATGACAATCTTCCTTTTGCTTCAATCATTTTGCACAATCTTAAGAGATTCTCTTGACAACTTTCTTTCTTAACATTTTCCCATCAGCTGCAGTGTTCTTGGGGGCCCTGCTCTTTTTCCCTATTCATTCATTGCCCGTGTTCAGCCACTATGTCTCTTAATTCACTCATATCTAATATAATCCTACACCTATGTGGGCAATGGGCAGCTTCTTTGTAGATTGACACACATCTTGCTGCAAAGAACCTTTGTTGTTGCCTCTGTAATGTGCTTGGATGAATTACAATTCGGTCAAACTGACTGGTAGTTGGGGCGATCCCCTTAACTTGGTCCGAACTATATTGGCCTAAAGAAATTGGCTTATACGTGGCCATGCATCAACCTCCTCAACCATAGTAAATTGACCAGCTGTGACATCCCAGGTGTGGCAGTGTGCAATTTCATCTCAGTAAAATTTGTAAAGTGGCACTCTTACTTTCTCTCTCTAGAGGGTTTGCTCACAACTGTTTGGGCCCTCATCAGCTTAAATATGGTTTTGCGGCTTTCTAGGCCTGGCCACGTTCATCTCCATCGATTTCAATGCAAACTGAATCAATCTGCTAGTCTGGTTCTTTTAGCACCTCTCTTGGTGCGAGCCTCTACTTCTATAGCGATTTCATTAGCCACCCATAGGTGTTAGAATCTAATTTAAGGCACTATGGTTGGACCTCCATATTATGATGTTCCTACCCCTGACTTTGTCAGTCTCAATCACCTCTGGTACAGTATATATAAATATATATAAAAAAACACATCAGCCAAAGCCTGGTATGCTGTCCCCTAGATCTAGGAACGAGTTCTCCCATAAGGGAAAAATCCCTTACAACTCGGTAAATGCAACGAGATGCATTTACCACGCATGCCTTTACAACAAATTTCGTTGTAAAGGCATGAATGGTAAAGGTGTACAGTATGCGTGGGAAAGGTTTTAAACGTAAGTATTAAGTGGATTGAGTATATATATATATATATATATATAAATAAATAAATAAATAAATAAATAAATGTTTAGGGTGGGTAATAGTTACTGGTGGTAAATGCATTTTTAAGTTTTAGGGTGGGTATGGGATTTGGGGTGGTAAGGTAATTTTCATGGTAAAGACAATGCTTGGTAAAAAAAGCATATGCATGGAAAAAACATTTTGTGGTAAGTGCATGCGTGACAATTACCATGCATTGTACTTACCGCGTTGTAAAGGCATGTGTTGTAAGTGCATGCATTGTTCCATCATACATCCCTCCCATAATTACTTTGGGAAGAAACAGAAATCATTCCATAGCAATTTTCAGTGTTTGCGTTTTTGTAAATAACTCCAATAAATCCTAGGGTGTATGTGCGCTCTACAAAACTAGTTAACATACTACGATAAAACAGTATTCCAAACTGCAAGCCAATATGATCATAATTTTGCAAAGGAGAATCACACCAATTTTATAAACATAAGAGGAAAACATTTTTGACTCAGCCTTACAACATAGTTTTTCGACAATGAATAAAAAGAGAAGCAGATCTCAAATTTAAGCGCAAATAATAAATTTGAAAGATGCACCTACAAAAGTGTAAGGATTAAGCATTTACCTTAGTGCTATCTTCCAGGGAATCGTTAGACATCGCACCTGGACATGCGACTATGTACTTGTTAGAAATGGGGTCTCTAGTTGGCAGTCGGTTTGCACCCTGTCCAAGTAGGGACCCTCACTCTAGTCAGGATAAGGGAGATACCTGCTCAGATAACCCCTGCTTACCCACTTGGTAGCTTGGCATGAGCAGGGAGGCTTATCTCAGAACCAATGTGTAAAGCATTTGCACATAACACACAGTAATAAGTGAAAATACTACAAAAGGACACCACACCAGTTTTAGAAAAATAGCCAATATTTATATTTATTTATAAAGACCAAATACGATAAAAATCAAACATACATTAAGAAAAGTATGAATTCTGCAAGATTTACTCAAAACCACAGTTCCTTGAAGTAGATAGCTCCACCTGGGGCTATCACGGAGTCGTGATCAACAAAACCAACAGTTCAGGCCAGCCGCAGCGTTGCGGGCCAGCTACAGTGTCGGAAAGACCAGCAAACAGTACCTTGGATTTGCAGGGCGTCTTGATCCTCGTGGTGAGCTCCAGAGAGCGGCGTCACTGATGTTGTGGTGTCAGTTCCGGAGTCGGTGCACAAGTCGTCGGGCCCTTGAGGTCACACGCGTTGCAGATCGGACTCCAGGCTGATGAAGTCAGGTGAGCCGGAGTGGATGGCGTCAGGGTTGCGGTGCGAAGTGGGACGATGAGACGTGTGGTGCCCACAGGTCACGGTGCAGGCAGCAACTCTGTGACGGCATCCAGCGGCGTCGGCGAGACCAGGGCTGCTGTGTGAAGTGGGGCGGTGCAACGTGCGGTGTCAACAGGTCATGGTGCAGGCAGCGTCGTCGTTGCTGAAGCGCTGTTGTCGGTAGGCCCAAGCCAGCGGAATGGGACGGTTCTTCGTGACCCTCACGAGCGGTGTCCACAGGCCACGGTTCAGGCAGGATGCCTGGTGACGACACAGGAGTCAATGGTGCCGACGTTGATGGACCGGGGCTGCGGTGCGGGATGGGATGGTGCTTTGTGTACCTCACAAGCGGTGTCCACAGGCCACAGTGCAGGCAGCGGCACCGGTGTCAGCAGGAGCGTTGTTGTCAAGGATGCCCAGGCTGCGGTGTGAGCAGGCGATGCCAGAGTGCAGGCCCACAGGTCGCGGTGCAAGCAGCGGCTCGGAGAAGTCATCTGATGATGGCGTAGGTGAGACCAAGGTCACAGTGCAAAGCGGGGCAATGCGACTGAGTGGCATCAGCAGGTCGCGGTGCAGGCCAGAAGCATCGTTGGCGGCATTGCAGTGGTTTCTCCTCTTGAACAGCACAAAACACACAGTTCCTAGTGCTGCAGGTCAAGGAAACTGAAGTCTTTGGTGTCCCTGAGACTTCCAACAGGAGGCAAGCTCTACTCCAAGCCCTTGGAGAATTTTCTCAAGCAGGACACACAGCAAAGTTCACCATTTACACTCTTTATAGGCAGAAGCAGCAACTGCAGGCCAACAAAGCAACACAGCAAAGGGACAGTACTCCCCCTTCAGCTCTTCTCCTGGGCAGAGGTTCCTCTTGATTCCTGAAAGATTCTAAAAGTCTGGGGTTCTGGGTCTTCTTATACCGAGTTCTGCCTTTGCTTTGAAGTTTGCCAACTTCAAAGTCTCAAGTGATGGCAAGATCCTTCCTTGTCCAGGCCAGGCCCCACACACTCACCAAGGGGTCGGAGACGGCATTGTGTGACAGCAGGCACAGTCCTTTCAGGTGTGAGTGACCACTCCTCCTCTTCCCTCCAGCACAGATGGCTAATCAAGATATGCAGGCTACACCCCAGCCCTCTTTGTGTCACTGTCTAGAGGAGAGGTGCGAACAGCACAACTGTCAAACTGACCCAGACAGAAAATCCACAAACAGGCAGAGTCACAGAATGGTTTAAGCAAGAAAATGCCTGCTTTCCCTAAAAGTGGCATTTTCAAACAGACAATTTAAAAACCAACTTCACTAAAAGATGTATTTGTAAATTGTGAGTTCAGAGACCCTAAACTCTACATTTTTATCTGCTCTCAAAGGGAATCTGTGCTTTAAGGATATTTAAAGGCAGCCCCCATGCTAACCTATGAGAGAGATAGGCCTTGCACAGTGAAAACCGAATTTGGCAGTATTTCACTGTTAGGACATATAAAACACACTAGTATATGTCCTACCTTAAACGTACAATGCACCCTGACCATGGGGCTACCTAGGGCCTAACTTAGGGGTGCCTTACATGTAGTAAAAGGGAAGGTTGAGGCCTGGCAAGTAGGTACACTTGCCAGGTCGAATTGGCAGTTTAAAACTGCACACACAGACACTGCAGTGGCAGGTGTGAGCCATGTTTACAGGGCTACTAATGTAGGTGGCATAACCAGTGCTGCAGGCCCACTAGTAGCATTTGATTTACAGGCCCTGGGCACCTCTAGTGCACTTTACTAGTAAATAAAATGTCAATCATGGATACACCAATCAACAGTACAATTTCTATAGGGGAACACTTGCACTTTAGCACTGATTAGTAGTGGTAAAGTGCACAGAGACAATAAACCAGCAAAAACAGACCTAAAAAAATAGGAGGAAGAAGGCAAAAAGTTTGGTGATAACCCTGCAAAAAGGGCCATCTCCAACAGTACTGGAAAGAGGCAAGAAATTTTGTACATTTGTAGCATCAGCACAATTGAGGCCTCTTCTAGTGCCAACACTCAACTTGGCCAGATGGAACCCAGTAGCCACCAAGAGGCAGAAAGCACACCCAGGAGTGCTTGGAAACGAGTGAGTGAAAAAATATATATATATATATATATATATATATATATATATATATATATCCACCAAGACTATTTCCCCATCTTCTGATGGAAGTAATAACCTAATGTTTTAAAACATTAAATCCCAGTCCTATATCACGCCAGCCTAGTTGTAAAGCAGTAGTATGTTCTTGACAAAAAAGGGTATTATAGGGGTAAGCAGACCGCATAAATTATGTGGACTGGTGCTCCAGTAAGGCAAACAATCAGCACCACCCACCAACGCCACAAAACAAGTAAATTACAGCATACCACATATTACTACGGGCATTTGTGTATTTCCAAAAGATGTTTAATGTGGAAGAGCCCTACAGGAGGAGTGGTTATTCTGGCGGTTGTTTGCATAGGTGCTGAACAGTCAATTGATTGGAGCCTGGTTACAAACACTACAGCATCCATTGAATACTTCAAACCCATTATTCTAGGTGATATCTCTGCTCAGACCTTCTCAATAGAGCTTAATTACTTAAGACAAGGCAGTAACATCTATGTGGAATTAACCATATTACCCACTTAAGAAACCATTGTGGGGTGTCTGCTATCTGCCACCCCCCTCCCTTGGAGTCACTCCCACTTTGGGAGGCCTGGTCTAGTGGCCAAGCCTTACGCTTTTTGAATTTGTGTTTTAATCATGCTTTGACTCTACGCAATCCTGCGCAAATACACGTCATTGTGCCTAAAATTGTAAATGAGTGAAACATAAAGCAAGCGTAAAGGTGGCATTTAATGTCATTTGCTAAATTAAGTAAAAACCTTCACCTAGAAATACACAATACTGTACCTTTCCTGATCTCCTTACTCCACATCCCGATAAACGTATATTGCTCACTGGCAAGGCATCTATTATATCAACACAAATGCCCAAGGGTAAGAATTAAGGACTGGCATCTGCCCCCTGTGGTCCCCCTTACATAAAAAGTGCTGTAGACAGTCTAGCTACCTAGTCAGGGGATCAACTTCACCACATTGGAACTTCTCAGAGAGCAACGTTTAGCAAAAGCTTAAGGACAGACTGAAACACTGGTGAGCTTTGGGACTAGAAGGGTCCTTCAACTGAACCTTTGAAGCATTTACAGACAATTCCAAAGATTTTAGCAATTGCGACAAAAAGTGCAGAATGCTCTCAAGCACATTTTTAGGAGTCCCCGCCATGTTGGTTGTAAAAAGCCATACTTTGTTTCAGAAGGTGAGGCAATAAAATTTCTATAATGCTCACCTGAGAACATCTGTCTGTTGGTGTAAGGCACCTCACCCACTACAGGAGTGGTGCCACTAGGTTTAAACATATGAGTGCTTTACTAAACTAAATGCAACGTTTTAGTTTTGATGCCTGGGTTCAACAAACAAAGGACAGCTTTCCTCCACTTGCCTAAACATGATGTTTTACTGAAGCAGGACTTGGGTTGACGCAAGTATGTCAACCCCTCCATGGAGTTGGCTCTTAGGGAGGGGAGATTTCCATACCAGCTATATCACCAAGACCACAGAATAATGTGTGCATAAACTTCTAAACTATGCACATACTCCAGAAATCCACTGACCAGTGTCCGACTCCGTAATTACGCTGGAGAGAATGATGGAGTACTTGATGAAATCTTAAGGAAAAGGATTTGATTCAGACTTCCCCCTCCTCAACCAGTCATAAACCTTACCTGGTAGATGCTCCCGCAGGCCAGAGGAAATTGATAAACAAGAAACACATCATTGTTGTTCTTACTAAAGCCTGAGCATGTAGTCGCAACACTGAGATGTACGGACCCCAGGTCAAGAGATGGAACAGTTAAGTACTTTGAGACAGCAACTATTGCGTGGCCAGTGTGGGTACATTGGGCAGTCACTAAAAACAAGTGGAGAAAGGAAACTCCAGTTAGTCAATGCCATAAACAGCCACAGATTAGCATGTGATGTGCAAACAAAACAAGCCATGCCTATACCACCATTAAACTAGCAAAGTACCCCACTGGCATCCACACCAAGTACTCAAAGATCAATGATTTTCTAAATGCCAAAATCTAAAGCCAGGGAGAAAACTGGTTAGATTGTCATGGAGCATTTAAAAGGTCTTGACAATGTTAATCTGATCCACAATAGCGGTGGATGGCTATGGATTTAGGGAGGGGAGTTGATGGAGCATTTTTACTGATTAAAATAATATTTATTTACATGCATTTAAATCAGCATAGTTTGCTCTGACAGCTTAAGAAAACATAGGTTTAAAAAGTTGTATGGAAAGATTCATATGTACTTTTCTCTCTTCAAGCGTATTTCTTTTATCATAAAATATTTGAAATGGGATTCCTTTTGTGGTGCACCTTCTTTTACTGTATCTAATTTGTGCTTCAACGGAAGCCATGTCGGTGATGCTCTTTTATGTTGTAATAATCAAGGCTGTTGCTGCCGGCAGCCACAATTGTTTATTTTAAATGGTTTGTTATTTAGTTGTGACATTTTTCTATATGTGTGGTAAAGAGGACAATTATTGTTTAATAATTTGGGTGGCCTCTAAAGTAGCCTGTTTTACGTAACAATTTATGTGGTGTTGATTGGTTTATGCCACAGCCTTTTTTAGTTTAGCCATATGGTGCCACTTCTGACCATACTCAGAGTATGTTTTTCTACTTCTCTCAACCTATAAAATGTGCCATTTCTGGGATGTGTGCCAGACTTATGTGCTTCTTTAAAGGCAGTCTCCTATGTTGAATCATCATTTGATCTTATACTTTTCTTTTGCCTTCTGAATTATACTGATACCATCTTTTTGCTTTCTGTAATCATCCCTAAATCCTGAACAAACCTTTTTGGTTTTGTCTTTGAATATTGTCTTGCAAAGGCTTTTGCTTTGGGCCCTGGTCCTTTGGAACTCACAAAATCCCACTCCTGCATACCGGTCCTTATAAAATCTATTGGGCAAAGCTTCGATTGACACATAGAAGTGGCAGGTAAGTATACAGCTCAAAATCCATGCCCAACAAAACTATTCATGGTACCCACTCGGTGACCTTTTAATCCCTAGATCAGTTTTGCTTGTACCACTGCATGCACCCACCTTGGCTCCCAAAGTAGCATGGGGTGGATGAGCTGCTGGGGTCGTAACAGCAGCTATTTGCCTGACATCCAGCCTGGGTGATAGGCAGACTGCCACAGGGCAATCTGTCTGCTTTATGCACTGAATCACACACATCTGCACTGGGAGCATCCATGGCTGTAGAGAAAGCAAGACAAGGTTGACTATAAACACCCCAATAACAAAGAAGAGCTAACTATTCTGCAATATAACATACCTAGAATACAAGTCATCTTACCATGCAAGACTGGACACTTCAGCTTCTTTTCCTGATAAATCTTCTGTCCATCAATGACCTCTTCAATCCCAAGGGTGATGGTGTACTCTCCATCCTGCATCAAAGGAGGAATGGGTGAAGGGGAGGAGAACGAATTACAGCACAATAGCAATTACTCATGTCCACAGCGCATACTCCCCAAAAGAGGTTATTTATTGTTAGGAATCTATGGCAGTTGACATACAAATGGAGGAATTCCACCTTAAAGTAAATTTGCAGGCTGTTCAGTAGACAGACTTGACAAGTAGGGACAGCCATAACCATTTCAGACCAATCACTCATGATACACCCACCGCAACCATGCTGCCCGTGCCGTCTGTTGTGACAACATATGTTGCCATTTTTGCTGAAAATAGCGGTGAAGCAGAGAAGCCCACAACTGAAAGAGAAAAGCTCTTCAAATACTTGATGAGATCAGGCTCCACAGTTGACAATATTAGACACATTTTCACTTTCTCCTAGTACTTTAGAGTCGCACAAAAATATTGGTGTGCCTGCAACATGGTTTGCAAAGAACTACCCTAGGTATGGACAGAAGTGTAGCGGACCGCTGTTCACACCAGACGCTCTCACCTTCTCACTTGTGAAGCACCCGGTATACGCAGCACCAACTACCAAGGAACCATCTGGTTTATGGGACACCCAGGTCCCACAGGAAGAGTCATTTTTGAGACTGTGTACCATTCCATCCGCATCTAAGAAAGGAACATCACAAGGTGAGGAGACATTCAGCCCTAAACATTTTCAAAATGTAGCTACTCCCCACATTCTAGGACCTTTCAAATTTCACTAACAAATGTCTCCTTTGTGTAAGGGGGTGACCAAGAAGGAAATGTTTGTAATTCTCTCCTATATGCACTACAGAAGCATACACTGGACAATGCTTTCGATAACTTGGCCCCAGTCATCCTGTAAATCAACCACCTATATACAAGTTGGGCAGTAAGATAAAGTACTTTCCCAACCATTGTCCTAGTCCAGGACCAACAAACACCTGCTCATAAATTGTTCCAGAACATGGCTCCCATTAGGGCCAGCTGAGAATTATGATAAATAAAGTAGATCTGTCTTGGCTCCATCTAAACAGAGTTGCAGCTCAAGGCCTGCATACACTTAGCACCAAAGCTGATGGAGAAGGTTGAGGGAGCCAATGTCCATGAGATCCTGTTTGACTAAGGTTTGAAATTGTCTGGGAATAAGAAAAAAATAATAGATGTTTAGGAAATTCTACAAATACCTATATTTGGCAGGTGCCTACTCACTAGATGAACAAAAGATACATTTTCAGGCAAACCTACCAAAGATAGGACCAACATAGGTGGGAACTCTCAATGCACCTATAGCAAAGGATAAAGGTACTCCTCATCATTCTCGCTCTTAATATGAGTATGGGCCTGGATGGCTACTCTGGGAAGTTCCATAAATGTTTTGCTCCTCCACAGATGTGCTCTCCATCCTCCACATTTTAACAAAACTACACAACACTATTGTTAAGGAAGCGAGAGTTCTACTTTTGAAAAATCAAGCAGGAGTCACAGTTCTCCTCGAGCAGCAGAAGAACTTGCTTTGATGCTTTCCTTACAGGCCGCTGGCTCCCCTCAATATCAGCACAAAACTCCAAATGAAAAGCCTGTCCTCCAGGCTACAACTTCTAATGACCGACAGTCTGACCAGACCATGGCAACTTTATCAGAGATAAAAATGGCAACAACATAAGGCAGGCTGCCCACCTGGTCAATAAATCTAGATAGTATCTTTGTCTTGGATGTGGTGAAGGGTTTCGACCGGATTGACTGGTCATTCCTCAGGCTACAACTGAAGTCCTTAGTCAAAGATATTTTCAAATGGACAATTGTCACCTGCGCAGACAGGGACCAAACAAGGTTTCCCCATCTCCCCAATTTTGTTCATTTTGAGCAGCGAGCCTTCTGTCTGAAAGATCCAGCAAACCCAAGACGTTATACAACTCTTTTGGACTAGATAAACCCAGATGAATACAAACATTTGCTGACAACAAAAACTAAGTGAACCAGAACTTTCCCTCCCAACCCTCAATTCCAGATATTGCAAGACCAAGCTGTGTATAAAATTAACAAGGGGAAATCCGAAATTCATAAACTCACTTCCAAAGAAGACATTAACATGCTTACAAAGAGCCTACCCATTTCAGTTAGCTATAAACACATTACAAAGGCGGGGGTCAGTTACATCTGCAGTACCAGACATATTCAAAATACATTATCGCCTCATCATCACAGTGTAATCGATTATCCAGGTATGGGACAATGTTGCACTAAAACAGGGCCTTTCCATCTCTCTATACCTTGGATTAATTTTAATCTAGACTTTTAACAGATGTCCATCACAGCCCATTTGATAAATGAAGGGAGGGTGTAGATTCATTTTGGATTTGTCTATAGAGGTCAACATTATGTTTTTCAGACAATGTAATTTAGAGTTTAAACAATCTAAAGAGGGGGCATCGGAAATTCGATGCAGTCTGGAAGTCACTGCTTCAGTACGTGCAAGTGGCTTCAACTTCCTGCAACAGAGCATTAAACTGATTCTTCTGACCTCGACCTGAGTAACAGTTTATGACAAACTCTACACGCATACTGAGAACAATATGCCAAGTTGGTGTTACTATTCCAGTGTAAAATTGTGTGTGGAGCTCTACGTGGAAAGAGGTTGGGGTAGAACTTTCTGGGGGGGGGGTTAGTTGCCTTTTAGGATGGCAATGTTTTTAACGATTGACCACTTTAAGATGAAGTGTGTATATTTAACTATTACTGTTCACGTCTAATCCTTACTGTTAAGTGTCCACTATTATGAAAACTAATATACAGGTTAACAAAAATCTGTTCATAAAAACTAGTTATATAAAGCGTTTTAGAAATACCGGCATAGTCCCAATGATCATCAAATGCAGTCGGATAGCAGCATAGTCAGGTAGAATGCGGCCATCTGTGTAGTAAAATGCTGCTATGAGTTTGTGTGTAAACAAGGAGGTTTATTTTAATAACTGTTGAATCATGCTTGCATTAAAGAGGACTAGAGCCAAAGCAGAACCCTGTCTGACATCACTATTGGCTGGATAACTTACTGGTAGTCATTTATCACTCTAATTCTCCATTATCCAAGTAGTTACTTCACTGAGGAGTTGCCTCTCAGGTTTGGCACCACCTGGAGAAGGAATTCAGAATCCATAACTTCCTGGATTTCTACCCATACCCTCATAGTCCCCACACCTTTCCTGGGCCAGACAGTATCCATTCACTCTTACTGCCGTCATCAAAGGCTTCACTCCGAATCAGACTTAGAGGAACAGGACTATGTTCTGGGAACAGGAAACCAGATTCAACAATGAGCATTATTGTGAAGTAATCCATCCATCCATTACTTCACCCTCCTTCTCACTCGAGTAAGGGTGCTTCTAAGCGGCAGGACTGTGTTAAATCTGCACAGGAGACTCCACGACAGCAGCTTGTTTGCAGGGGCCTATGCCCATGGAGGGGCCCAGCCAGAGGGCTGTTCCACTGTCCGTGTTAAGAACCAGTCTGGCAGGGCAGCCAGCAGAGTGAAGAACCATGGAAAGAGGAAGGAAGTCAAACAAGGAGTTCTTCTTCTACTTGGAAGACACCTGCTCCTGAAGAAGATGCATTCAGCCTTAATCTATTCTTATCCAAGGTGGTCACCTTCCTAATCAAATATGGTGCTAAACCTTTTTTCTTTGATGTCGTTTTCTGTCTGGACGATGTATAAGGATGTTTAGCCTTAAGACGGAGGTGTTGCAAGACATTAGTTTCCCTCTTTTCATCACTACATTTGAAACCTTTTTAGTGTATTGTTCTGCAGTTGGATCCCTTATTATAGTCTCTAGTTCTGAAGACCTCATGGTAGGCTCTTTCTTTATAGTGGTTCGGGGTGGTTTTGCTGCCTTGCTTGTCAACCAAAATCCACTATCATGAATCGCTAGGATTGACAGAAAGGGTGTCTATTCTTTCTGTTTTATTCTCTTCCTAACTGGGAAACTCTTTAGAAGTCACTCAGACCAGGAGAAAAATGTATATGCTGAATAACAAAGGTTTGGGTGGCTCTGGGGAAATGTAGCCCAACTTCCAGCTCAATTGAAAAACTGCTGACCCCTTGCTGACCCCCCTGCAAGGACAAACAGGAAAAGCAAGAACAGCAAAATTCGAACTCTGTAACTCCATGACTCCAACCCAAACTATGAAAAACCTTGCTACAATTTGGTAGTCCAGGCCTCAACTGAAGGGGAAACACACTACCCTGTATGGATTCCCTGAGGCCCCAGTGGCCTGCAGTGGAGCAATGACAACTGTACACCAACCATTGTACAGTGTACCTGCACCGTACCTGCAGTGGAGCCAATGACAACTGTACACCAAACCTATCCTTCATATAATAGAGTACCACCACAGAATGCTCTGGCAATCAGACATACCCCCAGGTGGACGCTACACAAGAAAGGCTCCAGGTGGTAGTCAGGTACCTCAAAAGTAGACAGACTACTGGTGGCCTTTGAAAAATAACGGAATAAAGACCCATTTAAGTAAGGCTCTTAATTGCCAAATTCCATGCTCCGAGTCACCAGTTTGGAAACTAAACCTTCATTAGCGTGTGATGGAGTGCATTGTGGTGCAGGACAGAGTTATGTTTTAAACTGGGGCTAATAACATGGAATGAAAAGAGAATGAAGAAAAGTATAGCTCATGTAGACAAAGATACATTTTTAAGTAATTGGAAGAAAGACATTGGCAGCACTTCAAGTGTTGGTGTAGGAGGTCGCAATGGGCACTGGTAGCACTGAGTGTTGGTGTAGAGGGCATGTAAATAGGAAGGAAGGAGACGGTACGGGAGAAGAGACTGTCACAGGTGGCACTTGAACTATGATGGAGAAGCACAGAAAGGGAGGATGAGGTTCATAAATGAATGCTATGTGGGATTGTACCTCTTGGAAGAGATGACATGGGTGTGATCTTTTGAAAATATTAAGGTCCGTATAATGATGACTGGATAGTCTTGAATTTGAATGTGGGGGCATCGAGTTGCTGTAAGAAAGCGGGAAAAAAAAAAAAAAAATAATAATAATGATGTTCAGCAATGGTGGGCTATTGTCAAGTGTAATTTGACAGTGAGAAGAACTACAAATGGGGGTGGGGGGGGGTTTACGGAGGGACAGGGACAAGGCGGTGTTTTGGATCTTGCCAACACAGCACATAAGCTGTGTGGAAAGATGTATTGTTTACAATTCAGTGGATTTACAACACACACCATACCATTAGTTGTTTTCATTGTCACTCGGCTTCGCTTCCTTTCTTGTGTTAGCTCCTTCTTTGAGCACGACCAAGCACTTGTTCTTCCTCTTCTTTTTCCTTATGCACTATTTCTTTACTAAGCATTTTTGTATTATTCTTGGAGGTGCAATTTACTTTCCTTCTTTTAACACAGCCATACAGCTTCTTCTTTTATCCTGCTTTCACCCTATGTACCATTTCTATTGGCGCTTTGGTATCTTACACACCCACAACTATTCCACTTCACTTCCTTATTTTATTTTTTTAAACAATGCTGAACAGCACCATGCTGCTGTAAAAAAAAAAAAAAAAAAAAAACAATGGCTAAAAGACTTTGACAAAGCCAGTAGTTCTCATTTAGGCAAGACGTAATGGCCTTGCCAATAATTTTTCTAGGAGAGTTGACACCATCTGAGGGAAACATCCACACTGTTGTAGGGGAATTTTGAGTAATATGCAAAGAAGGCCAAGGAGTGAGAGGTGGGCATGGATAGGCAGAAAAGGAAGTAATTAAATATATATATGTTGAGTTGGTGTCCAAGATGGCAACTGGAGCATCAGCGTAGTCCAGAGCTCCGCGTTCGGCCACTCTATAATCCTTGTTAAATATAATAATCTGCTTCCCTGATCCGCTCCCTGCCGCCCTAGTAACCCCAAAACAAGGCACCCTCCTTGTGCTGCTGTGAGAAGACAGCACAACAGGCGCGTAGAGCTGGGCGGACTACCAGCGGCCAGCCGGGCCTACTGGTTGGCTCGGAAGGAGAGACGCAGCAGCGATGCGGGCCCTTTGCCAGATGGTGTCTCCAGCCTGTGGATTGGCCTGTGGTAGCACCAGGTGGATTACTGGCAGCCAGGCAGGCCCACTGTTTGGAATGGAGGGTGAGACGCAGCAGCGGCGTGTGACTTGTGTGTTGGATTTGTCTCACCGGCCCTGTGGAGGACCCGGAGTGGCCCCATGGGAAATCTGGGGCTCGAGCGGAGAGGAGGCACAGTGGAGCTGCTACTGAGGGAGTTAAGGCCCGGCCCTTGAGACACCAATCCGGCACCATTCTGCGACGTAAACCTGCGGAGAGGCAGGGTGTCGCTGTGGAGCCCACTGGGCCGACAAGACCTCCGGTCTGTGCCCCCTACGAGGCCAATGGAATTCGGTTTGGATTTTAACCGGAGCTGAGCGACCCAGGTGGGGCTGACATCTGCACAAGAGAAGGTGAAACAGAGTAGCATATCGAGTGCAGCATTCAGTGCTAGACAGACAGGGAGGGAAAGATTTTGCACACGATGGCACCATTACAGAGGGCCTACAAATACACTAGAAGCCAAAATGGCTATCAACTAACATGACCTTGGGACTGCGACGAGGTGATCGCATTGCAGTGTGCTGACCTACTTACCGTAACGACAGCTACTGATGTAGTCTATGATACGCTATGTTGGTTCATATGGAAGTGACAGTCATATGCCCAGACTCAAGTTGGTAGTAGACATGATGCAACAGTAGCCGCCATATAGCAGACTTGATGTGAGGCCCCCACAGAAAGCCCTCGCCCGCACAAATTTGTTGAATTACTGCTGCACTGTGTTACCTGCGAAATGTCCATGCCTCTAACACATCAGATAGGCACCCATATCTGTAGATACATCTTGGAAATTGAACTACTAGCATTCTATAGAGCACGGGGGACCGTAAGTGCAATTTCGCCTTCAAGCTCCGGTACTTGGCGAAGCTCCAGAACCCAGGACCTCACCCCGCTATTATATGCGCAGGAGTGGATGTCTCTCGTCACGGCTTGCATAAGATCCGCAAACGTCTGTGGAAAGATGGGGAAACCTAAAGCCGTGAAGCCAGCTGCAATGGTGGCGGACACCCCAACCACTCAGTCAGTACGATCAGAAGACACTGAGGATGCCTTGCAACAATTGGACGCTTCCCTCCACATCCACTCCTCCCAATTTGAGAAAGTTTTACAGGCCATATTTGATACCAAAATGTCCTTGGAAGCCAAGATTTATGCAGTAGTGCAAGATGTCAATTTACTTTGGCGGCTCACTGCAAATTATCCCATAGAGTTGGGTAACAGAATCTGCCATATCAATGTGACAGTCTGTAAAAGACTTACAGACCTAGATGAAACAATAGACCATGGAAGTTACCCTGTTGCAACAGAGAGTGGTAAAATCTGCTTCTTCGGGTTCCCGGAGAGAGTGGAAGGCCCCAGCGTGGAATTGTTTTTGGAACAGTGGCTCAAGAACACAGTAGTAGAAAACAAAATCCCTAAGTTCTTTTTCAATAGAATGTGCCCACACGATCCCGGGCAGACCACCAGGCACCCCTCCCCGCCCACTGATAGCCCACCTTCTCAATTATCATGACACAGACTTAGTGCTCCAACGCTTCCGAACTCATGGTCAATGGAAATTCAAGAAAGCGCACATTACCATCTACCCCGACTTCACAGCAGAGGTTCAGAAGAAACAGAACTAATTTTTCACTGCAAAAAAAACGGCTTCATGATCAGAATATTAAATATGCTCTGCTCTTTCCGGCGAGGCTCTGCATGATAGACAACGCGAAAACCCAAATCTTCGCCACCCCTGAAGACACTTGGACGTGGCTCCATGGCAAGCGCTTGACCCAGCCTTCCCCTGAGGAGAAGAAGAAAAAAAAATGCACAATGGTCATCTAAGCCCAAATGTAAATGCCACACAGGTTCCAATGCCAAACCCACAAGAACGCAAGCTGTGGAGGAACGAGCATGGGTATTGCTTGAGACCACAGAGATCACGTCAAACTCTTTCACTGTATTCCAGTCGCCATCAGAAACTAACAGTGACCAGGGGGATCACAGTGACTCGGCTGGATCCTGCAATAGCCTGATTATCACCCCCCTCTGCCATCGACCTATAGAATTGTACATATTCATCAGGAGCAAGGAGCCAGTCTGGACTTGCTTGCCAAAAACCAGGGGTGCGTGATACCCTAACAACGAGTCATATGTAGTACATTATAATCAGTGGTGGTGGCGGCGGCATACACAACTTTACATCATTCCATTGCCATGAGGCCTGCATACCCAATGATATCCCAATTGAATAGCTGCCCGACGGTCCAGCGCCTCCGTTGCCCACTGAAGGGCCACGCTTGAAACTTGGAAGCGGAATCATATTTAAGCAGGGTAACGATCGCGGGAACTCGGTTATATCCTGAAGGCTGAGCTAGGGTGCCATGCAAACTTGGATCCCCCCCACCCCCGTATACACTACTGTATCAACCAGACCTCACTCAGGCATAGTAATAGCCCACACAACCATAACTTACCCTGGCCTGCAAGTTGTTGCACTGTTTTTATCTTAGACATGTTGCCGATTTTGTTTATGTTACTACTGTTGCATGTACACGACCAGACACTACGGGGGAGCGGAGAGGGGAAGCGGGAGTTTGGATACCACTACACACTGTGCACACACCTGTACCACGGATAATGACAAAGGGAAAGGGACTCTAATCCTTTCCCTACTTTAGCATGAAGAGTATACACGAGTACACAAATCACACTGTCCTTCACTAGCTACAACATTATCATGTGGAATTTAAGAGGCATGGCATCCCCATCCAAGAGGCATCACATCAGTCATACCTGAGGCGGCAGCAGGCACATATTGCCATACTCCAAGAAACATCTTGTGGAGGCTGAACTCAAAAAGCTTAGCACTAGCTGGAAAGGACAAATATACAGCACTGCAGTGTCACTTGCCCGGGGAGTGTTAATACGGGTGACACCGGGCGTCCCATATGTCATTGAACACAAACAGTTAGACCCTGACGCCGATATGTGACCAAGGAAGGCCTATTAGATAAAACACCACTAGTTTTAGAGGGAACATATGCCCGTAATGCCAATTACAAAGACTTCTTGAACAGGCTCACACCCGGTCTGTTTCAGGACCCATCTGTGGCTGCACTCTGAGGGGGTGGGGGTGACTTTGATTGTGTACCCGACATTACCATGGATCGATCCCATCCACGATTGCTGGGGGCGCTGTGCAGGAAAACCTCCCAGGGGCTCGCGTCCTGGAGATCAGACAGGAGACTCTACGACCTATGGAGGGTAGGTCACCCATCGACATGTGAGTAGTACTTCTACTACCCAATCCATGACTAACATACTAGAATAGACCCATTTTCTGGGACCAGTGGCTCTGGCTCAGAAGATATTGAGCTCTGCATATTTGGCCCATACCCTGTCTGATCATTGTCCCTTGGGGGTGACGCTACAATGGGGGCAGACCACTCACAAAGGTGCCAACCTGGTGACTGCAGGTTGAGACATTGTCGGATCCCCCTTTTCATCAGGAACTAGCTACATGTATTTCCCGCATATTTTGCGCACAATAATACGTTGACGGCTCTCTGTGCCATCAAGTCGGACGCATACAAAGTGCTAGTGCACAGACACTGTATGTCTTCATCCCTGGGTGTTCGGCAGGTGTTGCGCCATTAAGTGGCCGCATAGGAGGTTAGGCTTTGCGATGTGGAAATAGCAGTCACTGACCAAACTGCCAGCCCAGAACTACTTTGTGACCTCCGCGTGGATTACAAAAAGGCAGCCGCTAACCGAAACCCAGACGTGAACCATCATACGTCCGATCCTATAGACCACTCTCCCTTCTAAACTTAGATTGTAAAATCTTGGGAAAAATCCTGGAAAATTGACTTCAAACATTACTGCCTGGTTTGATACATAAGGATCAATATGGCTTAATTCCCGGATTGAGTACTTTTTTTTTTTTTACATCAGGCGACTGATACAACTCCTTCACAATGATTCATATACAGACTATAAAGGGGTGCCAGTCTCATTTGAGATAGAAAAAGCATTCAATACACTCAGCTGGGATTACCTTTTTGAGATTCTAAATCGGATGGGCTTCGGTACTGGATTCTTGAATTGGATACATATCCTATATACCAAACCAGTAGCCCACGTACAGACAGGACACATTTATGACAGTTTCCCAATATACCTTGGCACTAGACAGGGATGCCCACTTTCCCCATTATTGTTTGCAATAGAGATGGAACCATTGGCTGTCCAATTGAGACATACTGCAGAAAGTTGGTGAATACTGGAGACTCAAATGTACCACATTATATCCCTATACACAGATGACACCTTAATATTTGCGTGATCAGGAAAAGTCTGTACCAGGGGTTATGTCCTTGCTAGACTCCTTCGGCACAATATCGGGGCTGAAGAACAACTGGTCCAAATCTTGTATTTTTCCCATGTCACCTGTCCGATTGGATGAACAACATACCCTTCCAAATTACTGACTAGAGTGGTGCCATACCACGTTTAAATATCTAGGGATACAAGTATATCACTTCATAAAAGATCTAAAAGAAGGCAATGACCGTGCCACCAGATCTATAAGAGGTTTGCTTCCTTTCTGGTGCTCACTTCCGCTTTCACCGATAGGCAAAGTAGCCATAGCTAAAATGATAGTTCCACCTAGACTACTGTATTTTTTTGCGGCGTTACCAATTGTTCTACCAGGATCCTTTTTCCGAACAATACACAGCTTATTAACTGATCTACTCTGGGGGACAGATAGGCGCAGACAGGCCTTGACCAGGACACAGTTCCCACTGGACAAGGGGGGTCTTGGCATGCCTAACTTTGAATTATACTATGCTGCGGCTCAGCTACAATGGTTGAGAGAGTCTCAGAACCCAGACAAAACAAGTGTGACCAGCTTCTTCTGTGTCACCTCAGTGTATGCTTGGCTGGTTGACTGACAAGACATGTTTCCCCTCCCCCCAAATATGTGGATCTATTCTAATGACCGCAGCCAGAGCCTTTTGGCACAGGTTTTTTTTTACATAGTAAACTTCCTAACATACCGTACTCACCATTGATACCCGTAATGTAGTTGCCAGATGCTCAGGTCGTGCTCTGACATCATGACATGACCCTGTGGAAAGCTGCGAAGCTCATGATGGTGGGAGATTACTTTGAAGGGGATACACTACCGACGTTAGATGAACTTAAGGTAGTCAACGGATTGCAAGTTGGTTTATTTTTTTATCATACAATGCAATCAGATGACTTATACATAGTACATGGCAAAACGGCGAAATGGAACCAACACCGTTGCAAGCACTCACACTCCTATTGTCTGCTTCAGGGACTGGAAAAGCAATTTCTGCAATATGTACTGCTTTGAACAATACAAATTGGCTGGGGATGGATAGCGCCGTGGTGTGGTGCTTGCTAGTCCTCTGTCCCAGTGCTCATGGTCATCAGCCTTATCCGGCATTAAGGGAGTGTCGCGCAACCCTGGGCTCTGTTTCACACAGTTCACCTACTTGCACCAAGCTTCTCTACCCTTACCACATTAAACTTATGTTCCCAACAGCTGACCCTAAGTGCCCACATTGTGGTTTGCCTGAAGCTGGCTTCTATCCTATGGTATGGGAATGCCCTCCCTTACAGGTGGCTTGGCTGAGGGTAGTTGAGACTACAGCTGACATAATACACCACACCCTGTCACCGACCCCTAAATCCTGCCTGCTGGGACTGCGCCACGGAGCCCGAGGGGACAACCCTTCATAGATTTACTGACCTGGCATTTGTCACATTTAAGTGCATCATAGCCATGAACTGGAAGGCGCTGTCTATCCCAGACACTACTAAATGGTTGCACATATTGTTGAAGTGGTCTCGAGCAGAGGCTGAGGTGCTGCATGCACTCATGCGTAGGGGCCTAGCATGAGGCGGTAGTGAAATTTGGGACTAGTTCATCATAAAAATATAAGCAAAAAACGATATTCGTTACCCATGAGCAGAACACAATACCGTAGGTATGTAGGTAGTAGTCACCATGATGCCCTCAAGGAATTAAGTGTATGGCATGTGTTGTGAAGAGACTGGGAGAACCTTTAATGTGGATGGGGGCTTTATGAGGGTGCTGAAGTGTGGGCTGTTAGGCACTCACTGCATTATTAGCGAGATGGAATAGCTTTAGCTTGTACAGCATTGCCATGGATCTGCTTCCCTTCATGCAGACCTATTGCATTAAGGCAGTCTTTTACCCACTATACTGGTGACTGTCATGATTATGCGGTCTCATTGTCCTTTACTTTATAATCTCCTCTTCAACCGTACTTCACCATTCAACCACTCTAGTAGTAGGTTAGAATCCTACCTGCTGTGGTGATCTGGCATGGGTGAGTGATTCAAATCAATCCACACAGAGCAGCACAAACCCGCAGAATGTTGAAGTCATCTCAGGTTACCACCCACCAAAAACAAACATCTGCAAAGCCAATAGGTTTGGTGTTGGTTGCAAACTTTTGACTTTGTTAATGCATGTTGTGTCAGGTTTTTTTTGTACGGCTTTATTGTTGGGGAGGGCCGGGTACTCACCAATATAGAATAAAATGTAAAAATGTCTGAAAGCAAAAATATATATTTTTTGTTTTCAAAAAGCACTCATTGCCATAGTGGGCTCTGAAGAATGACTATTCCTGAAGAAGGAGAGGTCTTCAATTACTATATGGAAAAAATACTTCCCTTTGATGGAGATACCTAAAACCTAATTTTGCTGATTAACGTCTCTCTTCAATACAGGTCTGCCTAGCACCAAGGATATTGAGAGTACCTGAAGGCCTTGCTGACCAAGGCAGGAGGATGGAAGAGAGTGAAGTGCAGTGGGAGGGTGAAAAAGAGGAATCCAAAGAGGGAAAGATTTAGACCCAGTAAAAGGGTGGAGCACATTAAGTTTCCAAATGTATCAGTGTTGTTTTTGTGATGCAAGTGTAGCAGACATTGTACACAGCCCTGTGTGTCCATGTACCTATGCCTGGGATGCTCTCTGAGTCAGAATGGGAATTTGAATAGAGATGGTTACCTAGATGGAGCCTCCCCAGCAGCCAAGAATCTCAATCCTGCCAATTTCCCCACCTCGGCAAAGCATCAAGGTATGTGCAGAGCTCCCCAGAGGAAGCAAAACTCCGGGTCTAACCCATGGTTCTTTTATCAATTTGCGACCTACTTACCAATATAGAAGACCCTCGAGCACCATGATGATGCATCAATCCCCAGTATTCAACTGCAAGTTCCAGAGACTCTCCTGGCCCACAACATGACCATCCCAGCTGCCGTGGGTGTTCGGAACATTCTGCCGTGTCCTGCAAACTGCCAGGAGTGAGCCTGGCCACCACTATGTAGGAGGCGGAAGGAAACGTTGAGGAACACATCTGACATCCCCAGTTGGCAGTGAGAAACCCAGGAACTGCCTGATAAGAACAGATTTGCAGAGTTGGATGACACTTCATCTTATTCGATTTCTAGAAAGTGGCCCTTTGGCTCAGAACAAGGCCTCTCACTCATCCCAGAATAAGACCCAGTACCAGTAGAGATGAAGTGCACCAGACCCATTGACTAGTAATTCAGGACCTTACTGGCAGAGCAAGAGAGCAAGGCCTCACTTCAATCTGGAGGCAGAGTTCACTCAGTGACCTGCTTCATGCAGGTGAAATAGGAAGTCTCTCTCGAGAATTATAACCTTCAGCTGGAGGTGCACATTTTGTGCTAGATACTCTATGATTTACTTCTCCAGCCCTAACAGAGGTCTATCATGCCAATCAGCAACTCCTCTTACCCTTCAAAACAACTCTCTAAAGTTTGAATCAATTCCTTATTCATTTACTCTCCAACCCTATTGAAAGAAATGCTGTAAATATGTCAAACATACGATTATTGGGGAATTCCCTGACACTGATGGCTGACCAGTATCACTGTGCTCGGCAGGGAACCCGCAAAAAACGAATCTTCTACTTTTGACTTAGAACATAGTCAGATGGCACTACTCCTTATCTCAGACCCTAAATAGCTCTTCAATAAATGTCATCCCTAATGGATGAAAGGCTGCAAGTTGCATCCTCTTCACATTCAATGGCTATCTTTCTATTTCCATCTTCATTAATTTAAAGATTGTTCTCCAATCTAAAAATACAGATCTAATCTCCGTAGATCACCCTTTTCAGTCTCTCAACTCTACCCCCACCTTCCACTGCCACCCTTTGATCTCCTGGCTACTAACCAATTTAACCCAGATTGGACCACTACTGGTTATCTTCCTCTTCAAGGATCACTCTTCCATAATCACAGTCTGCCAAGCATTGACATGACTCCCTTTGATTCTCCACCACTTCAGGAATCTCCTTTACCTATTTCTCTTCCTAAATACCCTCATAACAACCGAGCCAATGACATAACTCTACCACTACCCTCTCATTGTTTGATTGATTGCCCCTTACAACGGTCCTGACTCCCCCTTTAATACTCCCCTGAACAATCATCCCATGATTCTCCTTACTATCTTCTTCCCTTAGAAACTGTTCCGATCCAATCGGAGCCCAATCCCTCCCTTCGCCTTCCCAATCTCACCCTGATGCATTAACCAGTATCCCATTTCATTCCTCGTTTCCACACATTGTTTTACCCATCAGTCCCTTTATATACCTCCTATCTCTTTTGGCTCCTACCGCCACTCACTCTTCCTCCCGTCTCCACCCTGACCCTCTTCTCTTCCTGCATCTTACTCATCTGCCTACGGCTCATCAACTAAACTTTGTCTCCCCACCACCGAGTACCAATACTGCAACCCCATCACCTAGTACACCCCTCTCCTTCCATCTATATCACAGTTTCTACCCTCCTGACACCAGGTGCATGCTACACAACTGCAAATCTACAGCTAAACATTGCTTGTTACTTTCAGACTATAGTGCACCTCAACTTGATATCCTGATCCCCAAAAATATTAGGCTGAATTACACAATAGCAAGGTCCTAGACTTTCTTCTCCTCCTTTCACATTAGTCCATTATCTGCTGTGATCATGAAAACAGACAGTGTGGTGGTGTAAAAGTAATTCATAGGAGCACGCCTAGCTGCAAACTACTTCCAGCTGATAATCTCCCTTCCTTTCAATAGGTGCCCCAGAAGGCATCGCATCTTCAAATGAAAGTACTATTTTTCTATTTATTTTGTTTGCAGTTTTTGAATAGCACAGGCTTGATCCGAAGGTATTGGAGTGCTTTATCTAAGTACCAGTTACGTACTACTATTTTTTTCCCCCCAGGCACGGGTAGATTAAGTAAATGTGCATTGAATTTATATCATCACAGCTAATACATTTGGAGCCCTCAACTTCTTTGGAGACATCAATTTTCGCTGGAGTGAAGATAAAAATCCTATTAACCTGTTCTCTTTTCTACAGGACAACAACCTCCTCCAGCACGGTCAGAAACCAACACGCAAAAAAGGCTCTATTATTGATCTTGTTATCTCCAAAGGCACTCTTCTGTCCTTTGAAGACCCAATTGCAGTGGACTGGTGTTACAACGTGCAAGTTTCTTTTGAGCTATCAGTTGCCCTAAAAAAAAAAAATTACAAAAAAAAAAAAAAAAAAACAACTTTTGCAGTTTCAAGATAGAAAAATAAATCATGACACTAAAATCATTTACATCAATTCCACAACAAATACATCAAATGCATTGATAGCCCGATGTAATTAATGAATATGCTTCACTGAAAAAAAGGAGTAAACGGCATAAGCCTTAGCTTCACTTGTTCCTGAAGGATCTATTTGCTGAAATAAGCCATCTGAGGAATCTTGAGAAAACCTCAAGACACACATTCACCCTCAAATCTTACTATTGTTGAGTCTACTAAGAGAAACTACAAATCTAACATGGTCAGAGCTGCTGAACCAGGTTTGTCTCATCTCAACATCCTGAGATTCTGGGCAAATCACGTAATCTAACCCCTACCTACAAAAAATTAATGTGTCCTTGTGTAATGAAACTGGTGTTCCTGTAAGGCACTCCAATAACTCTTGGTCAAGTTTGCTCTATATAAAACTGAAGAAAAAAAAAAATTGTAGCTATATCTATCCACATTAACTCCATGCTCAATGCTGTTAAAAAATTGCCCAAAGCTACTGAAACTCCCACTCCCCCACCAGCTCAGTCTCCACATCAGCAGCTAAATGTGAAAAACTTGGCATCTACTTTGCAGAGAAATTTAAGTCCATTGAGCACTCAATTCTTCCAAAAGCCACTCACACACGATTACATTCCCACTGGTCCTGGTCGCACGTTGACAAGCTCTAACTCAGTTATCCTTTCCCACACTTCGACTGGCTCACTGAACAAGGAAATAGCCAAGATGCTGCTACCGTACTGGACTACCCTAATGAACTCACTGAAACAAGCTGCTTTCTAGGCCTAGGTCAAGTTTCAATTATGCTGACCTAGTTCATATACTTTCTGGAATATTGCGTTATACTAGTTATGCAAAATGATGCCACTTGCATCATTCACAGTAAAGATTTACTGCAAAAACGCAATTCACAGTAAAAATGTAAGACAAACACACAATAACATCAGAAGGAGACTGGCTATTTGCAGTCCTTTTGTTAAATTGTGTCCTCCTGCCAAAAAACAAAGATGAATTTTGCAGTAAAATATAGCGAGAAATGACACTTGCATTTTGCATAATTACATCAATTTTTGCCTTAATTTATCATAATTATACAAAACCAAATGCTGTGAATTTTGCATACTCCTTGTCCCCTCCGCCCCTCACCAGTCTAAAATTGATTCGGTCTTCCCCAAGGGTGAAGACAAACAAAAATATCCTAAAATGCCCCCATACACTTAGAACTAAACCTCCAATGACAGACACAGCCATGGAAGTAAATTTGATCCTTCCTATAATTGTTCTATGCATTCATCCTCCCACCCAGCTCAGTTCTTGCATGACCTTTCCATTCGTGAACAATTCTTCCCCCCTTTTACCTGTTCAGCCATATTTTCACAATTCCATCCAATTGTCAGTGTTCATCCATCTATCATTTCATATATTGTTTCATTCTTCCATACATGTATCCCATCCCTTTTTATCCGTTCCCTGTGTTAACTCTTTTAGCCTTTCCTAACTTCCTTTCACCTACCTTCCCTTACTTTTCTCACTCCATATGTGCAGCCGTTTCCATTTGATACAAGTTATTTTCTGTAACGCGTTATTAGGGACTTTTGTTTGCAGCACTCAAATGTTTTTTAAAAAAACAGTTAACATTTTAGAGGGAAGCTGTCCCAGACTGTAAGGCCCAGTGACAACCCCCACTTTAGCTGCTAAAAAGTTGGGGTGAGGGGTCCACGACGCTACTGGTCTTCCCCATTCTGGAAAATGGAAAAGGACTGAGGGGCATATTTATACTCCGTTTGCGCCAGAATTGCGTCGTTTTTTTTGACGCAATTTCGACGCAAAACTAACTCCATATTTATACTTTGGCGTTAGACGCGTCTAGCGCCAAAGTCCATGGAGTTAGCGTTATTTTTTAGCGTGGACACCTACTTTGCGTTAATTATATGCAAGGTAGGCGTTCCCGTCTAAAAAAAATCAACTCCGAGGCATGTGCGTCGGATTTATACTCCCGGGCAAAATTCACACCCGGGAGTGGGCGGGTCAAAAAAAATGACGTACGGCCGCTTTTGCGCCGTTTTTTAGCGCCTGCAAAAGGCAGGCGTTAAGGGACCTGTGGGCTCTGAAGGAGCCCAGCGGTGCCCTCCCATGCCCCCAGGGACACCCCCTGTCACCCTTGCCCACCCCAGGAGGACACCCAAGGCTGGAGGGACCCATCCCAGGGACATTAAGGTAAGTTCAGGTAAGTGTTTTTTTTTATGGCATAGGGGGGCCTGATTTGTGCCCCCCTACATGCCACTATGCCCAATGACCATGCCAGGGGACATAAGTCCCCTGGGCATGGCCATTGGGCA
Organism: Pleurodeles waltl; assembly: GCF_031143425.1. Lineage (NCBI taxonomy): Eukaryota > Metazoa > Chordata > Amphibia > Caudata > Salamandridae > Pleurodeles > Pleurodeles waltl. Next base: position 913,080,279 of record NC_090446.1, read on the forward strand.
AGGGGGCATACTCCTGTCTTTGCTAAGACAGGAGTCATTTCTATGGGGGTTGGGAGTGAAAAAAATGGCGCAAATCGGGTTGAGGCGAAAAAATTGCCTCAACCTGACTTGCCCCATTTCTTGACGCCCAAGCCCCATATCCCCCTACGCCGGCGCTGCCTGGTGTACGTTATTTTTTTTTTTAACGCACACCAGACGGCGCCAGCGGCTAACGCTGGCTAACGTCATTCAATAAATACGGCACCCGCATGGTGCTTCAGAATGGCGTTAGCTGGCGCTAATTTTTTTGACGCAAAACTGCGTTAGTGCAGTTTTGCGTCAAAAAGTATAAATAAGGGCCTGAATGATCTGAACAACCTTTGCACGGTTTTCATACTTCCCTTCTTAGGGAAGGTATTAGCAAGCTGCTTAACATCACAGCTCTCACTCAGTCCAATAACCTCAGTGTTTTCCAGTTTGGCGGGGTTGTAACACAGAAACGGCAAATTTTGAACGCCTCTTAGACTCCATGAACCCATGACTTGTGCTCTTAGACATTCCAGCTGCCTTGCATATAATCAGTCACCATGCTCCGATCAGCAACCGGGGGGGGTGGGGGGAATGGATGAGTCTGAACGAGACAGTCCTAAAGTGATTTGACTCCCGTTTAGTTATTTACAAACAGTGAAAATGGAACGTTCTGTCTCGGGCAAACGTAGCAAAAAAAAATAAAAAAAATAAAAAAAATCACACAAGGGCTCTATCGTCTCCCCGACCCAGTTTAGTTCATATCTTTTACTTCTTGGCAAAGTTTTAAGAAAAATCTATAATCACTTAGTGGATAATACTCAAGTCTACCTGAAGCGGGTTGTTTTCTCTCCTCCACATTCAACAAGGTTAAAAATTGGATCACAGATGACCACTTAAAAGGCACGCCAACTAAAACTGAATTTCTACCAATCTCTTCAAAAAGTTCAACCTTCACATGCAAGAGGGGCTGTAATCCTTCTGCCCCTGATCTGTAAACTAGCCACTGCGGAGAATGCCAAGTCACTGGGCTTCATCCTTGACCACCATCTAGGCCGCATATTTCATCCTTCAACAGCTCCCCATCAACGCAAGAGCCAAATTTAAGACTGGAAGCATAACTATTAAAACCCTCACAACTCCACTCCCTCCTATAGGGTTGGAAAACTGTCTCTGGAGCTCAGCGAGGGTTCCCTGGTAGTGCAGCAAGGCTTTGAAAATCCCTCCTATTAGCCCTTCATACAGCCTCCTATCTATTCTCACTCCTATTTAAGAGACCCCTGGGCTAAAGTGTGTGGGGGGGGGGGTCTTGCTCGCATCTCTTATGTCGACATCACCGGTCTTTCTGGTTACGAAATGGTTGTTCTCTCTGCTCTTTCGATTAGTTGCTGACTTACTATGATAGTTAGTCAACTACTTCTCATCCTGTGACGTCATTGCTGGTATGAACTGTTTGTTCCTTGCCCTAAGATTGTTCTATGAAGTTTCTTAACCAGAATTCCCTTTCTGCTCTGTTGCAGAAGTGCTCTAATGCCTTTGGGCCAAGTCCATACTGTATACAAATCGCAAAAATAAGTAAATAAGATAAATTTACGTTGTGCTGATATGTCCCCTGGGAAAGAACAGAATGTCATCACTCTCAGTGAAGTCATAGATTGGCTGAAGTGGGCAGAGTTATTGCCTCACGTTGTAGGGGGGTGGAAGACAAATGAGACGACACACACAACATACCAAAGGATAAACAGAGCTGGCGAAAATAAATAAATAAATAAATAGCATTTTACAAAAAGGTATTTTCTAATGCCACACTGAAATTTCCAACCTATACCTACAACAGGTAAAGTCGGGACCTACTGGGAACCCACAAACCTCACGTTTATGTTTAAATATGATGATTGGCAACAAAACATACATACCTGTCAGGGGTAACCAACCTCATCAGAATGCGAGGCCAACAGCCCATGCCATTCTGCTACTGTAACTTAAACTTTGAAATCCAAGGTTTTAGCCCATGTTCCAAGTCACAAACGATTGATTGCGATGAGAAAAGCAGAAAGAGGGGTTATGACTGCTGGAGACATTCCACATGACTCCAGGCCAGTTTGTTATTTTAATTTGGATTAAGCGCTGCACATAGCTTGCTGCAGGCTCTTATTCGACAATATTCAAGCATCCGCCTCCCAGCAGCAGGGACACGTGATAGATGGGGGAACACAGGAAGAGCAGAAGAACGGCAGTCTGCAGCCACTCTTCTAAAAACCTCATGCGTAACCAGGGAAACCAGAAAGAATCAGCCATACTTTATTTTCAAGGGTTTACTCCCCTTACTCACCCTTAGAAGTGATTACTGACGAACCCTTTGCTTTGTGACCGGAAAGCAGAACAAACCGCAGGCTCTGGAGACCGCAATCCAGCAGGTAGGAGCCCCCATCAAGCACAAGCTCATCAAAGACCCCGAGAGCCTCCACACGAGATACTAAACTATGGAACAACAATAACACCACCACCTGTGCTCTAAACCCACTCATACTGCCAGGGAAACTGAAAGCGTCTCCCTTCAGCGGAGACATTTACTCAGTAAGGCTGTCAGGTAGTATGGGCGACAGAGCAGCCGATACCCTACAGCCTTCAGGTTCGCGGGCAATCTCAGGTGCGGCCAATCATCTGTCAATCACACTTGTCGAGAATCATCGAGTGGTTAATCAAGTCAGCAACGCGACTGAGGACATTTGTATGCTTGAACTTATATATCTATGCATCTTTTATACGTGCTGTGTGTATCAAGTTGAAAACAGTTACTTCTTCCCACACAAAGAAAACTCTAAGTAGGGACCCGATATCGCCCTACTCCAAGACACCTGCATTCAAGTCAAACCTTCCAGTTAACAGACAGGTGCCTTCTGGGACGTGTAGTTTTGTTTACTTCAATCTAATCAACTTGGCTGAAATATTTGATGTTGATTTGTAAGGGTAAGGCATAAAGGAACTTCATGTTAATTGTTGCACATCAAGATCCCGTGTACGTTTGTGCACATGTATCAGACCAAACTATGAAAGCACGTCTGCTTTTCAGGCTTTCACCTAGTGGAACCGGAGTAATTTTCGGAGTGGGGGTGCGGCCATCAATATGATGTCACTGCGGTCACAGGGTTAGTGAAAAATCAAAGCAATTAGCCACGTGTATTGTAGCATACGCGCCACCTCCAATCAGCAGGAGGATGGCAGGGTTGAAGTTTGGGTCCTTGAGGCCTTTTGCAGCGCATTGTCCCAGATACAGGAGTAAAGTAAGGAGAGGAGGCGGGCTTAGCCATTTACAGAGCGTGCATTTTTTTTTTTACTGAAATGTCCTGCTCGAATGGCAATCGAACTGCATCAAGCATGCAGTTTACTGCTCGGCTTATATGGTGCGCAAATAACGTGTGGAAGAACGGTCTATTTACATATTTATCACACAAGAAAAGTGTCTTGGATTATTTCGATTACAATAAAATATTTGTATCGTCACATTTTACAATTATAAAGATATACATCTTTTTTTGCAGCTGCACGTTTTTCCAATATTTGACTTAATGAACCTTCAGTAGTCATTTGCACTTCACTTGCTGCGCACATATTTTGAAATATTTATTAAGTTCATTTACAAGTTTTCTAAATATGTTGTGTGCTAGAAAACATTTGACATACTGTAGTCTTCTCCTTTCACAACCCCTCTACCCTAGAAGGATTATCGGTTGATTGAAAATTCAGTCACTGAAGTAACAGAAGAGAAAGTTAATATTAATCTCAATGTTAAACAAGCATTGGAAAAGCCAATAGGTCTCACCTATACAATGCTTGGCAGCATCTTTTTGCCATGTTGTACACCAGTGTAGCTGCTGTTCAGCATGGCTAAAAGTTAGTGGCATGGAGTGGGTGACTAATGTAGAGTGGATTTGTTGGAATACAGTGTCACAGAGTGGAGTAGGGGGAGTGGGGCATTGTAGAGGGAAGTAGAGTTGAGTAGAGGGGAGTAGAGTTCAGTGCTATAGAGTGCATTGTCACAGAGTGGAGTAGGGGGAGTGGGGTGGGGTGTAATAGGGTGGAGTTGATTGGAGTGGATTGAGATAGTGAGCTGGATTGGATTATAGTGGAGTGGGGTGGATTGGGGTAGAGTGGAGCTGATTGAGTGGACTGGGGTGGAGTGTAGTGGGGGATTGAATGGGGTGAGGTGGACTGGATTGGGGTGGTGTGAGGATTTGGGGTGTAACATATGGGATGGATGAGAGTCCTACCATGCAGTACACTCAGAAATACCATAATGGGTCCAGTCAGGTATGTTTACTTAACCTTAAGCTCAACCCAGGTTAGGTGTGGATGCGAGCGGTAGTGCTTGGCAAAGAACCAATGTGTAAAGCATTTAACAACACCAAACAAGAGAATAAGAAAGCCAAACGACATGAAAGAAACTAGACACCGGGTTAGACAAATAGATTTGTTTTTTATTAATTTTTAGAGACCATGAAAATCAAAAGCCGCCAGAGGGTTCTGCAGAGATTGAATTTTAAAGGAATAAATAACTTTAGCATTAACCACAAAAAGAATTGGTCAACAAAAAACTTTAGAAACTTTTTAAAAGTTTGGAAAAGTTAGTTCGGGAACTCCAGCCCAGGTTGGGAGACCAAGTTTGGCAGGACAGAGGTCCAAGGGGCCGGAGAGGATACTTTAGACAGTTACCTGGACACCAGAGTGTTATAGAGCAAGATCCAAACTTTACAGGATGACCACCATAGACTATAATTGAGTGGTCCTGATGTTGAGGGATGCAGGCTCACAAAAATGGTGAAGGATGCTCCGGACACTGTACATTCCATGGGGGTGAAGTCTGGATCAGTCTACAAGTGAGTGGAGCAACTCTGTCCACGGATTTTGAGGTTTCACAAAGTCCTCTTTCCAGGGTTCCAAAGGCTTCTGATGCAGACCTTGTCCTTTGGCAAAACAGTGATCATGGTGCAAATCTTTGGTGAAAGCTAGTGTCCCTTTGGGTGACAAATCCAGTGACAACCTACACTCATAGGTCCAGCCGACTTGGGTACACTTTTTGGCTGACTCTGAATTGTACCTGGGTGTTCCCGGCATCCAGTAACAACAAGACTTATACGATGGCTACCAGAGATGTGACTTGTATTCCTTTAGCTTTAATGTCTCCAGTGCTGTTCTGTAGGGCCAGTCAACTGACCCTTGGAGTCTCTGATTTGGACTGGGGCCAGAGATCAGCATTTCCCCTAGCTAAGCATGCAGAACAGGGTCCAAACTCCACTAGCCTAAATGTGTAGTAGGTGCAGTCACTCTGGCATTGCAGCATCTCTTTGTGCACTTCCAATGAATGTAGAGTGGTCTCCTTCTCGTCCTCTTTCCAGGTCGAGCGAGTACTGAGGGTCAGCGTGCTAAGGGTACCATATTTATCCCTGGAAAGTGCCCTGATAGGTCCACGCAGTCACTAGCCAATGGGCTACTGGGTCCCCTCCTACCTAGTGAGGAAGTTCCTGCAATGTGTGGCATCTGGCTATCCCAGAATGCACATTCCTGCTCCTTTCAAGATGGCATGACCCTTCCTCTGTCGTGAGGAGTAAGGAAGCCCACCCTCGAGGTGTGCCTAACTGGGGACAACACGCCCATGGTAAAACCAGTGTGGGTGCGAGTTTCCCCTCTCTGGTCCTGTCTCCACGCTGTCTACAGGGACAAAAGGCATCTTGCTCAGAGTTGTTGGGCCAGGTGGCCCATCAAACATGGCTTTTACTTTGAAGCACGCCACCAGGCAAATCCCCGAGTGGCCATTCTGGCAGAGGAAGTGACGCCTCACTGCTTCAGCCCTGCCTTTGTTCCTGGGCCTGGGAGTTTTTCATACGTCTGCCCAGGCAGTCGGAAAGCTGTCTATGTGTGTGTCCCTTTGTGAGGTCTCTGGATAAGCAGAGCCCAGAGTGGTCATTTTCTAAAAGTGGCCAACCATTAAGTGACATTAATTTCGACCTGAGCATCAGATTGCATTTAATTTCATGATTAACTTTATACCTTACATGACCCAGTTTGGTAGTCCCAGTCAAATGTTAGCCCAGTGGGGACGTCACCCAGTAACCCTGTGTTTGCCAATAGGGCTACCAACTTTCCCCACAGCAAAAAGACAATTTGGAAACTTTGATATCGAGACATATCAAAGTATATATGTCTTAACAAAATACAGCTCCCTGTCATGGCACTCAATAGACCTTCCTTAGTGAAGACTCGGATATAATGTTAAGAGGCAGGGTGGCTTTGCCATTGCATTAAATGGCAAAGACAAACTGGCAGTGTAAGCCTCCAGTCTGCTGTGACAGGCTGGGAGCCATCTCATTTTTTATCACACAAAGGGTGGCACAAATAGTGCTGCAGCCCTGAATGGACACTCTTCCTTACATGCACTGGGCACCATAAATTAGGGACTTATAAGTAAGTCAGGCCTTGACACTTGGCTGTATCCAATTTGACATGAACTTTGCATGGGGTCAGAACACTGGCACTGAGGTCTGGTTAGCAGGCCTCAGTGCACTCTGTGAGTCGAAAAACCAGCAGCATTAGTCACAAAATGTGGGGGTGAACATTAAAAAAGAGGCATTCCTTTAAAGGTGGATTGGAGTGGGGTGGATTAGATTAGATTAGATTGGGGTGGGTGGATTGAACTGGAGTGATAGGACTGTGGTAGGGTGGACTGGATTAGGGTGGATTGGTTTAGAGTGGAGTGGGGTGGCGTGGAGTGGATTACATTGAACTGGAGTGTGGTGGATTAATTTATTGGATTGAAGTGGGGTGGATTGAATTTATTGGACTGGAGTGGGGTAGATTGGGCTAGAATGGTGTGGAGTGGATTGGGGTGGGTGGGTTGGATTGGGGGTAGAGCAGGGTTGATTGGAGTCAATTTGATTAGAGTGGAGTGGGGCACGTTGGAGTGGAGGAGGTGGATTGCAGTGGAGTGGGCTGGATTGGAGTGGGTGGACTGGATGAGGTGTATTGGTTAGGGTGGAATGGATTGGAGTGGGGTGAATTGAATTGAGTGGGGTGGAATAGGTAGATGGATTGGACTGGGGTGAGGTGGACTGGAGTGGGGTGGAATGGAGTGCATGGACTGGACTGGACTAGAGAGGGGTGGGGTGGATTAGACTGGAGTGGTATGGGATAAATTGGATTGGAATGGGGTCAATTGGACAGGAGGGTGGATTTGACTGGACTGGGGCGGATTGGGTTAGAGTTGGGTGGATTGTGGCAGGTTGGATTGGAGTTGGGTGGATTGCATTGGGCTGTATTGGATTGGTGTGGGGTGGATTGGTGTGGGGTAGACTGCAGTGGGGTGGATTTAAGTGGTGTGAATTTGTATGTAGTGGGGTGGATTGGATTGGGGTGAGGTGGATTGGATTTGAAGGGGGCAGATTAGAGTAGGGCATATTGTTTTGATTTGGAGTGGGCTTGATTGTTTTGGATTGGAGTGGGGGCAGATTGCAGTCGGGCAGATTGGAGTGAGGCAGATTGCAGGGAGGCAGGTTGTTTTTGATTGGAGTGGGATTGATTGCAGTGGATTGGGTTGGGGTGGAGTGGATTGGGTGGAGTGGAGCGGAATGAATTGGGGTGAGGGTGATTGGATTAGAGTGGGGTGGATTGGTTGGGGTGGATTGTAGTGGAGAGAATTGTTTTTGATTGGAGTGGGACAGAGTGGAAGGCAGGGTGTTTTGGATTGGAGTGGGACAGATTGAAGTGGGACAGGTTGTTTTGATTTAGAGTGTGACAGATTGGAGTGGGGCAGATTGGTTTGGTTTGGAGAGGGGCAGATTGTTTTGGACTGGAGTGGGGCAGATTGTTTTGGATTAGAGTAAGGCACATTGTTTGGATTTGAGTGGGGCAGATTGTTTGGATTTGAGTGGGGCAGATTATTTGGATTGAAGTGGGGCAGATTGTTTTGGATTAATGTGGCACAAATTGTTATTATGGGGGTGGTCAGATTGTTTGGATTGGAATGTGGCAGATTGTTTTTGATTGGAGTGAGGCAGATTGGAGTGGGACGGATTGGAGTGGGGAAGATTGTTTTTGATTGGAATGGGGCAGATTGTTTTGGTTTAGAGTGGGGGAGAATGTTTTGGATTGGAGTGGGGCAGATTGGAGCCAATTGTTTTGGATTGGAATGGGGCAAATTGTTTTGGATTGGAGTGGTTCAGATTGGTTTTGGATTGGAGTGGGGGAGATTGCTTTGGATTGGAATGCAGCAGAATGTTTTGGATTTGAGTTGGGCAGATTGGAGTGGGGCAGCCTTGTTTGGATTGGAGTAGGGCAGATTGGAGTGTGGCAGATTGTTTTGGATTGAAGTGGGGCAGATTGTTTTGGACTGGAGTGAGGCAGATTGGAGTGGGGCAGATTGTTTTGGATTAGAGTGGGGCAGATTGGAGTGGGACAGATTGCTTTAAATTGTAGTGAGATAGATTGGAGTGGGCAGATTGTTTTACATTGGAGTGGAGAATATTGTTTAGGATTGATGTGGGGCAGATTGGAGTGGGGCATATTGTTTTGGATTGGAGATGGGCAGATTGCATTGGACTAGAGTGGGGCAGATTGTTTTTGATTGTAGTGGGGCAGATTTGAGTGGGGCAGATGGGGCAGATTTGAGTGGGGTGGGTTGGGGGAGTGGAGTGTGGTGGATTGGTGTGAGTGGTTAGAATAGGAGTGGGGTGGATTGGTCTGGGGTGGATTGGATTGGTCTTGGGTGGATTGCATTGAGAGGGGCAGATTAGATTGAGTGGGATGGATTGGTTGGGTGAGGTGGGGTGGATTGGCATGGGTTGAAGTGGGGCAGATTGAATTGGAATGGGGTGGATTGGGGTGTACTGCACGGTTATGTGTTCAAGCATAATTTTGGAAATTACACATAAGAAAGGAACAATGTCACTTGTAATGTAACTCTTAATAACTCCAACATGGTGGTCGCCACGAAGGCATCGGCCACCCTGTCAGAAGTTTGGCAGATGTGCTTTCCTGCCCACCAAACTCTTAATTAGGCCCTTTCTGTTTGCAGGGCCTTAGAAGTAAAAAAATAAGTTTGTCAATCATGTCAGGAGCCTCAGACGGGCATTGATTAAGTTGAATCAATCAGTGCTTTGTCCCTGCTCCATAGACAGGAATGGACATTATGCTAGGCCGTCAGCGACCAATTACGAGGCTGTAGAGATGAGTGCCATGCAATCCAACAAATGGTAAACAATGGGCTGGTTCTAAGCCCAATTGAAAATTACAGTAGTGTTGAAGAGACAGCGCATGTGCTCTCTAGTCTATACCTAAAAACAGCAATTTGTCAGAAGACATTGCCTGACATTTGACTTCTACCTTTGAATGTAAGCAAATGCCACATGCTGCTATAAGAAAACAAAATGAAATGCATTTTTATGGATCATTCTTCTTTTGAAGTCCTGCAAGGTAATTCTGGGGGTGCTGTAGAACCTCATGCACCCCTCATTGTATTGCCCCTGCTCTCACCCAGAGCATCGTAGGAGTTATGGTTTACATTCTTTGTGAAATCAGTCAGAACTCTAATACACCATTGCCTGTAGTTCTACCTCAGTGCATGAGTTCATAAGTAATTTTGCCCGCATGAATTACTTTATTTGTTGGCCTGTCCCATAGGTTGGCTTATTTGTTTTCTGTTACAGCAAATGATGTACTGTTTAAATTGTAGTCCTTTATTACAACAATCCTGTTTAGTTGTAGCTCTGCCCCAGTTCATCCTTGTGTTTATCGTCCTATTTGAGTGGGTAGCTTTACTTGTAGTCTTGCTATAAAACATGGCTTTACTCATAGTCCTATCTCTAGTGCATTCCTTTGCTTGTAGCCCAGTTCCAGTGCATGGATTTATCCATAATCAAACTCAGAGTTGGCTTTATTTGTAATTCTGCTCCAGTGCATGGTTTTACTTATAGTCAGAGTTTTAGGTGGGCTGGGTCTTTCTGGGTAGTATTTAAAAATAGACATTAAAATGGCTCCGTATCTGGCCAGGGGCAGCTGGTAACCTTTGAAAGTGGTGGGTCGAGTGAAGTGCTCCAACGCTTCCAAAATTCCAAATTATACACCCCCTCCCTCCAAACCCCATAATAAAACAGGGCCCCCTCCAAAAGCCCAAAATAAAACTACAATACCATTTAAAATAAATAGAATTAAAATAAATCATATTTACCCACTGCTGCACATCTTCCTCAGTGTTCGGAAGCTGCCGTCTGCTGTGCAGCTCCCTTAACCAAGCCAGACGTTGCTCTCATGCAATTAACCAGCAGGAGAGAAAAGCAAAGATTGAATGGATTGTACAGCACACACTTTGGACTGAGTTACTTACAGGTGGTTATAACAGGGCCACTTTTGAGATATTCTGTAAATCAAAAAGGTGTTCAGAATACATAGTTGCCTGATCCATGGTCTCTCTGCAGAGCACACAAAACAATGATCATGTATTCCAGTTGCAATTTTGATTCTGTGCAAAATATGTATGAAGGTTTTCAAAATATTGACAAGAGAAAGGTAAAGTAAAATGCAATGCTTGCAGGTGAGCGGGAATCATAGAAATGTAGTTTACATGTTTAAGCCACGCATGTCTGATTACAGTGCTTCACCAGTAGTCTAGTATGGGTTTACTCATATCCCTGTCCCAGTGCACATGTGTAACCAGCAGACACATTTACATTTCAGTCCTCCTCCAGTGAATGCCTTTACTTTTCCCCTGCCACAGTGCATTACTTTGTCCCAGTTTTACTGTGTGGCTTTTGTTAGAGCCCTGCTTCACTGCTTTGACTTTTCTAGAAGTTCTTATCTCATGCAGGACTTTGCCTGGAGCCTCGTTCCATTATGCAACTCTACGTATAGTCCTAAAGCAGCTTGTGCATTTTCATGA